>NC_137788.1:89360817-89725817 GCF_963383645.1 Muscardinus avellanarius | reverse complement strand
AGGTTGGCCACAAACCATGATCCTCCTGTCTCAGCCTCCCAAGTACTGGGATTATAAATGTGTGCCACCACACCCAGCAGAACATTATTTTAGAAGTTGGAAAAGTCAAGCCAGGTGTGGTGGTGCACGCTTGTAATCCCCGCGCTTGGGAGGCGGAGAGGAGGATGATGAAGATTCTAAGCCAGCCTCAGCTACTTAGTGAGGCTCTCAGCTACTTAGTGAGGCTCTCAGCAACTTAAGTGAGACCCTGTTTCCAAATAAAATATAAAATGGGTCTGGGAGTATAGCCTGGAGGTAGAAAGCCTCTGGGTTCCACCTCCAGTACCACCAAAAAAATTAAAAAAAAAAGTTGGAAAAATCTAAGTTCTATGGTGGTGTCAGTGTTTGTCATGAAATAGCTACTTTTAATCATTAATGATTATGAATAATGGCTAATGGTTTTAAAGATTATAAAATGAGGGTTTTCTGTAAATGATGCAACAATTTCTGTTCCTGCTTAAGAATATTTTCTAATTTTAGGCCTAAAAGCATGTATGGGTCATAATACTTACATATTTAATAAGATCATTTCTCATTTGTCTTTGAAGCTTTACAGGGACAGGTTGTTCAGTTCAAACTCTCAGACATTGGAGAAGGGATCAGAGAGGTAACTGTCAAAGAATGGTGAGTTAATCTTTTCTTTTCTTTTATTCTCAGGTACTGGGGTCGAACCCAGGGGCATTCTACCTTCCAGCTACACCCTAAGCCTGAGTTTTATTCTTTTGTTTTGAAGCAGGGTCTCACTAAGTTGTGGAGGGCCTCACTAAGTAGCTGAGCCTGACCAGGAACCGAGATCCTCCTGTCTCAGCCTCCCAAGTACTGGGATTACAAGCGTGTACCACACCTGGCTAAGAATGGTAAATGGATCTGAAAAACAATCAGAGTAAATGTTAGTAAAACTCATTTGAGTACAAATAAGTAGGAACCAATTTTAATTGAGAAACTTTATATAACATATAATGCCTTTTAAAATAAGAAGATAGAGTTATTTTGTGTTCACAATATGTTGGTAACATAATTAATTAATTTATTTATTTTGGTGGTCCTGGGAATGGAACTCTTCTATCTCTGGGCTACACTCCCAGACCTATTTTATATTTTATTTGGAAACGGGGTCTCTTAAACCAGCGAGGCTGGCTTTGAACCTGCGTGATCCTCCTGTCTCCGCCTCCTAAGTGCCAGGATTACAAGCGTGCGCCACCACGCCCGGCTCGGTAACAGAATTTATTGTATATCAAGGAATTTTATTTGTTATGATTTTTTAGTGATTACTTTTGTGTGTGTATGGTATAGATGCTCTCATTTTTTGGTACTGAGGACTGAACCTAGGGGAATTCTACCTCTGAGCTATGCTTCCAGTACTTTTTTTTTTTAAACGGGGTCTTACTAAGTTGCTGAGGCTAGATCAAATCTATAATCTTCTTGTCTCAGCCTTTCAACTACTGAAATTATAGATATGCTCTACTATATCTGGTTCCTCTTTTCTTTTTTAATTCCTTTACTGACCTTTTCTTATTGTAGCTAAGAAAGAGGAACTAACTTCTAGATTAATATGACCACGTATATGTTTGTTTTTGTTTGTTTGTTTGTTTTGTGGTACTGGGGATGGAACCTAGGGGCTTTCTACCTCTGAGGTACATCTCCAGCCCTATTTTATTTTTTTATTTAGAAACAGGGTCTCACTAAATTGCGGAGGCTGGCTATGAACCTGCAATCCTCCTGTCTCCACCTGTCAAATGCTAGGATTATAGGTGTGCACCACCATGTCTGACTGCTTAGTATCCAGGGTCTTGTGCATGCTAAGCAAGGACACTGCCGAGTACACTTAATGTTTTTATAAGCATTTAAGCCTTATACACTGTTTTTGTAAAGTAATACAACCGCTATGGAAATCAGTATGAAGGTTCCTCAAAAGACTAAGAATGGAGATAGGTGTGGTTGCACACACTTGTAATCCCAGTACTTGGGAGGCTGAGAGAGGAGGATCACAGCCTTAAAAATTTAGTGAGGCCCTTTGCAACCTAGTGAGATTTTGTTTCAAAATGAAAGTATAAAACAAGGCTGGGGTTATAGCTTAGAGATAGAATGCCCCTGGGTTCCATCCCCAATAGTACACACACAGAAAAAGACCAGGAATGGTACTACCACATGACCTAGGTATAGCAGTCTTTTGTATCTTTTCAAGAGAATTAAAATCATAATATCATAGCAATATATACGTACCTATGTCTATAGCACCACAATTCAAAACAGCCAATTAAGGAACCAATCCAGGTACTGGGATTATAGGCATGAACCACCATGCCCAGATTTCTTAATATTCATATGCTTAATGATGATGTCTCAAGGTCTCTGAGTTTTTCCTTTGTTTTTTTTTTTTCTTTTCAGTCTTCAGATTAGAAACATATTAATTGATCTGTCTTCAAATTCTCCAGTTCTTCTTCTACTAATTAGAAACTACTGTTGAGACCCTCTGGTGAATTTTTATTTTAATCTTTGTACTCTTTGTTTCCAGAATTTGGTGTGGTTTTTAACATATATATATATATGTTATGAAAAATATATGAGATAAAAATATATGAGATAAAAAAGTATATATATATATTTTTGGTGGTGGTACTGGAGTTCCTGGGAGCCCTTCTACCTCCAGGCTATACTCCTAGACCTATTTTTTATATTTTTATTTGGAAACAGGGTCTCTTAAGCCAGTGAGGCTGGCTTTGAACCTGCGCTATCCTCCTGTCTCTGCCGCCCAAGCGCGGGGATTACAAGCGTGCGCCACCACGTCTGTCTAACCTATATGGTTTTTTTTTTTAATCACCTTATTGATATTTTCTCTGTGGTGAGATCATTTTCTCATACTTTCTTCTAATATTTTAGGCATAGTTTCTTTTAGTTCTTTGAAATAGTTTTTGTGGTGCTAGAAATTGAACCCAGGGGTATTCTGCCTCTGAGTTACATTCCCAGCACTATTTTATGTTTTTACTTTATTCTTTATTTTGAAACAGGGTTTCACTAAGTTACAGAGGGCCTCACTAAGTAGCTGAGGCTGTCTGTGAACCATGATCCTCAGGTCTCAGCCTCCCAAATGCTGGGATTACAAACGTGCCCCACCACGCCCGGCTTCTTCTATTTTTTATTTTGAAATAGGGTCTCACTAAGTTGCTGAGGACCCTGGTAAAATGATGAGGCTGACCTTGAACCTGTAATCCTCTTGTCTCAGCCTCCCAAGTACTGGGATTACAGGTGGGTGCCACCATGTGCAGCCCAAAATCTGAATTTTTTTTTTTCTTGTGGTACTGGGAATGAAGTCCAAGGGCTTTTTACTTCTGGGCTACACTCTAAGACTTATTTTATATTTTATTTGGAAACAGAGTCTCACTATATTGCTGAGAGCCTCACTAAATAGCTGAGGCTGGTTTCGAACCTGCATGATCCTCCTGTCCCAACCCCCCAAGTACTGGGATTACAAGCGTGTACCACCACACCTGGCCGAAATCTGAACTTTCTGAGCAACAAGTGTGTTGACTCTCAAAAATATATTTTTAGCTGAGTGTGGTGGCATGTACTTGTAAACTGGGTATTTGGGAGGCTGAGGCAGGAGGATTGCAGCTAAGGAATCCCAGCCTCAGCTACTTAGTGAGTCCACCTCCCCAAACCCCGTTTCACAACTTAATGAGACCCTGTTTCAAAAATAAAGAATAAAAAAAAAAAAAAGGGCTGGAGGTCTATCTTAGAGATGGGCTCAATCCCCAGTACCAAAACGAACAAACAAAACTTCTTTTCCAAGAAACCGATCAAAGAGAAAGCCATAAATCTTCATTAAATCATTAACTACTTGAATTTTTAATATTTCTTGGAGATGTATCAAAGAGACTCTGGAAGCCATTGTCATCTTCTTTGAAACATTCCTTGGGGCCTCCTCTGGGAATATAAACTAGGCAAAGTGGATGCTGACGTAGCTCAGCGTGCTACTGACGTTGCTGAGATGATCTGTGATTAGGGCTGCAGGTGTAAATGTGTCTCGTGTCTTTTCCCCTTAGGTACGTTAAAGAAGGCGACACAGTGTCTCAGTTCGATAGCATCTGTGAAGTGCAGAGTGACAAAGCTTCTGTTACCATCACTAGTCGCTACGATGGAGTCATTAAAAAACTCTATTATAACCTAGATGACATTGCCTACGTGGGGAAGCCACTAGTGGACATAGAAACAGAAGCTTTAAAAGGTACTGTGAGCGTGTTGGACTGTTTTGCCGCACTCATCACGGCTGTCTATTTGTCATTGGTTCCCAGTGAAAAGTGATCCTTATTTTTATCGATTTATAGGATTTCTAGTAGGGATTTTTAAAACTTTCAGTACTGTGGATTGAACCCAGGGGCATTCTAGCTCCAATCTATGCCCCCAGCCCTATTTTTTATTCTTTATTTTGAAGCAGGGTCTCACTGAGTTGCAAAGGGCCTCACTAAGTAGCTGAGGCTGTCCATGAACCCTGATCCTCCTGTCTCAGCCTCTTAAATGCTGGGATTACAAGTGTACAAGCATGCACCACCACACCTGGCTGTAGTAGGAATTTAGAAGACAAAATTAAGAAAATAAAAAAGGTTCTCTATGGCACATGATTATCTTTTTTTTTTTTCCAGTACTGGGATGTGTGTGTGTGTGTGTGTTACTGGAGGTGGAACCCAGAGGCTTTCTAACTCTGGGCTATACTCCCAGACCTATTTTTATACTTTATTTGGACACAGGGTCTCACTAAGTTGCTGAGAGCCTCACTAAGTAGCTGAGGCTGGCTTCAAACCTGTGTGATCCTCCTGTCTCAGCCTCCCAAGTGCAGGGATTACAAGCGTGCGCCACCACGCCCGACTCAGTACTGGGATTTGAACCCAGGGCATTCTACCTCCGAGCTAGACCCTCAGCCCAATTTTTTATTCTTTATTTTGAAACAGGGCCTCACTAAGTAGCTGAGGCTGGCTGCACATGATTATCTTTTAAGAAGTTACCATGTTAAAACGGTGAGCAGTGGGACTTATTTATCTGAAGGCCTGCTTTCTGGAAACCTTAGTGTTCAAAGAAGCTGCAAGCTCTCACAAGTTCAAGATTCAGGTTCTAAATACTCGTCACTAAGAATAACAATTGGATAGCCAGGCATGGTGCCTCATGCTTGTAATCCCAGCATTCGGGAGGCTGAGACAGGAGGATCACAAGTTTGTGGACAGCCTCAGCTACTTGGTGAGGCCCTCCACAACTTAGTGAGACCCTATTTCAAAATAAAGAATAAAAATAGGAGAAGGGGTGTAGCTCGGAGGTCAAATGCCCCTGGGTTCCATCCCCAGACCCGCAACACACACACAAATAAAAATTGGAATTGGAGTACACAAAGATTAAAATAACTGGGTTACCATATTTTGCCACTTGTATTTGTGTCTGAGTTAGCTTTTTATCACATAACAAAATAACTGACACAGCCTACTTTTCTGTTTTGTTTTTTTCTTTTGGTGGCGGTACTGGGGATTAACCTGGGGGCATTCTATCTCCAAACTACTCCCAGCCCTTTTTATTTTTTATTTTGAAATAGGGCCTCAGTAGGTTGCTGAAGCTGGCCTTGACTCAGCCTCCTAAGTACTGAGATTACAGATGGGCACCATCATGCCAGGCTCAGGCTGCTTTTTTTTTTTTTTTTTTTTTTTGGTGGTACTGGGGTTCCTGGAAGCCCTTCTACCTCCGGGATACACTCCCACAGACTACACTCCCAGACCTATTTTTTTACTTTTTATGTGGAAACAGGGTCTCTTAAGCCAGAGAGGCTGGCTCCAAACCAGCACGATCCTCCTGTCTCAGCGTCTCAAGCGCGGGGATTACAAGCGTGCGCCACCACGCCCGGCTCAGGCTGCTTTTTTTAAGAAAAAGAGCTCACAGTTTTGGAGGGTCAGAGTCTTAAGATTTGGCAGTGCCATTGGTGTAGCCTCTGCTGGGAGCCATAGTATATCTTAGCAGTGTTTTTAGGAGCGAACGGTTGTATCTTGAAGCAGGACCAGGGAGAGAACTTAGGAGCATCTGAGAGCTACCCTCTAAGAGCATGCTTCCATGACCCAAAGACCTTCATAGGCTCCTCTTCCTTTTTGTGTGCGCGTAGCGCTGAGGATCAGCCTCGGGAGGCAGTCTACACCTGAGCTCTATCCCCAGCTCTCCATCCCACTCTTAACGTATTTCTACAGCACTTGCCGGTGCTGCTACCTGGGCACCCAGCCTCCTATCACAGTCACTTCTGGCGGACACACAAGCCACACCTGTAACATTTTATGTGCCGACACGTAAAAGCATCTCTTTGGTGATGGTGATGAGAGCCAAACTTCTTAAGGAAAAGTAGAAGAGAAAAGAAGGAAAATCAGAATAAAAGTGAAGAGACCAGTATTTAGAAGCAGCAACCATGGGACTTGCAAACATTGTGACAAAAGGAAATTCACATGAGGCTGTTACAGAGGGAAACTGAATCAGGGCAATTCTATCGATGGCAGGTGTCTGGCTCCCTACCTCGGAAGTTCACAAATTATGTCATTAGAAAACAGCTTTTTCTTGCTGGATGTGGTGGCGCACGATTGTAATCCCAGCATTTGGGAGGCTGAGACAGGAGAATCGCAGATTTACTGGCCAGCGTCAGCTACTTAGAGAGGCCCTCCACAACTTAGTAAGACCCTGTTTCAAAATAAAGAATAAAAAATAGGGCAGGGGCTGTAGCTCAGAGATAAAATGCCCCATGGGTTTCATCCCCAGGCCTGCAAAAAAAGAAAAGAAAAAGAAAAAAAGAAATTAGCTTTTTTTAGCCAGACTTGGTGGTGCACACTTGTAATCCCAATACTTGGGAGGCTGACACAGGAGAATCCCAGGTTCACAGCCAGCCTCAGCTACTTAGTGAGGCCCTTTGCAACTCAGTGAGACCCTGTTTCAAAATAAAGAATAAAAAAATAGGGCAGGGGGTATAGCTCAGAGGTAGAATGCCCCTGGGTTCCATCTCCAGTACAAAAAAAAAAAAAAAAAAAAAAAAAATATATATATATATATATATATATATATATATATACATATATATATATATATACACACACACATATACATACATATTATATATGGGAATTTGTTTAGGGAAATATTTAAAGCATACATGTTTAAAGGTTTATGGAAGAAACTCTCAGAGTAACTTTAACAAAAGATTTTAATAGAAGAGAAATATATACCAGGTCCTAACACTTCCATAGCATGAGGTATCAGCACATCCCCCACTCTGTGCCTAATGTTACAGGTTTTCCCAGACTAAAGTAGCCCAACTCTTATGCATTTTGACTATAAACTTGGGATTTTAGATGTGCAAGGCTACTAAGCTTTTTTAAAAAGTATTTTCAGCTGAAGTTGTCTTATGTTACCAGACTCAGAAGAGGATGTCGTCGAAACTCCTGCCGTGTCCCATGATGAGCACACGCACCAAGAGATAAAGGGCCAGAAAACCCTGGCCACTCCTGCAGTTCGCCGCCTGGCAATGGAAAACAATGTACGTGTTCTTTCTATTTAAATCAAAGATTGCATAGAAAGGGGACATTTGTAACTGAAAAATATATCCAACTATCCTGTGTAGCTTGGAAGTAGAATGCCCCCTGGTTCAATCCCCAGTACCACAAAAGTAAACAAACAAATAAATAAATAAATAAACAATAAGAAAAATAGGGCTGGGGATATAGCTTGGAGATAGAATGCCCTTAGGTTCCATTCCCAGTACCCCTCCCAAAAGAAAAGAAAAATTACAATGTAAAATGCTAGGTCCTTAAGGGCATCAAATGAAATAATAACTATATATTTCTTTAAAGCTATAAAGCATTTACCTTTTTTTTTCTTAATTACATAGGAGGAGCACCTGTAGAAGAAATACAATACATGGTTTGGTTTTCCTATACTATTTCCTAAAGATACAACTAACTGCAGTAGTTGTATGGTTACCAAAAACTAAACAGTGAGGTTTATTATCCTAAATCACTTTTTTTCTTTTCTTGAAGTTTTTATATATATATATTTTTGGTGGTAATGGGGTTCCTGGAAACCCTTCTACCTCTGGGCTACATTCCCAGACCTATTATTATACTTTTTTTAAAATTTGGAAACAGGGTTTCTTAAGCCAGCACGGCTGGCTTTGAACCTGCGCCATCCTCCAGTCTCCGCCTCCCAAGCGCAGGGATTACAAGCGTGCGCCACCATGCCTGGGAGTTTTCATATTTTTTAATTGAGTTTAAGATTAAAAACCAGTGGCATTTATAGTTGTTTATAATTACTTAAAATAATTTGTTGAAATTCTTAGAGTTCACCTGTTATATAGTTTGTGTTTAACATTATAAAGTCCTTTATTCTTTTAAAGTTATCTTTTAGAGATATACTAATACAAAGGATATTCATACAATCCAAGTTTATAAATGCTTATCTAAATAGAATTAAATGCTTTATGGTGTTTGTTGTTTTTTTTTGTTTTTTTTGTTTTTTGGCGGTACTGGGGATGGAACCCAGAGATCTTCTACCTCTAAGCTACACCCCAGCCCTGTTTTTATTCTTTACCTTGAAAAAGGGTCTCACTGAGTTGCACAGGGCCTCACTAAGTAGCTGAGGCTACCTGTGAACTGCGATCCTCCTGTCTCAGCCTCCCAAATGCTGGGATTACAGTGTGCACCCCCATGCCTGGCTCTTTAATGATCTTTTAAAAGCAACCATCAGAAAAACAATAATTTGAAAAGGCTTTTACATTATGATTATTTATGCTATTGTTTGTTTAACTGGTAGCCAGTATCAGAAATATTCATCTAAATTTGTTATAATGCTTATTCTTATTTGAATTCTCAGTTCTTCCTCTTATGTAGTCTCTAAGAATAGAAAAGATCAAGAAAGACTTATGGACATGATTTAAAAGTACCTGACTGTTTAAAAATGTAAACTTTCATAAATAGCTAGGAATCCATATATATAATGTAGATACCTCAAAAGTACACAGACAAATGAATAATGTTTATAAAAATAACTACTTAGGAAGCCAGGGGTGGTGGCACACATTTGTAATCTCAGCATTTGAGAGGCTGAGACCCGAGGATCACGCAAGTTCGCAGACAACCTCAGCTACTTAGTAAGACCCTCTGCAGTCCACTACTGAAAAAAAAAACAAGCTACTTATGTAGGGTCACAGCACCATCTCCTCCTCCCCCTCCTTCTCCTCCTCCTCCTCCTCCTCCTCCTCCTCCTTTTTCTGTGTGATACTTGGGATTAAACAGCCCAGGAGTGTTCTACCTCTGAGCTACAATCCTAGCCCAATTTTATTTTTTATTTTGAAACAAGATCTAAGTTGCAGAGGATGAGAGACTTATTTTTAAGTTGGGGTGTGTGTGTGTGTGTGTGTGTGTGTGTGTGTGTGTGTAGTACTGGGGCATTGAACTCAGGGGCATTCTACCTCTGAGATATACCCTTAGCCTTTTATTTTTATTTTTGAAGTAGGGTCTTTCTAGGTTGATAAGAGTCTTGCTGAGACTGTCTTCAAACCTGTGATCCTCCTGTCTGAGCCTCCCAAGTACTAGGATTACAGGCATGCGCCACCATGCCCAGCTAAAGTTACATTTTTAACATTAAAAATGTGGGGTGTTTGTTTGTTTGTTTGTTTTAGATTAAGCTGAGTGAAGTTGTTGGCTCAGGAAAAGATGGCAGAATACTTAAAGAAGATATTCTCAACTTTTTGGAAAAGCAGACAGGAGCTATATTACCTCCTTCACCAAAAGCCGAAATTATGACACCTCCACCAAAACCAAAAGAAAGGACTGTTCCCCTACCAGTATCAAGACCTCCAGCATTCACAGGCAAAGACAGAACAGAACCTGTAAAAGGTAATGCTAACAACAGTAATGCAAAGCAGAGCTACGTTTATTTGGGGGAAGCTACTTTACCCTATGCATGGCTGTGATAGGAGACTTGCAATTCTTCCTAAAGGAAGAATTCAAACTCAACATCACCATCTAGTTTTTTATGTTATTGGGGATGGAACCCAGGGACATTCTACCACTGAGCTATACCCCCAGCCCTTTTTATTTTTTATCTTGAAGCAAGGTCTTGATCAGTTACCTGCTCTGGCCTTGAACCTATAATCCTCCTGTTTCAGCCTCCTAAATATAGCATATAGGTGTGTGTGTGTGTGTGTGTGTGTGTGTGTGTGTGTGTGTGTATGTATATGTGTGTGTGTGTGTGTGTGTGTGTGTGTGTGTGTAATTGTATTATGGGGACTGGACCCAGGAGCATTCAACCTCTGAGCTATACCCTCAGCCCTTTATTTATTTATTTTTGTTTTGTTTTGAACCAGGGCCTTGATAGATTGCTGAGTCTTGCAATATCGCTGAGACTGTCACCAAACCTGTGATCCTCCTGTCTCAGCCTCCCAAGCGCAGGGATTACAAGTGTGCGCCACCACGCCCGGCCTCATTTATTCGTGTGTGTGTGTGTGTGTGTGTGTGTGTGTGTGTGTGTGTGTGTGACTAGGGATGGAAGCCAGGGGCATTCTACCTCCAAGCTACACCCCCCAGCCCTATTTTTTTATTCTTTATTTTGAAACAGGGGTCTCACTCAGTTGCAGAGGGCCTCACTAAGTAGCTGAGGCCATCCACGAACTTGGATCCTCCTCTGTCTTAGCCTCCCAAATGCTGGAATTACAAGCATGTGCCACCACGCCTGGCTAGTCTTTTTATTTTTGAAACAGGGTCTCACTGAGCTGCGAAGGGCCTAAGTAGCTGAGGCTGTCTGAGAACCATGATTCGCCCGTCTCAGCCTCCCAAATGCTCAAGCGTCCACCACCACGCCCTACTTCCCTTTTTATTTCTTATTTTGAAGCAGGGCCTCAATAAATTGCCAAGGCTGGCATCAAATTGCGATCCTCCTGTCTCAGCCTCCCAAGTACTGGGATTACAAGTGTGTGCTACCATACCTGACTAGCGTATAATTTTTTTGGGGGGCGGGGGCGGGTCTGGGGATGGAACCCAGGGACATTCGACCTCCAAGTTACACCCCTGCCCTATTTTTTATTTTTTTATATTTTTATTATTATTATTATTATTTTTGGTGGTACTGGGGTTCCTGGAAGCCCTTCTACCTCCGGGCTATACTCCCAGACCTATTTTTACATTTTTATTTGGAAACAGGGTCTCCTAAGCCAGTGCGCGCGGCTGGATTCGAACCTGCGCGATCCTCCTGTCTCTGCCTCCCAAGCGCGGGGATTACAAGCGTGCGCCACCACGCCCAGCTCTATTTTTTATTTTTTATTTTGAAACAGGGTCTCACTGAGTTGCAAAAAGCCTCACTAAGTAGCTGAGGCTGTCCGCAAACCGCGATCCTCCAGTCTTAGCCTCCCAAATGCTGGGATTACATGCGTGCGCCACCACGCCCGGCTTCTTTTTCCTTCTTTTTGTCTTTTTCCCCCAAGAACATTCTACCTCTGAGCTAATTCCCAGGCCTATTTTAATCATTTATTTATTTATTTATTTATTTTTCAGAACTGGGGATTGAACCCAGAGCCCTTCTACCTCTGAGCTACACCCCAGCCCTTTTTTTTAATTCTTTATTTTGAAACAGGGTCTCGCTACATTGTGGAGGGCCTTACTAAGTAGCTGAGGCTGGCCACGAACCTGTGATCCTCCTGTCTCAGCCTCCCAAGTACTGAGATTACAAGCATATGCCACCATGCCCAGCTTATTTTTTGTTTTGAAACCAGGTCTCACCAAGTTGCAGAGGGTCTCATAGCTTTTCTAGAAAACAATAGATATGTAATGTTGCTACCCAAAGAGTAATAGACTATCAGGTTTATAAATAATGTTGAATCTTTTCCAGGCTTTCAAAAAGCAATGGTTAAGACCATGTCTGCAGCCCTGAAGATCCCTCACTTTGGCTACTGTGATGAGGTCGACCTGACAGAGCTGGTTAAGCTACGAGAAGAGCTAAAGCCCGTTGCTGCCTCCCGTGGAATCAAACTCTCCTTTATGCCCTTTTTCTTAAAGGTGAGATTTCATTCATTTCAAAGCTTGAGTAGGACATTTACATTTTGTCCTGCCAAGACGCAGTGTGCTCACTAGGTTTGAATAAAAACATTACTTCCTATCACATCATATAGTTAAAACAATGTGCACTCACTTATTTCATAAGAATATATAAAGCTGAAGCCGGGCGTGGTGGCGCACGCTTGTAATCCCAGCATTCAGGAGGCTGAGACCGGAGGATCGCGGTTTGCAGACAGCCTCAGCTACTTAGTGAGGCCCTCTGCAACTCAGTGAGACCCTGTTTCAAAATAAAGAATAAAAAATAGGGCTGGGGGTGTAGCTTAGAGGTTGCATGCCCCTGGGTTCCATCCCCAGACCCAACCAAAGGAAAAAAAAAAAAAAAAAGAATATACAAAGCTGAAGTTGTGTGTCATATTTTTCTGCTCAAGTCCCTGAAGGAGGGGGTTATCCTGCCTGTTATGCAAAGCCTTTATTCTGAAAAGGTCACAGGAAAGTCCTAGTTTGGACTCAGTTGAGACTTGGTATTGATTTTGCAGCAGTATTTTGCCACTTTTTCCTCAGGTAACAACTTCATATAGCTAAATCTGAATCTGTTTATTTTCACTTTATTCAACAAGTGCATGGAGATCCCGAGACTTATTTCTGGTGTGGGGTCTAGGGGCCAGTATAAGATGGAATAAATGACAGCTGAGCCTCAGTGACTCACAGGAACAACCATTGTGGAGGCCCGGCCCAGTGGTAAACATGTTGTACATAGTAGCTCTTAATCCTCAGAGAAGCCCTGACATGTAAATCGTACTGTCTTAATGTTCCTTTTAAGGAGATTAGAGCTCTGAGAGGCTTAGAAATAAACAGAAAAGCTAAGTTTCTGGACCTGGTCTTCTTTTACTCCACAGTATATACTGATGTTTCTGACTCCATTGCATTCCCCAGTCCTCTCTCCACATGGCACCAAGACTGATTGGCCATAAATAAGACGGTTACCTTATTCCTTGATTCTTTTCAGTGGTTCATCATCTTTAGGACAGTGCTAAACTCCTCAGGGTGGCATGCAAATGCTGTTAGAAGCCTCTGCTGCCTGCATTTCCAGTCTCCTTTCCTGTAGTCCCTCTCTCTATTATAGTAATGTTAGTGAGATAAAGTGGCACCTGAAATACCCCCTCCTCTCTTCTTTATTATTATTTTTTTCTTTCTTTCTCCTTTTGTAGTACTGGGTATTGAACCTAGGGGCATTGTACTTCTGAACTACATCCTCAATTACCCCCCTTTTTTGTGTTACTGGGGATGAAACCCAGTGGCCTTCTACCTCTGGGCTACACCCCCGACCTATTTTTTATATTTTATTTGGAAATAGGGTCTCACTAAGTAAGTAGCTGAGAGCCTCACTAAGTAGCTGAGGTTGGCTTCAAACCTGTGCGATCCTCCTGTCTCAGCCCCCCAAGCATGGGGATTACAAGTGTGCGCCATCACGCCCGGCTACCCCCCTTCTTTTTGAAACAGGATCTGAGTTGCAGAGGACCTCGCTAAGTTGCTGTGACTGACAGTGAACCTGTGATCCTCCTGCCTCACCCTCCCAAGAACTGGGATTACCAGCGTGCGCCACCACAACCTGCTGCTCCCTCCTCTTTTGATCAAATTCCTACCTGTCCTAAATACCAAATCGTGTTTGGAAATCAACCCCTTCAGAAGCCTTCTGCGGCTGCAGCTGTTGAGTTAGCATTCTTTTGTTTCCTGTTGTGATGCATCTCAGTGTCTTGCCAGTGTTGACTTGGTTGTCTCTTTGCTGGTTGCTGAGTCTCAGGAGATAGACACCATTTTTCTTTCTTTCTTTTTTTTTTTTTCCAGTACTGGGGATGGAACCCAGGGACATTCTACCTCCAAGCTACACCCCCAGCCTTATTTATTTATTTATTTATTTATTTATTTATTTATTTATTTTTGGTGGTACTGGGGTTCCTGGAAGCCCTTCTACCTCTGGGCTACATTCCCAGACCTATTTTATATTTTTGAAACAGGGTCTCTTACTCCAGCACGGCTGGCTTCGAACCTGCGCGATCCTCCTGTCTCCGCCTCCCAAGCGCGGGGATTACAAGCATGCGCCACCACGCCCGGCCCTATTTATTTATTTATTTATTTATTTATTATTTATTTATTTATTTTGTGGTACTGGGGATTGAACCCAGAGGCATTCTACCTCTGAGCTACATCCCCAGCTCGATTTATTTTTTATTTTTTTTGCAGGTTTAGGGATGGAACCCAGGGGCATTTGACCTCCGAGCTATACCCACTGCCCTATTTTTTATTCTTTATTTTGAAACAGGGTCTCACTGAGTTGCGAAGGGCCTCACGAAGTAGAACATTTTCCTTTAGCAGCTACCCACCGAGTAGCTGGATGTTCTATTCACATGAGATGGAGTCTCTGGACTCTGGTGGAGGTGTGTGGAGACGAGGAGTTGAAACAGGTGCACGGCATCACCCAAACTGCATGTGAAAGAGAAGCAGCCAGGGGTTTCAGAGGGGTGGGTGGAAGGTGAGTTGGCAAAGAATCAAGAGGGTGCCAGAGGCAGCGCTGTGTCAACAGGGGAGGGGGAAAGCGTCACTGGGAAGACAAGGAGGTGGTTCCTACTGCTGTATAGCAGAGTCGATTGGTTTAGAAGAGCAGCTCTTTATTGAGTCACTGGAGTCACAGGTGAGCAAGGAGTCTGCTGAGCCTGCGGGGGTCCCTCACCGCAGTCAGCCCTGGGTGGGCTCTTCCGCGGGTCTTTCTTGTCTCCGAGAATGCTCACTTGTACACGTCTCATAGTACTGGCAGGGATGAAGTCACTTGTACACATCTCACAGTACTGGCAGGGATGGAGTCACTTGTACACGTCTCATAGTACTGGCAGGGATGAAGACAGGACACAGCAGTGCTTGGGCCCCTTTTCCCTAGCTCTGTTATGTCAAGTTAGTTTTATTCCCACTAACCAAGCTCAGGCTTTCATTGCCATTTTTCTATTTTTTTTTCTTTTATTGCAGGTCTGGGGGATGGAACCCAGGGGCATTCCACCTCCGAGCTACACCCCCTACCCTATTTTTTTTTTATTATCTATTTTGAAACCGGGTCTCACTGAGTTGCAGAGGGCCTCACTAAGTAGCTGAGGCTGTCCGCGAACCCCAATCCTGTGGTCTCAGCCTCCCAAATGCTGGGATTACAAGTGTGCGCCACCATGCCCGGCTTGCCATTTTTCTTTATTGTTCTAGCCCAAATGAAATATCTGATATGTATTTTGAAAAAATATTTAGTAAATTTTGTCTTAAAATAGCATGAATTTCAAAAGAATACTATGAAGTATTGTACACAAGAAAAATGACCCAATCCCTGGGCACATGTCTTGTATTTTATTTACATAATTTGGATTTTACTCAAAACATTGTTTTAGTGTGTAATCCTAGCCAGGCGTGGTGGCGCACACTTGTAATCCCAGCATTTGGGAGGCTGAGACAGGAGGATCGCGGTACTTAGTGAGGCCCTTTGCAACTCAGTGATACCCTGTTTCAAAATAAAGAATAAAAAAGCCGGGCGTGGTGGTGCACGCTTATAATCCCCGCGCTTGGGAGGTGGAGACAAGAGGATCGCGCAGGTTCGAAGCTAGCCAAAGAGGATTAAGAGACCCTGTTTCCTAATAAAATATAAAAAATAGGTGTGGGAGTGTAGCCCAGAGGTAGAAGGGTTCCATCCCCAGTACTGCAAAAATTAAAATAATAATAATAATAATAATAATAATAAAATAAAGTGTAATCCTTTAGATTAACCTTAGCTATGGATTTTACAAGAAGATTAAAATTATAGTTAACAAATTAAATGCTTCCTAAAACTTTCAAGTCAGAAAAATTAAGGAATTTGTAGCAAATCTGACCATTATATTTGTCTTCCACTGATTTAGATCCTTAACCTATTTAAACTAATCACTATGAAAAGGACTCTATGTGCTTAAACTCTTCTCTAGTTCAAGAATTTGGTTTATTTATTTTTCCCTGTAAAGATTAAAAATGCACAGACAAAACTACACTTAACACAGTGTGAGTAAAGGACTCTCTCTTCTTTTGACACTGGGAATTGAACCCAGGAATGTCTACCTCTAAGTTATATCCCAGCCATATATATATATATATTTTTTTTTAATTTTATTTATTTATTTTTTTTTGTGTGGTACTGGGGTTCCTGGAAGCCCTTCTACCTCCGGGCTACACTCCCAGACTTATTTTATACTTTTATACTTATTTTATACTTTTTTATTTTTGGAAACAGGGTCTCTTAAGCCAGCACAGCAGGCTTCGAACCTGAGGGATCCTCCTGTTTCCGCCTCCTAAGCGTGGGGATTACAAGCGTGCGCCACCACGCCCGGCAAAGATTGGCGTTTCCACACCGGGAGTCAAAACCGGGGCGCCTGGGTGAAAACCAGGAATCCTAACCACTAAACCATGTGGGATTTTAAATTTTGAAACAGGGTTAAGTTTCTGAGGTTTGTCTCAAACCCTTGATCCTCCTGTACTGATCCTCCAGTACTGAGATTAGAGGCGTGTGCCAGCACGACCATCATGTAAAAACTTTTGTGTGTGTGTGTGTGTGGTACTGGGGATTGAACCCAAGGGTATTCTACCTCCGAGCTACACCCCCAGCCCTGATTTTGTTCTTTATTTTGAATCAGGATCTCACCAAGTTGCCAAAGGATCTCACCAAGTTGCCTCACTAAGTAGCTGAGGCTGGCCATAAGCCTGCATGACCCTCCTGTCGAAGCCTCTCAAAGTACTGGGATTCCAAGCATTCACCATTATACCTGGCTGTAGAAACTCTTACTGGAACTAGATGAGGGCAATAGAGAAGCAAAATATTATTGTGTGTGCAGTACTGGGGATGAACCCAGGGACATTCTACCTCTGAGCTACACCCCAGCCCTATTTTATTTTTATTTTTTGAAATAGAGTCTCACTAGGTTGATGAGAATCTCTCTACCTGCTGAGCCTGTCCTCAAACCTTTGATCCTCCTGTCTCAGCTTCCCAAGTAATCGGATTACAAGCATGTGCCACCATGCCCAGCATGGGAATTCTTTTTAAGAACAATCTGAAGAATTTTTATTTTGCTCCTTCTTAAATTTAATACAAAGTATGACCACCAAATGCAATGTGCAAATGTTGATTGTTAGATCATAGATGGGAGGGCGTGGGGAAAGCTATCAGGAACATTTGGGTTCAGTTTGAAAATCTGAATATGCACAGAAGAGGAATAAAAGAAGAAAAGAAAAAGAAGGGATTAAAGGAGAAAGAAAAGGAAGAAATAAATATGATTTAGCAATGCTCAGCTCTGAGTAAATGTTGTGCCGACCCTGTCCTTCTCTTAGCCAAGGACACCAGGTAGACCCCTGGCTTCTAGTGGTCAGAGCACTTTGAAATCCTTACAGCAAACTTGGCATGGCGTTGCACTTCAGTAATCTCAGTACTTGGGAGGCTGAGACAGGATCACAGGTTTGAGGCTATCCTCAGCAACCTAGCGAGACTCTATTTCAAAATAAAAAGGGCTGGGGTATAGCTGGGAGGTAGAATGCCCCTGCATTCAACCTACAGTACAAAAAAAGAAAAGAGAAAAAAAAGAAATCCTTAAAATATATATATTTATTTATTTTTTTTTTATTTTTTATTTTTTGGTGGTACTGGGGATGGAACCCAGGGGCCTTCTACCTCCAGGCTACACTCCCAGACCTATTTTATATTTTATTTGGAAACGGTCTCTTAAACCAGCTGAGGCTGGCTTTGAACCTGTGAGATCCTCCTGTTTCAGCCTCCCAAGCGCGGGGATTACAAGCATGCGCCACCACGCCCGGCTCCTATATATTCTCTCTACATAGAGAAATATCTTACCTGCCTTCCCAGTTTATTTTTGAACTACTGGTTTGCTTCTCATAGAAATCTTAGGAATATATGTGAGGAAATTGCTTAGAATTGCAACATTTTCTGTAGAACTTTGGTCAGTCTGTACAATTATTTGAAAATCTGCTTGATGCTTACAAGTTACTTACCTAGTTTAATCTTTTATTCTTAAACAATTAGGATAACCTAGTTTGACATTGGTTGAAGGTAGCAATGGAAACAATATGCCCAGGTGCATGTAGTCTTGACGTTGAAAAAGCATAAACAAGAATTCTCTCCCTCTCTCCTTTCTAAAAATATTTTAATTAATTAATTTCTTTATTTATTTGTGCTACGGGGGTAGAACCCAGGGGCTTTTCTACTTCCGGGCTACACTCCCAGACCTATTTCATACATTATTTGGAAACAGGGTCTCAGTGAGTTGCTGAGAGCCTCACTAAGCAGCTGAGGCTGGCTTCGGACCTGCGCGATCCTCCTGTCTCAGCCTCCCAAGCGCGGGGATTACAAGCGTGCGCCACCACGCCCGGCCCCCTCTCCTTTTATGTCTCTTATTGCTTCGAGTCCCTGACCTTTCTGAGTTAAAAGTGCTGATGTTGCATTCTTTTCCACTAAACAGGCTGCTTCTTTGGGATTACTACAATTTCCTATCCTTAATGCTTCTGTGGATGAAAACTGCCAGAATATAACATACAAGGTGAGCTATGCATTGTCAAAGTGTTCATTATGAATGGAAGATGGTGGGAATGTGCTTGTAGGTAGAGAGACTTCTCTCACACCTCCAATAACGATTTACTTTATAGAGTAGAATTTAAATTTATTTATTATCTACATTTATTTATGAATAAATATAAATTTGTGTGGGGGGTGTGGTACCAGGGATTGAACCCAGGGGCATTCTACCTCCAAGCTACATCTCCAGTCTTATATTTTATTCTTTATTTTGAAACAGAGTCTCACTAAATTACAGAGGGCCTCACTAAGTAGCTGTGGCTGGCCACAACCTATGATCCTCATGCACCACCATGTCCAGCTTTTTTTTTTTTTTTAAAACATGTTCTTTCTCCCAACTACTGAGATTAAAAGTGTGCACCAATGCACCTGCCCATTTTTTGCATATGTTTAAAAACTATTTGAAATTACTCATATTTTTTTTGTTTTCTTCCCTCTATGTATCATAGACCTCATTATATCTCAATATGTATAATAGTTACTCATCTGATCAGTGACCTATTGGTAAATATTTTTATTATTTTTAGTTTTTCAAACTTTCTTTTTGTGTGTGTGTGGGACTGGGGATGGAACCCAGAGGTATTCTACCTCTGAGCGATACCCCCAGCCCTATTTTTTATTCTTTATTTTGAAACAGGGTCTCACTGAGTTGCAAAGGGCCTCACTAAGTAGCTGAAGCTGACAACCACGATCCTCCTGTCTCAGCCTCCCGAATGCTGGGATTACAAGCGTGCACCACCACACCCAGCTTTCTCAAACTAATAAAAAAAATCTGTATTCAACATCCCTATTTATACATTGATATTTGTCCCCTTTGCACAAATTTTTATAAATGATGGTACATATTGTCAAATAGTCTCCAAAAAGTCCACACCAGTTTATATTCCCACTGACAAGATATGCCCTACATTCCTGTTGGCAACCAAAAATTATCTTTTTCAAAAAAATGTTTGTATTTCTTTTAAATCATTGCCAAGCTGGGCGTGGTGGTGCACACCTCTAATCCCAGTACTTGGGAGGCTGAGACAAGAGGATCGCAGGTTCACGACCAACCTCAGCTACTTAGTGAGGCCCTCAGCAACTTGGTGAGACCCTGTCTCAAAAATAGGGCTGGGGTAGAGCTCGGAGGTAGAATGCCCCTGGGTTCAATGTCTAGTACTGCAAAATAAAAATAAATAAATAAATCATTGCCAAGCTAGTGAAGGTAGTTTTGACGGTCATTTCAGAAGACAGTGCAAGTGTGTCCTTCCTTTCCTGGTAGCTTATCTATCAAAAGGCCTACTGGCTGCCTTTTTCTTTCTTAGGCTTCTCATAACATTGGGATAGCGATGGACACTGAGCAGGGGCTGATTGTCCCAAATGTGAAGAATGTCCAGCTCTGCTCTGTGTTTGAGATCGCCACCGAGCTGAACCGCCTGCAGAAGCTGGGCTCTTCGGGTCAGCTGAGCACCACCGACCTCACCGGAGGAACATTCACACTTTCCAACATCGGATCCGTGAGTAATGGTGTCCAGACCCATCGGGCATAGCTTAACCTTCAGATCACGTTCTCAGTTAAAAACATCATCCCAGAATTGGCAGGCTGAGATGGGAGGATTGCAGGTTTGGGGACAGCCTCAGCAACTTAGTGAGGCTTACAGCAGCCTAGTGAAACCCCCTTCCAAACAAAAAAGAAATAAATGAAAACGGCTGGGGATGTAGCTCAGAGATAGAATAACCTTGGGTTCAATCACCATTACCAATTAAAAAAAAATATGTGTGTGTGTGTGTGTGCGCGCGCGCGCGCGCGCGCGCACATGTGTATGATGTTATTTTCCAATTGTTGCCAAGTGCTTAATTTTTCTACTCATTTTTTATTTTCCTTTAAAGATTGGTGGCACCTATGCTAAACCAGTGATACTGCCACCTGAAGTAGCCATTGGGGCCCTTGGATCGATTAAGGTATGTATATTAAATAAATGGGGAAAAAAAGGTTTAGGCACATCGGGGAAGTGAACACAAAGAAGAGTCATCATTTCTAAGGTTCCCCTCTCACTTTGTAGATTTGAGAGCGTGGGATTTGTTCGGTGAGTCTGTTGCTCTTTTCTAAGAGCTGAGCCCACAGCGGTGGCTCCCTGTGTAACAAGTGGCCGCGCTTGGGCTGTTTTTGTATGAAGAAACATCTCACAAGTGCTGTGAGTTATGCCAGAGACATATGCAAGTCTCGATGGCTAACCACAAATAGAGCCAATCTTCCTCTAGCAAAATATCTTCATTTCAGATTACCAAAGAATAATAGTAAACCAATTCAAATTGTCACTTAGAACACAGGGACGTCCCATTTAGAACATTTTTTTCTCAAACTTTACTCACACGCAGCAGTCCATGGGAGAGCCATTAAAAATGCAGATTTCTTGGTGTGGAGGCAGAGGCCCTGAACTTACATTTTTATTTATTATTTATTTATTTATTTATTTATTGTTTTTGTTTTTTATTTTATTTTTTTTGGTGGTGCTGGGGTTCCTGGAAGCCCTTCTACCTCCGGGCTACACTCCCAGACTTATTTTTACATTTTTATTTGGAAACAGGGTCTCCTAAACCAGCGCACGTGGCTGGCTTCGAACCTGCGCGATCCTCCTGTCTCTGCCTCCCAAGTGCGGGGATTACAAGCGTGCACCACCACGCCCGGCTTATTTATTGTTTTTGGTGGTACTGGGGTTCCTGGAAACTCTTTTACCTCCGGGCTGCACTCCCAGACCTATTTTATTTATTTTTTTTATTTGGAAACAGGGTCTCTTAAGCCAGCGAGGCTGGCTTCGAAACTGTGCAGTCCTCCTGTCTCCGCCTCCCAAGCGTGGGGATTACAAGCGTGCGCCACCACGCCCCACTATTTATTTATTTATTTATTCATTCATTATTTATTTATTTATTTATTTTTGTGGCGTTTAACCCAGGGCAATCTACCTCCAAGTTACACTCCCAGCCTTATTTTTTTTATTTTTTGTTTTGAAACAGGGTCTCACTAAGTTGCAGAGGGCCTCACTAAGTAGCTGAGACTGGCTGTGAACCTGTGATCCTCCTGTCTCAGCCTCCCAGGTACTAGGACTACAAGCATGCACCACCACATCTGGCCCAAATTTATATTTTAAACAACCTAGATTTTTCAAAAAAAGCAATCTAGGCCCCTGTTTTAGGAGACTCTCACTCAGAATAGGATTGCAATGTTTTGTATGGGCACTGAGGATTGAACCCAAAGGCATTCTCCCTCTGAGCTTTACCCCTGGCCCTTCCTATTATTTATTTTGAAATAGGGTCTTGCTAAATCGCTTAGGGTCTAAGGCTGGATTTGAACCTGTGATCGTCCTGCCTCAACCTCCCAAGTGCTGGGATTATAGGTATGTGCCTCCTCACCTAGCTTTCTTTCTTCTTTTAATAGCTAATTTTAATGTACTTAAAAAAAAAATCTGCTGTGGATTACAATTTTTCTTTTCTTTTTAAGAAAATAAAAAAGTAGCCAGGCATGGTGGCACACGCTTGTAATCCTAGCTTTCGGGAGATTGAAACAGGAGGATCACGGTTCGAGGCCAGCCTCAGCTACTTAGTGAGGTCCTTTGCAACTCAGTGAGACCCTGTTTCAAAATAAAAAATGAAACATAGGGCTGGGGGGTGTAGCTAGGAGGTAGAATGCCCTGGGTTCAATCTCCAGTACCAAAAAAAAAAAAAAAAACTCTTTTAACAAAGATTGAGGAACATTGCCTTCAGAGATGTGCTCCCCGTCACCCCACTCTGGCTGTGACCGTGTCTCCCGCCTTGGATCCTGCCCTCCACCATGTCACCCCTTGCTGCTCTCCAGCACTAGGGTCGTGTGTCCTTCCATCCATCGCCTTTTCCAGAGATCCAGACAAGCCACCGGCTAGGCTTGTGTCCTCTTTGTCCTCAGTGAAGAGTCTTACTATCTTGCCATGGTTGTCCATCTCTCCCAGAGCCCATAAGAGCACCGGGCACATAGTAGGTGCTTATTAAACAATTGTTAGGTATTTGAAATCTGATATGATGGGTTTTTTTTGGTGGTGGTGGTGGTACTGGGGTTTCTGGAAGCCCTTCTATCTCCGGGCTACACTCCCAGACCTATTTTTACATTTTTATTTGGAAACAGGGTCTCCTAAGCCAGCGCGCGTGGCTGGCTTCAAACCTGCGCGATCCTCCTGTCTCTGCCTCCCAAGCACGGGGATTACAAGTGTGCGCCACCACGCCCGGCTGATATGATGTTTAATGTAGGAATGGAAATAAATTATACAGAGGAAGCCAGGCGTGGTGGCGCACCTTTTGTAATCCCAGCATTCCGGAGGCTGAGACAGGAGGATCGAGGTTCTAGGACAGCCTCAGCTACTTAGTGAGGCCCTTTGCAACTCAGTGAGACCCAGTTTCAAAATAAAGAATAAAAATTAGGGCTGGGGGTGTAGGTAAGAGGTAGAGTACCCCTGGGTTCCATCCCCCGTACTAGAAAAAAAATTGCGTAGGGGATCTGAGAAAACACTGGAGAAACTGAAAGCTTCGGGCATGACCTCCGCGAGGTAGGAGTCATCTTCCAAAGTCTTTGGGATTCCCACCTCCTCGCTGTCACAGCAAGGAGGGCTTGCCTGGGCTTTCGCCTTTGTCCTCAGAGCTTGAATTTTTTGTTTTCTTTTGTGGTCCTGGGAACCGAACCCAGAGGCATTCTACCTTCAGGCCACATCCCCAGGCCAATTTTATTTCTTATTTGGAAACAAGGCCTTGCTCGGTTGCTGAGAGCCTCACTAAATTGCTGGCGTTGACCTTAAGACTCGCCATCTCTCCAGTCTCAGCCTCCCAAGTGCGGGGATCACAACCGTGCGCCGCCGCACCCAGCCTAGAGCTCGAAATTTAAGCAGGAGAGAGTTCACTCCTCGCTTGTTCCTTTGTTTTCCTTGTTTCTAGGCCCTTCCCCGATTTAACCCGAAAGGAGAAGTGTACAGAGCACAGGTGATGAATGTGAGCTGGTCGGCCGATCACAGAATTATCGACGGCGCGACGATGTCACGCTTCTCTAACCTGTGGAAGTCCTACTTGGAAAACCCGGCCTCCATGCTCCTGGATCTGAAATGAAGATGGACGAGGAATTCTTGAACTTTCTGAGCTTCCAAAGAGGATGTAAAGCCTCGCTGGCGCCAGCACGGAGTCTTCGTTACAGTTTGTATTGCAAATGATTTGTATCCTATGATTACGGTTCTAAGGCACAATATTTATCTCTAGGCTGTAAGACTTTTTACTGCAAATGAATGATGGTGTAATGATTCGCCTGTGGCTGTCACATTTTATAGGTCAGAGCGGTGACTACGGTGCTGAGGTCTTTGTTTCAATGGCTTGAAAAGGGCAAGAAAACAAAATGTTACAAAGAGACAAACAGCCATACACGTACAGTATTTCCTTCCTCCCTCCCTTCCTTTTCTGATTTTTTTTTTTTTTTTTTTTTTTTTTTTTTTTTTTGGATACTGGAGGTTGAACCCAGAGGCATTCTACCTCTGGGCTATAACCTCCAGCCCCTATTTTACTTTGAAATAAATGAGGCTGGCCTCAAATCTGTGATCCTCCTGTCCTCAGCCTCCTACATACTAGGATTGCAGGTGTGTGCCACCACGTCCGACTTCAGTAATTCTGTGTGTGTGTGTGTGTGTGTGTGTGTGTGTGTGTGTGTGTGGTACTAGAGGTGGAACCCAGGGGCTTTTCTACCTCCAGGCTATACTCCCAGATCTATTTTATACTTTATTTGGAAACGGGGTCTCACTAAGTTGCTAAGAGCCTCACTAAGTAGCCGAGGCTGGCTTTGAACCTATGCTATCCTCCTGTCTCAGCCTCCCAAGTCCTGGGATTATAAGCGTGCACCACCACGCCCGGCCTTCGGTAATTTTTAATGAAACTTTTAAATTATGCTTAATTGGGAAAAGGAATTTATATATAAAAATATTTTCCATTTCCTTATGATCATGCTAGTTGTTACATGTAATAAGTGCAATTATACTTATCTTTTAAGATATCCTGGAGTGGACTCTTGCTCTGTGCAGAAAGTATAACCTATGAATGTCTTATTTATATAAATTAATCTTTTGAAAGGGAAAATTGTAACCTGGTCTTAATTATAGTTTTATAACCAGTAAGGCTATCAGAGGCATTTGTTTAAACTGGTTGCGCTTTGATGTTTTGCTGGGAAACACTTCACCTTTGCAAACTCACTTCCTAAGAGGAAGGTAATTTAAATGTAGCAACCACTGACTTTTTATTTTTAATATTCAGAAGTCTATTGCCTTTTTCTTTTCTTGATCTTCAGCTTAAAAATAGGATTAAGAAGAGAAAGTAGGGTCTAGTCTATTCTCTATAAGTAGTAGCGTGAAGTAAAAAGGAGGAGTCTAATGAGTAGTGGACAGAAGAATAAAGTATTTTATATAGTAACGGAGGCTTCATAGCCATCATTTGTTAAAGGTCCACTTGAATCAGAAATATCGTCAAGATGAGAGGAGTCCAGCATTTTAATTGGAATTCAGAAATCTGGGTTGTTTCTGATAATGTCTAATTGAATACTGTATGCCAAAATTAGTTATTCAAGTGAAATTTTGTGATAGAAAAAAATCATTTTGATGTCTACTCGATTGTTTTCAGAATGGGAGTTGTTTTTAAATCAAAGTAGTAAATCAATGCTATTTGAAAAATTCAGATAATATGGAAAATTACAAACCAAATAAAATATCATTCATGATTCTACCACTAATCACATTTTTGTATCTGTATCATATTCTTTTTATAAAAATGAGATCATAGTATATCTACTCTTTTATAATTTTATTTTTTCAATTTATCATATTATGGGTTCCTGTATGTCAATAAACGATTCCGTATTATCATACTTTTAAATGACTGAATAATATTCCATTGTATGTATTTATTACATATTTAGATATTAAATATCTACAGTATATGAAGAATGTTGCTAAGCATGGGGTATACAATACCTACCTTGTGGTCGACTTAGTGAGGGAGACAAATAATTATCATAAAAATAGCATCGCACATCTATGTAGGCAAAATCTAGGGTGTTATACACCGTCTAATAGAAGTTACTGATCTTCTCTGGGAAAACCAGAAGGATGGATGTCCTACAACTCAAGGAGTTTCCTGTTGACAGGCACTTGCTGAATTTTAAGTGAAGAATGCCATGGTCCATCAAAATTTACCCCTCACTGAAAGAATGTAAAAACCAGGGGAAGGGCCGGGCGTGGTGACGCACGCTTGTAATCCCTGCACTTGGGAGGCAGAGATAGGAGGATCGCGCAATTTAGAAGCCAGCCTCTCTGACTTAAGAGACCCTGTTTCCAAATAAAAATATAAAAATAGGTCTGGGAGTGTATCCTGGAGGTAGAAGAGTTTCCAGGAACCCCAGTACCACCAAAAACAAACAAACAAACAAACAAACAAAAAATGAGGAGGGAATCCTGAAATAAGTCAGGATGCCTCACATTCTCCTGAAGGTCCAACATCATTGGCTTAAGATGTTCTCTACACTCTCGAAATAATCCTCGTACTGTTCTTTCCCAAGCCGGTACCATTAGCATCTTCTCTTTAGTTTTCTCCACTGAGAATTCAGCAAAGGGTCTGATCCTCACCCTGTGCAGAATTGAAGTATGGCAGGATTCCCTGGTAGAGGGGAGGCCGGGGCCATGGCTCCAGCCATGTTGTCCACAGGCCTCTGCACATCCTCAGGCAGGAGCAGGGTGGGCAAAGCTCTGAATGTATCCCTAGAGGCTGAAACCAAAGTATAAAAGCAGAAAAGTCACACCAATTCACTAATATGTAACTAATCCTTCTCTAGCATTGCTAATCCTAGCACCCATTAATATGTAACTAATAGCCATCCCCGCGCTTGGGAGGCTGAGACAGGAGGATCGCACAGGTTCGAAGCCAGCCTCAGCTACTTAGTGAGGCTCTCAGCAACTTAGTGAGACCCTGTTTCCAAATAAAATATAAAATAGGTCTGGGAGTGTAGCCCGGAGGTAGAAAGCCCCTGGGTTCCATCCCCAGACCTGAAAAAAAAAAAAAAAAAAATCAAGGTTCTTAAAGCCCAAAGACACCTGTAATCCCAGTACTTGGGGAGACAGAGACAGGAGGATCACAGATTTGAGGCCAGCCTAGGAAACTTAGTGAGGCCTTCAACTTAGTGAGACTCTGTTTCCAAATAAAAAATAAAACAGACCCGGGGTGTAGCTCAGAGGTAGTGAGCCCCTAGGTTTCATCCCCATACCAAAATAAATATTTCCCCAAAGTTGACATGTTGAAGGGTTGATCCCCAGCTGGAGGCGCTATTGGGAAGCAGTAGAAATGCCAGATGGTGAGGCCTTGCAGGGAGTAGGCCCGTCACTGAGGTTGTGCCCTGGGAAAGTATATTTTGTCTCCATGCCCCTCCCCACTCTCTGCTTTCTGGTTATCCTGAGATGAGTAGCTTTGCTCTACCATATTCCCCCACCATGATGTTCTGCCTCACCCTAGGTCAGAACTGACAGAGCCACGTGGTCATGGACTTAAACCTCAGAGACCATGATCCAAGGTAAACCTTTCCTCCTCTAAGTTGACGTTCTCAGGTATTCTGTCGCAGAAATGGAAGCCAGCATGGTAGCATATTGACACGTTTCAAAACCAACTCACAGTTGATACCACATGAAGGTACTATGTGTACCCATTAAATTGTGGCCTATTGAAGAAATCGAGTTGTCTGAAAAAGATGAATTATTGGCTGGGCATGGTGGCACATGCCTAGAATCCTGGTACTTGGGAAGCTAAGAAAGGAGGATAGCAAGTTTGAGGACAGCCTCAGCAACCTAGCGAAACTCTGTCAAAACTATAAATTAAAAGGGATGGGGGTATAGGTTGGAGGTAGAACGCCTCTGGGTTCAATCTCCAGTACCCCCCTCCCTGACACACACACACACACACACACACACACACACACACACACACGGCTTGGAGTTGCAAGTTGCATCCTTGTCTTCTGTCTCCATGTGATACCTTCCACCATGTTGTGGTTCAACAAGAAAGTAGAGGTCTCACCAGATGGGGCCCCTCCACCTTGGACTCTCCTGCCTCCAGAGCTGTAAGGAAGAAATCTCTGTTCTTTATAAATTACCCAGTCTCGAGTATTTTGGTATGGTGGCACAAAACAGATCGGGCCACTGGTTTTGCTTCTTCCTACACACTCTGACCTTCCTGAGATTAGATCCCAGCATCTTTTCTTGTCTCTCCAGCCCTACCTCATAGGTTCTCTTTCAGAAACCACACACCTAACGCTTAGCAGAAGCTCTGTTCTCAGGCCGCACAAACCCAAGCCATTCAACGTCATGTTGTTTGTTTGATTTGGTCTTTCTCTCTTTCACTTAAGTTCTTTAACAGATTCTGGCTCAAGTGTTGCGTTTCCTGGAGGAGCAACAGAGGTGACAGCTACACAACCCCAGAGCATCCGGGATGTTACGGATGGGGAGAATATGGTTTGTGGAAACTGTTTCCCGGTGACCCCTGCTAGGGTCCCGGACATACTTTTCCCCCAACCCATAACAAAATCCACAACGACCCCAAACAGAAGAAAAAAACGTGGATTCTTGTCCTAAGCTAAGAATAAACATGCATAGCTTGGACAGTTGCTGAAGATTTAAAGAAGTTTATTAGAAAGGTAGAAATACAGAAAATAGAAATACAGCCCCATGCCAAAATGGCATGAGGGGATGACTTGAATGAGTACACCAAAGGGCTTACACATGGACTGGACTTTTTATACCCATGACCTCCATCTTGTTTGCTTGACTCTGACGTAGTGAATGTCCCTGTAAGGTACCTCCCCTTACCCTGTAAGGTACCTCCCCTAGCAAGGTGTGGTGAGGCATCTCCTTCCATGAAGGTCGACCCCTCCTACCATCTTAGCTGGCTTATCCAATCATGTAGATCTGTCTTTAGAGAAAGGCCTAGTTCAACTCAACTAAGATCTGTCTTTAAAAAGTGGAAGCCCTAGCTCTCCTGTACTGACTTGTTAATTACTTTGAGCTAGGTTGATTTACATTGGAATAGCTGCCTGTTTTAGGTAGAAACCAAGTCCTTTCTTTACTCATGTCTGCTGCCATTTTGACACAACTATTTTGAAATATACCAATTATTTTCTTTTGAAATATATTAATAATCAGAGCTTTCCCAAATCTTCCTAGGCCATTCCAGTACTGGTACACGGGAGGCAATGTGGGAGCACCGCACACCTGAGCGCATGTGGAGAATGGACATAGAGCGTTTCTTAAGCCAGAGCAGCTGGCTTCAAATCTGCTCCTGTCTCTGCCTACCAAGCGCGGGGATTACAAGCGTGCGCCACCACGCCCGGCTTGTTCTTTATTTTAAAACAGGGTCTCCAGTTGCAGAGGGCCTCACTAAGTAGCTGAGGCTGTCCATGAACCGTGATCCTCCAGTCTCAGCCTCCCAAATGCTGGGATTACAAGCGTGCGCCACCACGCCTGGCTTTATATGATGTATTTTGAGATGAGTAGAAATTGTTTTTTGTGTTACGTTGTTCATATGACTGTTGATCTACATAAACAAATACAAATTATACTTTAGGTATAATTACCATTATACCTAAATGTATTCTTAGCAATTATAATTAGGTATACTTTAGGTATAATTAGAAGAATGATAGAAAGCTTCCATGTGAAAAGACTTGGTGTACCAAAGATATGCAGTCTGGTTGGTCTCCCCTCCCCACTATGGGAATCAGTGTGCTGACTAGCGTTGTTACTTATGTGAACACCATTAGGACAACATTAGCAACATCTCAAGGCTCTCAGCAAGCAAGTGAGACCCTGATTCAAAACAGAAAATAAGCCAGGCAAGGTGGTGCATGCATGTTTCTGCATGGGAGGCTAAAACAAGAGGATATCAGGTTCAAAGCCAGCCTCAGCAACTTAGCGAGACCTTCAGCAACTTAGCAAGACCCTGTTTCCAAACAAAAATAAAAAGGGCTGAGAGTGTACTGCAGAGGTAGAATGCTCCTGGAGTTAATAACCAGCATTAAAAAAAAGTTTTCACCGGGCGTGGTGGTGCATGCTTGTAATCCCTGCACTTGGGAGGCGGAGACAGGAGGATCACATAGGTTCAAAGCCAGCCTCTCTGGTTTAAGAGACCCTGTTTCCAAATAAAAATATAAAATAGGTCTGGGAGTGTAGCCCGGAGGTAGAAGGGCTTCCAGGAATCCCAGTACCACCACCAAAAAAAAGAAAAGTTTTCTTATAAGCCCATCTACAATAGGGCCTTTAACCACAAGCAAATTCATGTTCTAGTCAGACCAGGGAGAGAATGCCAAGCTCGACTTTAGCTTGCTAAAACCTAGCAGGAGAATTTGGAGACAGTCCAGAGAAGAGCCACAAAACAATTGAAGCACAGAATAAAAGGAGCCCTATTCTAAGAGGACATCTATATTAGGCTTTTACAAAGTACCCTGTGGAATGTTACAATGCAAAGCACAGGGAGCAGCTGTGTGAGTGTCCAGCAGATACAGGAGGAAAGAGACAGAATCAAGAACCGTGGGGATCAAGAATTCAGGTTCCATATGGGGAAAAGTTAGGACAGTCAAGAAGAGTTCACACCGCCCTTGGGCTGGGTGGGAGGGGCTGCTCTCCTAAGGCAGCGCAGGTGACACCCCCACCCCCCACCCCAGGAGCAGTCGGCTTCTTTCAACTTGGGAAAAGTTATTTCACTTGGAAAAACTATTCAACTTGGGGAAAGTTACTGAACTTGAAGTTTGTTGCAAGACACTTTCACAAATGGTGAAAATGTAGTAAAAATCAAAGTCCCCAAAGACCAAGATTATGAAGCTTGTACCGAAATTTCAAGAGTGCAGTTAGTTGTAAAAAATCTAACAATTCAATTTGTTGGAAAAAAAAAATCAGCAGGAGTTCAAACTGGAGTAACAAAGGTGAGGAAACTGATTTAGGCAGATGTGATTAAGTGTAGAGAGACTGCAGGGAGGACTATAAAAGAAGAAGATTCGCAGCATGACAATTAGATAAGCAAATGCTCAGATTCCATGGGGGCCCTGTCATACCACACTAACAACTGCAGACCAAAGGCCTTGGTCTGGCAGCATTCTGGCCCAAGATGAAAGGAGTATTGTTTCAGATGTTGCTTGGAAGGAGCAGGACAAATGGACACAGAGACGCATCGGCATCATTTTTTAAAACTGCCATGTGATAGGTCGGGTCCCTCCCTTTCCTCATGGGACCCCGCAGTGGGGAAATGGGGTGGAACCCCAGAAGCCAGAAGCAGAGATGTCGGGAGAATCCAGGTGCCTCGAGACTCCAGGCATTGCGAGGCCGACTCCAGAGGTCACGAGACTACAAATGTCAAGGGGACCAGCACTCTAGCCCCACCCCGAGGCCCGGCTATATAATACCCTGACTTCCTCTCCGCCATGTGACTCTGCCAGCCAACTGGGACTACTGGCCGATGCTGCTGCCCGCGTGGCTCGAGGGTCCCTTCCCTTACAGCCAGCAGACTCCCCGGAGGTGCCAACTGATTAATTGATTAGGCTGATTAAAGCCCGCTTTTTTTTTTTTTTTTTTGGTGGTACTGGGGGTGGAACCCCAGTATCACTACTTTCTACCTCCGGGCTATACTCCCAGACCTATTTTATATTTTTATTTGGAAACAGGATCTCACTAAGTTGCTGAGAGCCTCACTAAGTAGCTGAGGCTGGCTTTGAACCTGTGCGATCCTCCTGTCTCAACCTCCCAAGCGCGGGGATTACAAGCGTGCGCCACCATGCCTGGCTTAAAGCCACTTTTAATAACCTGGTTGGTGTTTGCCTTTTTTGTGACCCCCCCCCAACTCAATTTCAACGTTACACCATGCACCATGGTCCTTTACTATACCAGTTCTCCTAATAATTTTATGTGTATTAGAAATAAGAGCTGGGCCTGGTGGCACATACTCCTGTAATCCCAGTTCTTGGGAGGCTGAGACAGGAGGCTAACAGGTTCGGGATCAGCCTTAGCAATTTAGTGAGACTCTCAGCAACCTAGCAAGATCCTGTTTCAAAACAAAAAAATGAAACTAGGGCTAGAGTTTATCTTGGGAGTAGAATGCCCCTGAATTCAATCCCCAGTAACATGCACACACACATGTGCGCACGCACGCACACACACACACACTAAAAAAGGAGAAAAAAGAAAAGAACTTATATAAACATATATATGTAAATGTAAATGCATGCAATAGAATGATATTATTTTTATAAGATGTTTAACTGTAGATTGTGATACTTATTAAATTAAAAACAATCTCACAGCTTCAACTCTTATTAGATATTAGGAATTCTTTTTATTATTTTGAGAAATGTGAAAAAATTATTCTAGTTGCCATTTGATATGTATATAAAATATGCTCAAAAGTTAGGTCAATATCCTAGAAAGAATGTTATGTAATTTACAAAGAATAATCTGTGTGAAAAGGTTTTAAATTAGAAGAGCTGTTATTTCTTTTTTTTTTTTTTTTTTTTTTTTTGCAGGTCTGGGGATGGAACCCAGGGGCATTCAACCTATGAGCTACATTGCCTGCCCTATATTTTATTCTTTATTTTGAAAAAGGGTCTCACTAAGTTGTGGAGTGCCTCACCTAAGTAGCTGAGACTGTCTGAGAACCACGATCCTCCGGTTTCAGCCTCCTGAATGCTGGGATTACAAACATGCACCATCACACCCGGCTGAGCTTCTATTTCAATAAAACTAATAGTAGTGCATAAAAATAAAAGCAGAAGGAGGAGCATTTTTTTTTTTTTTTGCAGAACTGGGGATAGAACCCAGGGGCATTCTACCTCGGAGCTACACCCCCAGCCCTATTGCTTTATTCTTTATTTTGAAACAGGGTCTCACTGAGTTGCAGAGGGCCTCACTAAGTAGCTGAGGCTGTCCACGAACCGCGATCCTCCAGTCTCAGCCTCCCAGATGCTGGGATTACAAGCGTGCATCACCATGCCCGACAATAAATGGGTTTTATATAATATCTCTGTATCTCCACTGTCCATTGATTTAGGCAAATCATGGTGGGGCACGTGTCAAAAATGACAACAAGCTGGGTGTGGTGGTATATGCCTGGAGACTCAGCTACTTGGGAGGTTGAGGCAGGAGAATGAAGTTGAGCCCAAGAGTTCAAGATCAGCTGCAGCAACACTGTTGACACCCTATCGGCAAAAAGAAAAATAATGATCGAAACAAAATCTAAAGGTCAGAGGTATATTTTAATTCTTAGTTAATTACATTAATACATACTTTTTTTTTTTTTTTGGTGGTACTGGGGGTGGAACCCAGGGGCTTTCTACCTCCGGGCTATACTCCCAGACCTATTTTATATTTTATTTGGACACAGGGTCTCACTAAGTTGCTGAGAGCCTCACTAAGTAGCTGAGGCTGGCTTCAACCTGTGCAATCCTGCTGTCTCAGCCTCCCAAAAGCAGGGATTACAGGCCTGCGCCACCATGCCAGGCAATACATACATATTTAATAATAGAAAAATAATACATATTTAACAATAAAGGTTAAAATCATTTTTACCAGTCATTTTAATATTTGAAATATTTAAATCATTGAAAGGTTGAAACTATTTGAGAAAATGCAGCCGAAGCCACACTCCAGTGGGAGTCTAGCCCGAGGAAAAGGCCTTTGGCATCCAACAGCATTTTCTGCCGTCTTCTCGGGAATGGTCTCCCTATTTTGTCAAGTTCTTAGGTATCTATATAACTTTCTAAAATAAAAAGGGCTGAAGGTATAGCTAAGAGGAAGAATGCCCTGATACTCAATTCCCAGGTCCCCCCCCCTCTCTCAAACACACACACACACACACACACACACACACACATACACACACACACACACACACACACACGGGACTGGAGTTGAGGAGGATACTTAGCACATACAAAATCCTGGTTGCATTCAATCCCTGGTACCCTCCCCTAAAATGAAAGCCAAGATGCAGCAGAGACATTTGGGGCTCCTTTGTTGCCCATACTTATTCACACAGTCATGCTTTTCTTTTTTCTGAAACATCAGTGTTTAAATATTTACAGATCTCTCATTTGCAAGGTAGTGTTTTGTTATGCTACATTATGTTTTCAAGTTTCTCTCCTCAAAATGGATTCATTAAATTTTATTAAATGCTAGCCGGGCGTGATGGCGCACGCTTGTAATCCCAGCATTTGGGAGGCTGAGACCGGAGGATCGCGGTTCACGGACAGCCTCAGCTACTCAGCGAGGCCCTCCACAACTTAGTGAGACCCTGTTTCAAAATAAAAAATAAAAAAATAGGGTAGGGGGTGTAGCTTGGAGGTCAAATGCCCCTGGGTTCCATCCTTAGACACACACACACACACAAAAAAAAAAAGAATTAAAAAAATTTTTTTATTAAATGCTTCAAGTGTGTACATCGTGAAAAGTGGAAGGACTTTCAATAGGAATTATTTTTCAGCAGCTTAGGAGTAGTTTTGCCTGGTAGTTTTACAATGTCTGTAGCATAGCACTCATACATTATCAGCTGGTCTTTTGCACAACCCCACGTGATCCTTGCTATTCTCAGCTTTGTCCGTGAACTAAAATTAGAACGGGGCTGACATGACACTTGACTTGGATACAGCCTGACCGTGTCCTTTGGAGACACACTGAAGAAACTCACCCTGTAATCGACTCTTTGCTGATAACTGCTAGCGTTGGGCATGACATCTTCAGCATTCGCCAATAATGGTGAGTATATTTTGAAAACATCCCCCCATCTTCACATATAAAGAGATTGCCGGTGATAACTTGTGTCTGTAACTGCCAGAAGGTACAACCAAACTGGGGATCGAACTAAAAGTCTTTTGGGGATCCATAGTCGTTTATGGACTTGTCCTTGTCAAAAGATAGATTTTCCTGGATGGAACTGTGAGGTGCTAAGGTGAGGTCAGCCAGACTTCAGAAATCAAGGGTCACATGCTTTCTCTCATATGTGGAAGCTAGAGAGAAAGCAGAAAGAAAAGAAATTGCATGAAAATTAGTAGAGACCAGGAGAGTAGGGGAAGAGGATCGGGGGAGGGAGGACAGAAGGGAAAGAGGAGGTCTGGGGAAAAAAAAAAAGACCAAAAAGCTTATGTGCATATGTGAATCTATCAGGTGTAATTACAGTGCACTGATAAAAAATTAAAAACTTAATATGAAAGATTTCCCTACAAGCTTCTATCTCCCTTGCTTTCTCTGACGGCAGGAAGCTGGTCCTCCTAGCACAGCACGGCCACCTGCGTGCTCTCCTGTCCCCGTGGTCATCAAGGTGACCACAATTTGTACAGAGCAGAAATACAGAAATCCTTATTGACTTGTTGACTAGTTTTCCTCCACCATCATGGGAGATTTGTCGTTATAGGAAATTTGATAAATGACCAAATTTAACAGCAAATAAGGACCTGAATTAACAAATAATTGAATAGTTCTATATGTTTAGGAAATACAGCTATACATGCAGATAGCTGATGTTATTACACTGTTTTAAATACTTGATATCTTTACATTTTATCAGATACTTTAATCTTGCTAAAATCCAAGACAATAAATTACAAGTGATTATGTCCAGGTGGAAGGATTACCAGTGTATGTATCTGAAGGTTTCTTGATGATAAAATTATCTCATAATTGAATCTGTTCCTGCATAAATTCTGCATGCATAGATCCCTTTCTCCATAATTTTTTGCATTTTCCAACTATATAGAAATCATGGCTTTTTTCTTCTGTAATACAGTTCTTTTCCTTTTCTCATTGTCTATCTCACACAAACACCATGTAATCTTAGTTTAAAATCAATGATTTAGAAAAGATTAATAATTAAAGGCAATATTATCTACCTCATTCCTTACTATTGCCATCCTGCCCCCTAGAAGGAACCATTGCAACTCTCTTGGATTTAATTTTGATGATTATCTCCACACTTAATTTTTTCTTCTTCAAAGTAAGTTATATGCTCAGTTACATGTTTCTTATTAGCTTTCAATATTACCTATGGAGTTTTATTATGAGATGATTAAACTCACACATCATAGTGATATTTTTAGTGTCTCTCTTGATTACTTTTTTTTTGTGTGTGGTACTGGGGTTCCTGGAAGCCCTTCTACCTCCGGGCTACACTCCCAGACCTATTTTTTTTTTAATACATTTTTATTTGGAAACAGGGTCTCTTAAACCAGCGCAGCTGGCTTCAAACCTGCGTGATCCTCCTGTCTCCGCCTCCCAAGTGCAGGGATTACAAGCATGCGCCACTACGCCCGGCGTGATTATTTTTTTTTTAACTGTAAATTTTGCTAGTTTTGTGTTTTTAAGAGGCAAAATTTCACTTTGTTGTCCTTGCTGGTCCCAAACTCCTAGACTCAAGTGATTCTCCAGCCTCAGCCTCCTGAGAAATTGGGATTACAGGCACGTGGCACCATGCCTGCCTTTAAAATGTTTACTATCGGTGTAAAAGGGATTGGGATTTTTCAAGCAGATTTTAGAACTCTAACATCCATTTCTAAGCTTGAATGTGAATACGTATAAATCTTACAAAGTAGGTGAGAGTGAGTGTGTGTGTGTGTGTGTGTGTGTGTGTGTGTGTGCGAGAGAGAGAGAGAGAGAGAGAGAGAGAGACAGACAGACAGACAGACAGACAGACAGACAGACAGACGGCAGGCAAGCAGACAGAGAGAGACAGAGAGAGAAAGAGAGAGACTGGGAATTGAACACAGGGAGGGTCTACCTCCAAGCTCTACTTCCACTCTTTTTTTATTTTTTGATTTGAAACAGGGCCTTGATATGTTGCCAAGGCTGACTCTGAAACTATGATCTCCTGTCCTCATTCTTCCAAGTACTGGAAATATAAGCAATCTTAGAAATATTTATTCAGGCTCATATAGGTTTTTTTTTTCTATTAACATTCATCTAGTAAACAGAATTAATTTAATAGACAACTGAAAGTAAAGGCTAGATTTTTTGAAGTGCAAGGGCTAACACAATTGTGGTTACTTATTTTTAAAAGCAAACAGCACTGGGTGTGGTGGTGCACGCTTGTAATTCTCACACTTGGGAGGCTGAGACAGGAGGATCGCACAGGTTCGAGGCCAGCCTCAGCTATTTAGTGAGGCTCTCAGCAACTTAGTGAGACCCTGTTTCCAAATAAAATATAAAATAGGTCTGGGAGTATTGCAGCCCAGAGGTAGAAAGCTTCTGGTTTCACCCCCAGTACCACCAAAAAAAAAAAAAGCAAACATAACTGGGTGTGGTAGCGTACCCTTGTAATCCCAATACTTGAGAGGCTGAGACAGGAGGATCACAGTTTCAAAGCTAGCCTCTGCAACTTAGAGAGGCTTTCAGCAGCCTAGTGAGACCTTGTTTAAACAAAAATAAAAATCTCTCTAAGATAGTAGCTTGGTGGTAGAATGCCTCTGGGTTCCATCTGTAGTCACAAACAAACACACACACACACACACACACACACACACACACACACACAGAGAGCAAACATGTTAAACGGTATAATTAGGGTTATTACACTATTTTAAACATAGGCCAACTACTGACACTGCATTATCCTTGCACTGCTCATTTAAAATGGTGAATATTAAAATATGTGTACTCTATATCTAACCCTAGGAAAGCCCCTCACAAATCTTACTGTTCTTTGTATCAAATATCCACCTTGTGTGTACTATGAAAGTTTAATACATGCTTCATTTTTAAGCCAAAAGTAATGTAAATAGTCAAATTATAAAAGGGTAATGACCTCCATATTTTCATAGGATGAATGTCGACATATATAAAGAGTAAATAAAGCTGGGTGTGGTGGCACACACTTGTAATCCCTACGCTTGGGAGGTTGAGACAGGAGGACCACACAGGTTCGAAGCCAGGCTTAGCTACTTAGGTTCTCAGCAACTTAGTGAGACCCTGCTTCCAAATAAAGTATAAAATAGGTCTGGGAGTATAAAAAGGTCTGGGAGTATAGCCTGGAGGTAGAAAGCCCCTGGGTACCCCCAGTACCACCAAAATAAATAAATAAATAAATAAATAAATAAATAAATAAGTAAATAAATGGCAATCTTATCTACCTATATTTTAAAAAACAGAATAGAGCTGGGCATGGTGGCACACACTTGTAATCCTAGTATTTGGGAGGCTGAGACAGGAGGATGGCAGGTTTGCAGCCAGCCTTAGCTACTCAGTGAGGCCCTCTGCAATTTAGTGAGATCCTTTCAGAATAAAAAGTAAAAAGTAGGGCTGGGGTGTAGCTCAGAGGTTCCATCCTCAGTACTGCAAATAAATAAATAAATAAATAAATAGAATATCTTCCCAGATTTTGAATACTAATCATCACTATAAGAGGTATGTAGATTTTGAGGTTTCACAATCAGTTGTCTGAAAAACAGCAGGTTTTTCTTTTCTTTTCTTTTCTTTTCTTTTCTTTTTCAGGTCTGGGGATGGAACCCAGGGGCATTTGACCTCTGAGCTACAACCCAGCCCTATTTTTTTTTTTTTATTCTTTATTTTGAAACAGGGTCTCACTGAGATGCGGAGGACCTCACTAAGTAGCTGAGGCTGTCTGCGAACTGCCATCCTCTGGTCTCAGCCTCCCGAATGCTGGGATTTCAAGCGTGCGCCACCACGCCCGGCTCAAACAGCAGGTTTTTCTACAGTATCTCATTCCATTGGATTCCATTATTTTTCGATATCTACAGTTTTAATTTTTCTGAGATGGCTCCAATGTAAACCCTAGAATCATTTTCAGACAGAAAAACGATGATGTAGAAGAACAACTCATCAACGTGACTAAGCATATGCTCACTTCAGAAACACAATCTGCTCATTTGGAAAAAATCACAGCCACAACCTGAGGAACACTCCCCTGAGTGGTACTTTTCTGGCCAAGGCACACTATTTCTATCAGATCAGGGTGAATTTAGGCTACCTCTGAGGAACACCCTTTAAACTTCCAGATATACCTTCTTAGGCAATGTATCTTGTCCAGTTCCTTTCAAAGCAATTTAATACTGTCCTACCCTCCTCAACCCAGAGTCTGAAGGTCACCCAAATTAAGAGTATTTTGGAGCACAAGTGAGCAGATGGGTGAACTCTAGCACATTCTTACTGCTGCATTAAGTTTGAAAATGAGCGCACCTACCACAACAGTGTTGTTCCAGGAAGCAGGGTAGGAGTAGTGGTAAATTAGAAAATAGTCTATTAATCACGCAATCAGTAGAAAAGTAAAAGTAAAACCATGTTTAAAAATCTATAGTAAAGACCTGGGCGTGGTGGTGCATGCTTGTAATCCCGGCGTTTGGGAGGCTGAGACAGGAGGATCGCACAGGTTCGAAGCCAGCCTCAGCTACTCAGTGAGGCTCTCAGCAACTTAGTGAGACCCTGTTTCCAAATAAAGTATAAAATAGGTCTGGGAGGATAGCATGGAGGTAGAAAATCCCCTGGGTTCCATCCCCAGTACCATCAATCAATCAATCTACAATAAAGCTGGGCGTGGTTATGCCAGCATTTGGGAGGCTGAGACAGGAGATCGGTTTGCAGACAACCTCAGCTATTCAGTGAGACCCTGTTTCAAAATAAAGAATAAAAATAAGGCTTGAGGTGTAGCTTGGAGGTAGAATGCCTCTGAGTTCCATCCCCAGTACCATAAAAAAAAAAAACCCCTACAATAAACCTGTATCTATAAGAATCTTAAACGTCCTTGAGTTCTGTGTAACAGTTTTGCACTAACTTACTGGCATGGGGTACAGCTCACTTGCCACCTGCTGAAGGGTGAATCTGCTATACAGAACTAGGATGGTTTCTACTCCATGGTAACATTCACAGAAATTCCAGGTTATTCATGTCAGGATCATTCTATCTACAAGCTACAAGCTACACCACAGCCCTATTTTTTATTCTTTATTTTGAAACAGGGTCTCACTGAGTTGCAGAGGGCCTCACTAAGTAGCTGAGGCTGTTCGCAAACCATGATCCTCCTGTCTCAGCCTCCCAAATGCTGGAATTACAAGCATGTGCCACCACACTCAGCTGCTAAAATTCTTAATGGGACAGCTGGACGTCAGATGGGAACCCAGGAGCATTCTACCTCTGAGCTACACCCCCAGTCCGATTTTTTATCCTTCCTTTCCTTCCTTCCTTCCTTCCTTCCCTCCAGCCCTATCTTTTTTTTTTTTTTTTTAGTATTTTTATTTTTGAAACAAGGTCTCACTGAGTTGTGAAGGGCTTCACTAAGTAGCTGAGGCTGGCTGTGAACTGTGATCCTCCAGTCTCCGCCTCCTGAATGCTGGGATTACAAGCATGTGCCACCATGCCCGGCTTATTCTTTATTTTTTGAGACAGGGTCTCACTGAGTTGCGAAGGGCCTCACTAAGTAGCTAAGGCTGTCCTCGAAACTCAATCCTCCTGTTTCAGCTTCCCAAATGCTGGAATTATAAGCGTGTGCCACCACGGTTAGCGGGAAATAAGAATATTCTTTAGGATTGGTTCTAACTTCAAGTCCTCCAGTTTAAGTTCTTCCTGGGACTGTGTAGACTGTAAAGCTGTCTACACATGTGGCAATTCTGAGCATGTTGCAATTTTGTCTATGGTTTCCTTTTGTTTTTCTGTGAATTCAGAATTATCATGTTGAGCTTGGGCCTCCTTTTGTAGATATCTTGCTAATATCTGATGTTTGTCTATCCCTCTACCAGCTGGCCCCAAGAGTCAAAGTCGGTGCCTCTCCTAAAACTGGTGCCCCAGCGCTGCAGCATATTTTGGGTTTAATTGGCCAGTTCCCACGCTATCCCCTCCCTTCCCAATCCCAGCAAGGCAGGCTCTAGGGCACCATCCTTCCAGGGCTGGCCCTGACCTATCTATATATATTTTTATGAGCATATTTTAATATATCTACAGTTGACAAACATACAAAATAACTAATTTCAAAATTAAAGACCTCTAGAAAAACATTCCAATTAAAACCAATTATTTTATTTTACTTATTGGCCACAAAACCCAGCCACAAACTACTCTTTCCTCACCACTCAGAAAAAAACACCGCCAGCTCCTTTCTAGAGGATTGACAGCCTCGGTGGTCCTCGGCTCTCCCTCGTCAGTACTGGGCATCCCTGGTTCAGTCTATGGAAATGAGTGTTAGTGTTCCAGTCACTGGAAATGCCCCCCCCCCATCTCCTTCACTGTGTCACCGCGTGGCAAGACACCACCAGAAATGTGCAGTGTGGGGAAGGAGCCTCTGGAGCTCAGCCTGACCTGATGGAAGTCAGCCGCACAGCTGGGCCTGCTGAGCCAGCGACCCAGCCAGGTTAATGGAAATGTCAAATTCCAGGACACACACACTCTCTCTCTCTCTCTCTCTCTCTCTCTCTCTCTCTCTCTCTCTCTCTCTCATTTTTTACTGCTTCAAAAAAAGTTGCTAGGGACATTCTCACTGTTGCTTCCTGGTGGAGACAGACCCTTCCCTATTGGGTAGATACCTGCGAGTGTACTCTGGGATCTGGGGCTTCCTCAATAGGGCACCTATTCCAAAATGGTTGTACTAATTTACAACTCCACCAGTACACCAGTGGTGTGTGAGAGTTTCTAAATCTCAATTTTTTCACCAACACTTGGTAAACTGTACTGGTTCAACAGACTGCACCTGTCTGTAGTTTCAGCTTTAAGGAGGCCGAGGCTGGAGGATCACTTGAGTCTGGGAGTTCAAGACCAGCCTGAGAAATATAATGAGACCTGTCTCAAAATAAAACAAAACAAAACAAAATGATATAAGGCCGAGTTTTGGGAACTAGAGAGTGTTTGGTAAATATTAGCTATTATGATTATTATGGTACTTGGTGAACAATGGACATTCTTTTTCTCCCCCCCACCAGCACACATGCCAGGCAAGTGCTTTACCATTTAGCTACATCCTTAGCCCTTTTTATTTTATTTTGAGCAAAAATCTCACTAAATTGAAGCCGGCCGTGGTGGCGCATGTTTGTAATCCCAGCATTCAGGAGGCTGAGACAGGAGGATCGTGGTTCGCAGACAGCCTCAACTACTTAGTGAGGCCCTTTGCAGTTCAGTGAGACCCTGTTTCAAAAAATAAAGAATACAAAATAGGAGCTGGGTGTGGTGGCACACGCTTGTAATCCCAGCATTTGGAAGACTGAGACAGGAGGAACCAGGTTTGCGGCCATCTCAGTTACTTCTTAGTGAGGCCCTTTGCAACTCAGTAAGGAGTTGTTTCAAAATAAAGAATTAAAAAAAAAATAGGGCTAGGAGTATAGCTCGAAGGTAGAATGCCCCTGCATTCCATCCCAATACTGCCAAAAAAAAAAAAAAAAAAGAATAAAAAATAGGGCTGTGGGTGTGGCTCAGAGGTAGAATGCTCCTGGGTTCCATCTCCAGTGTTGCAAATAAATAAGTAAATTAAATAAAACAACAACAACAACAACAACTAACCTTCTGTCTCAAACTCTAGCTGGGATTCCAGGTACACACCATTGTACCTGGCATGATGGACATTCTGAAGCACACTATTTTTGTTTTTGTTTTTTTCCACCACCCTCTGGTTCAATTAGGTCCTTTCTGAGATAGCATCTGTGATTCTGCTATTCAGCGCTTAATGAAGTCGATGACTCTGTGACCATGTGGAGAAATCATGACAGAGAGTGCGGTTTGTACTGGGGCTGTCAATGCTGTAAAGGAAGTTTGGGAAAAACGAATAAAGAAACACAATGAAGACCTGAAGCGAGAGAAGGAATTTCAACACAAGTATGCCATCACTCATTTATTATTTTTATTGTGAACAGAGTCTTGCTAGGTTGATGAGAGTCTCTACTTGCTAAGGCTGTTCTTGAACTTACGTTCCTCCTGTCTCAGCCTCCAAGTACTGGGATTACAGGTGTGTGTCACCAAGCCTAGCTACAATGGTTGTTTTAGATGGGTAACTTTTCTCTTATGTAAAATAAAATGCCATCTGATGTCATTATCTATGAACCAAAATTTTATCCCGGTCCCCCAGGCTAGTGCGAATCTGGGAAGAACGAGTAAGCTTAACTAAGCTCAAAGAAAAGGTCGTCAGGGAAGATGGAAGAGTCATTTTGAAGATAGAAAATGAGGAATGGAAGGTAAGCTTTATAAAAGTAATATTTGATTTTCCACCTGCTGCATTTTGTGGAAAACTTGAAGGAATGATTTTGAGATGAAATAATTAAGATTGGAGTACTTAGAATGTTTTCCCCTTTTTAGTCCTGGAGATTGAACCCAGCAGCATTCTATCTCTGAGCTATAACCCCAGCCCTATTTTATTTTATTTTATTTTATTTTTTTGGTGGTACTGGGGTTCCTGGAAGCCCTTCTACCTCTGGGCTAGGCTCCCAAACCTATTTTACACTCTTATTTATTTATTTATTTATTTATTTGGAAACAGGGTCTCTTAAGCCAGCGTGGCTGGCTTCGAACCTGTGTGAACCTCCTTTCTCTGCCTCCCAAGCGCAGAGATTAAAAGCATGCACCACCACACCTGGCTTTTTATTCTTCATTTTGAAACAGGGTCTCACTAAGTTGTGAAAGGCCTTGCTAAATTGCTGAGGCTAGCCTCAGACCTGTGATCCTCTTATTTCATCCTCTTAAGTACTATGATTACAGGCATGTAATGCCTTGATTAGTTTAGAAATTCTAGTTTTAATAATTCACCAAATGGATTCGGAAAGCATGAACAATAGAAAAGAAACAAACTTCACAGTATTTCTTTTTTTCTTTTCTTTCTTTCTTTCTTTCTTTCTTTCTTTCTTTCTTTCTTTCTTTTTTTTTTTTTTTTTTTTTTTTTTGGTGGTACTGGGGGTGGAACCCAGAGGCTTTCTACCTCCGGGCTAGACTCCCAGACCTATTTTATATTTTATTTGGAAACAGGGTCTCACTAAGTTGCTGAGAGCCTCACTAAGTAGCTGAGGCTGGCTTCGAACCTGCACGATCCTCCTGTCTCAGCCTCCCAAGCGCAGGGATTACAAGCGTGAGCCACCACGCCCTGCTAACTTCACAGTATTTCTTTACAAAAAATTCAATTTGCTATAACCCTCCCTAAACTTAAATCCTTTGTAATATTTTTCCTTCTAATCCTTCTATATTAAATAGTTCCTCATTTTCTATAAATGGATGACCATCTGCTTAATGAAAATCATATAGTAATAGCTAAAATGACACAAAATGGAAATGACTATTAATATTTTTATTAAGTGTAAATAAACTTAACCAAGGAGGTAAAAGATCTCTACAAAGAAAATTATAAAACATTGAAAAAAATTGAAGATCTTAGAAGATGGAAAGACCTTCCATGTTCATGAACTGGCAGAATAAATATCATTAAAATGGCCATCCTTCCAAAAGTGATCTACAGATTCAACGCAATGCCCATTAAACTACCAAGATCATTCCTCACAGACATAGAAAAATCAGTCCTCCTTAAATTTATTTGGAATAACAAAAAGCCCAGAATTGCCAAAGTAGTTCTCAGCAACAAAAACCATGCAGGAAGAATCACAATACCTGACTTTAAACTATACTACAAAGCCATTGTAATAAAAACAGCATGGTACTGGCACAAAGACAGATACATAGACCAATGGAGCAGAATAGAAGACCCAGAAACAAGTCCACACACTTTCAGCCAATTGATTTATGACAAAGGGGCCAAAAAACATACACTAGAAAAAAGATAGCCTGTTCAAAAAATGGAGTTGGCAAAACTGGTTAACCATATGCAGAAAATTGGAAATTAATCCCACTTTCTCACCCAGCACAAGAGTCAATTCACGATGGATCAAAGACTTGGAAATTAAACCAGAGACCTTGAGGCTCCTTGAAGAGGGCATAGGTCAAACACTGCAACACACAGGCACAGATAAACACTTTCTCAACAAGACCCCAAAGGCACAACAAATTAAAAGGCGAACCAGTACATGGGATTGCATGAAACTGAAGAGCTTCTGTTCAGCAAAGGAAAATGTCAAGAAACTCACCTGAGAGCCAACAGAATGGGAGATCTTCGCCACTTACAACTCCGATAGAGATTAATATCTAGAATATTCAGAGAACTCAAGAAACTCAACACTAAAACAACAAATCATCCAATAACAAAATGGGCAAGTGAACTAAATAGATACTTCACTCAAGAAGAAATTCAAATGACCAATAAATGTATGAAAAATACTCAACATCATTGGCAATCAGAAAGCTTCAAATCAAAACTACCCTGAGATTTCACCTAAGTCCAAGTAGAATGGCATTCAAAACACAAACAACAAGGAATGCTGGCGAGGATGTGGAGAAGTGGGAACTCTAAGACATTGTTGTTGGGATTGCAAATTAGTGCAACCACTTTGGAAAACAGTATGGAGAACCCTCAGAAGAATGGGAACAAATCTACCATTGGATCCAGCAATATCACTTCTGGGTATCTACCCAAAAGAAAGGAAACCAAACTACCAAACTAATGCATGTGTATCTATGTTCATAGCTGCACAATTCTCCATAGCCAAACTATGGAACCAGCCAAGATGTCCATCAAAAGATGAATGGATTACAAAACTGTGGGATATGTACACAATGGAATTTTACTCAGCCATCAAAAAAAAAAAAACACCTCAATTACATCATTTTCAGGGAAATGGATGGAACTGGAGGACATGCTAAGTGAGATTAGTCAGTCACAAAAAATAAGAAATCAGATGCTTTCCCTAATATGTGAAAGCTAAGGAGAAATGAGTCATAGGAGGAACTCTAGATGAAAAAGGAAATCCTATAGAGGAGCAAACAAGATAATCTAAATGAGGAGATGGGAGGGGGGAAGAAGAAAATCTCTAAAACACACAATGTACTTAAATATATCGAAGTCAACCACTAAGCCAAGCAAGGGAAGGAGGGACAGGGAGGGAATGGGGTGGGAATTGGGTAGGGGTTAAATTGGTGATGTGTACATGTAAGTCCACACAAGTTTTTTACCCCAATAAGATGTATGAATATAATACACCAATAAAATTTTTAAAAAACCAAACAAACAAAAAAAGAAAAGCCTAGTATGACAGAATTTTTAGGTTTGACTTCTGTGTGCACAATTGATCAAAATGTTACTTTTTAAAAATTATGATTGGTATTATAAGGTTTAGCAAAACACAACCAATCAAACAAACAAAAGAAGAATGAAGATCTTAAAACCTAGAAGTGCTGGCCATGGTGGCGCATGCTTGTAATATCAGCATTTGCGAGGCTAAGACGGGGAGGATCATAGTTCAAAGACAACCTCAGCTACTTAATGAGGCCCTTTGCAACTCAGTGAGACCCAGTTTCAAAATAAAAGAATAAAAAATAGGGCTGGTGGTATAGCTCAGAGGTTAAAATCCCCCTGGGTTCTATCCCCAGTACCGCAAAAACAAAACAAACAAACAAACAAAAAAACCTTAGAAGTAACACAAAGTACTTGGAAATGTAACTCAGTAAGGAAAAAATATTCCAGAATACTTTTATTAGCCGGGCGTGTGGCGTACGCTTGTAATCCCCACGCTTGGGAGGCAGAGACAGAAGTTTCGCGCAGGTTCGAAGCCAGCCGCACGCGCTGGCTTAGGAGACCCTGTTTCTAAATAAAAATGTAAAAAATAGGTCTGGGAGTGTAGCCTGGAGGTAGAGGGCTTCCAGGAACCCCAGTACCACCAAAAAAAATACTTTTATTAATCAAATATTATCAGCCTTCAATGTGGCATGATACAAAAAGAATTTAAGTAATATGATTGTTATTTATTTTACCTTAGAATCTTCCATCTTCTTTACTGAAACTGAATCAACTACAGGAATGGCAACTTCATAGGACTGGTTTATTGAAAATTCCTGAATTCATTGGAAGATTCCAGAATCTCATTGTGTTAGATTTATCTCGAAATACAATTTCAGAGATACCTCGAGGAATTGGTAAGAAAGATTACTTTTATTCCTGTGCTATTTTCTCTACTTGCAGATGTGCTTTTTATTGAGCTTTTTTGACACTTCAAATAAAAATATCTTTATATATCTCTGAATCTTAAGACAAATTTAAACATTTAATGCTAATTGAAGCTTCCAGCTGGGCATATTGGCACGTGCCTGTAATCCCAGTACTTGGGAGGCTGAAACAGAATCACAGGTTTATGGACCATCTCAGCAAGTAGTGAGATTCTAATCTGACCTAGCAAGACTCTATTTTAAGATAAAAATAAAATAGGGCAGGAGTGTATCCACTGGGTTCAACTCCCAGTACCATACAAAAGAAAAGGAAATTTAAAAAGGAAGAAAGAAAAGGAAACAAAAAATTGAAGCTTCCAGGGTATTCAGACTACTGGACTTAATGAGGTGAGTCAAGATGAGATTTCATTATGAGGACAGTCTGTGGAGACCTTGTTCTATGATTTTTTTTTGGAAACAATATTTCCGGTTTAGCTTGAGGCAGGAGCCTGGCTATATCCTTGAGGACAACTCTTGGCTAAGATCCTAGGAACAAAATGAATAAATCTTTCTTTGCAGGCTCCTCTATGAGGTGAAAAAGCAGGGCTTCTTTTGGCAGCTAAGACCACAAGATAAAGCAGCTAAATCTACCAAGATGGTGCTACCCAGTCTCAACCAAGTGGAGCCCAAGATAACATAACCCACTCTCCACCACATGGAGGCTAGTATAGGAAATATAGCTCAGGAAGCAAAAATAAAACCTGACCTGAGCATCTGTATTGGTAATCCTGCTTGCTATTGGTCCAATCAAAACCTGCTTCTCACATGGACTTTGTGGTGCATGCATGTAATTGCACTGCTTGGGAGGCTGAAATAGGAGTTTCACAGATTCAAGGACAGCTTCAGCAAGTAGTGAGACTCTCATCAACCTAGGGAGATCCTGTTTCAAAATAAAAGTAAAATAGGGGTGGGGATGTGGCTCAGAGGAAGAATGCCCTTGGGTTTCATACCTATCTCTCTGGGGCTATATAATCTGTATAATGATACTATTCAGGGCTCAGACTCAGAGCTTTGCTCACTGGGCCTTCACTGGTCAATAACTCTGGTCTCTGTCTCTTGTTCTCCCTTGATCAATCCTCCTACAACATTTTGGCGAGCCAGCCAAGAGGCACTTTCAGGCTGGTCTGGTGTTGGAGACGGGACTCAGGCCACATTGCCTCCTCCTCTCTGTCTCAGGAGTTGGCTTTTCCTGTTGCAGATGTCAATTCACTGAGTGCTGGAGGCCTTTTTGCCATTGTGTGGGAGACCTTGCCTGGCAGTGTTCAACTCCAGAACAGCTGCTGAGGTCTTAGGCTGGATACAGAACAAGTCATTGTCCAAGTGCTGCCATCTGAATCATGGTAGGCTGCCCTGAGGCTCAGCCAGGTTCCACTATTAGAAGAGTGAAAGAGGGGGCTGATCACCCCCTTAGGAATTTAAGTAGTGTGCAAGGGACACAAAACCTGAATTTAGTTCAGGATTTGAGTTGTGTGTGTGTGTGTGTGTGAATGGTAAGTGCAAATGTGTGTCTGTACCTCACAGGGCTGAAGCGAGTGTTGAGTCTGCTGCCTGGATCCAGGTCCATTCTGTAATGGCTAAGTAGTAGCCCAGCAAGTATCTAAAAAGTCCTTGGTCTAACCAGATCTGGGGTTGATACCATTCTGCCTATTGCCAAGGGATGGCTAAAATACCTCTGCGAGTAGGATGGCTGGGCACAGATGAAGTGAGTGCTGTCTATTATCTGTCTTAGGCATCCTGGCACTAGTCCAGACTCTAAGAAGAAATGAGAGGGAAACAGAGTAAGCCATTTTACTAAACCTCATGATCAGTGTTATGGTTGTAATAGTGCTGTGGGCTTTTTTTTCTCTATTCAATTAAAATTTGTTGAATAGGGAAATTAAAACTAATAGCTTGGTGCAGCTTCAAACAGTCTTTATTTAAAAATCAGTAGGAGCCGGGCGTGGTGCATGCTTGTAATCCCTGAGCTTGGGAAGTTGAGACAGGAGGATCGCACAGGTTCAAAGTCAGCCTCAGCTACTTAGTGAGTCTGTTAGCAACTTAGTGAGACCCTGTTTCTAAATAAAATATAAAATAGGTCTGGGAGTATAGCCCGGAGGTAGAAAGCCTCTGGGTTCCACCTCCAGTACCACTAAATAAATAAATAAATAAATAAATATCAGTAGGAAATAGAAAGGAAAGAGAAGAAAAGCAGTGTGCCTGGGGCAGGCAGGAGAGCCTAAAAGTGAAACTCTGCACCCCCTACATTCCTAGCCTTTAAATAGATTTTTTATTGGTATGTTCTTATCAATGTTACCAAGGCAATGGGCTAGTAACTTCTTTCTTTTTTTTTCTTTTCTTTGTGGTACTGAGTGTGGAACCCAGGGGCTTTTCTACCTTTGGGCTATACTCCCAGACCTATTTTATACTTTATCTGAAAACAGGGTCTCACTAAGTTTCTGAGAGCTTCACTAAGTAGCTGAGGCTGGCTTTGAACCTGTGCGATCCTCCTGTCTCAGCCTCCCAAGAGCGGGGATTACAAGTGTGCACCACCACGCCTGGCTGGCTAGTAACTTATTTCTTAGGAAGGTGGTGCCTCTTTGTCTCCAGACAGTGTACTTACTAAGTGCAGGGGCCCATAATCTACCTTGTTTCCACCTCTTTTGTATTGGGCTGTATTGGTTGCTCACCAACTATGGGTGCTTTGAAGCAGCACATGGAGTTTGCCTCTCCTATACCAAGGCTGAGTCACAAAGGAGAGGAGGTAAACAGAGGCACCGATTGCCTCTATGTATTTTTAGGGTTAAAGGCTTCAACTGTTACTAGGGATTTTAAGGCTAAATTCCTTAATTTCCTTTATATTCTTACTATAGGTTAATCATTAGAACAAAGGTGAGAGTGAAAGTGAGATATATATATATATATATATATATATATATATATATATATATAGAGAGAGAGAGAGAGAGAGAGAGAGGAGCTCTGCAGTGTAACAGCTGCTGCCCCTCCCTGCCCAAGTGCCTATGCAGCAGCCAGGCTTTGACTGTTTTTACATTTTGGAAATTAATACCAGAGCAATTTTCCAATACCAGCACAATCAGAAATTTTGTAAATTATTATATAGATGATTATGGATCCAAATTAATCCCAGGAAGGTTGCCCACTCTGTGCAGGTGGAATGGCCAACCTTTGGAGAAGACTGGCCATCAGAAGACTCATTAGATCCAGTTGTCACCTAATGCATTTGGAATCACACCACAGGCAGCTCAGACATTTGGACCATTTCTCTTACCTTGACACTGGCTCTGGGTGGTTCAGAAGCCCTGCCTCCGTGGCTGTAAGGTCCAATCTCCCAGATCTTAGTCACCAAAAGGCAGGACTCTAGTGGTCAGTTAGGAAGTCAGTCAGGAAATCGGAGGCAGCAACCAGGTGAAGCCCAACTATTACTCATTTTGGAAAGTCCAAAAGCCTGCCACCACCGTTATGTCTACCAGACACTACAGCACCTGCCAGCTACACTAGCGCCTTCAGCACCTCCTCACCCATCACCACTTTCTGGCCCATCTGAGCAGCCATCCTGTTTGGCAAGCAGAATCCCAACTCTGCCATCCTCCTGTGCCAGCCCCACAGCAACATCTGATTGGACCACCGACAAGCCCTCAGCACCCCCTCCACCACCACCACCACCACTAAATCTACCACTGCCAATGCTAGCTAGTGCTGGCAGATCCTACTTAAAAACTTAAGGTCTCTTGCTGGGTATGGTGGTTCACGCTTGTAATTCCCAGCATTGGCGAGGCTGAGATTGGAGGATCACAGTTTGCAGACAGCCTAAACTACTTAGTGATACCCTTCGAAACTCAGTGAGACCCTGTTTCAAAAAATAAAAAGACTAAAATAGAGGGCGGGGGTGTAGCTCAGAGGAACAATGCTTCCAGCAACTTGATGTAGCAAACAAGGTCTCCATCAGCTACAATATTGGAGAAAAATGAGCAGATTGGAAAATGCAAAGAAAAGTCAACCTCATCGCAGCAGCATGGAATGTAGTGCTCCATGATGAGCCAACCAAAAACTGACAGGTCGAGGGACCTCTCATCCCTGATGCCCAGGGCCATCCAAAGAAAAGAGGACTCCTCTCCACTGTGACCAATGTGCATTCTGCAAGGAAATTGGGCACTGGAAGGATAAATGCTGTAGGAAAGGTCTAGGGCCACTTGAGGAGTCATTGGGCTCCTCCCCAGAAGCTCTCCTGGAAGTCAGCCAGGCTAGCTTATTTGATGGCTAAAGAGGACCAGGACATGAAGCCCCCAAAAGGCGTCCGAATGACAATTGAGGGCACAATCTCCAGTTCCTTGTCAACACTGGAGCAGAGCATTCAGTGGTTACCAGTCTGATAGCCCCCCCTCACTAACATGCTGATGCAATTGTAGCAATGGGAAAAGCCTCCCAGCAGTTATGTTTCATCTCCTGCAAATGTATCCTAGTGGGGAAAAAATCATTCACAAGTTCCTATATATGCCAGACTATCCAGTTCCACTGCTGGGTCACTTAGACTGCATAGAAGCATATCCTTGTCGGACAGAAACGGACCAACAAGTAATCTGTGCTTTACTCAGAAAAGTCATTCCTAGACATGGGCTGCCTTACACATAGGGTCAGACAATGGACCAGGCTTCATTGAAGAGGTCACCCAGGACATGATAGTTGTCCTCAGTATCACCTGGAAGCTGCATTTTGCACATAGGCCACAGAGTTCAGGCAAAGTAGAAAGAATGAACAGAACTATCAAAACTGGGTTAGAAAAAAAAATATATGAGGAAGCTAACTTGGGTTCAAGTTTTACTGTTAGTCCTGTTCAGAATTAGATGCACTCCCACCAAAAGAACAGGGTATTTTCTCTATGCGAATGATGTTTGTTCAATCCCCTCCTATCCTCCAACGACTGCCAGAAAGGCTGTGGAAGGTAGGAGAGTTAGAAATTCAAAAACTTATATGAAAACTAGGTAAAGTCACACACAACCTACATAAATGGGTACTAGACAGGACATCAGTCAGTTTAAGTACCCCAGGCCATCCCTATAAGCCTGGAAACATGGTTTGAGTTAAAGAATGGAATCAGGCTCTCCTCTAGGCAAAATAGAGAGACTCTTCTCATTATTCTAACCACTCAATGGGAGTAAAAATTGAGGATATTGCAGCTTGGGTCCATCATAGCCACCTGAAGCCAGCAAACCTGGAGCCAACAACCCCAGCAACAACTCAGAGTCTGCTAACAGAAAACCTGGAGAGCCAAATCCTGAGAAAAATGACCTGCCCTGCTCCGACCACATCCAGAAGCTGACTGGTTTACACATGGCAGAAGGTTGAGGAGCATTACATATCATGCCACAAAATGAATACTCTTAGTTTTTATTCCATAAATGCTTTAGGATTGACTCTATTAGTGGGGTTTATAGTGGCCTTAATTTTATCACTTGCTTGCACAATTTAACTTTATATTGTTAAGTTGAAGAAACAATTGGCTGTTTTCACTCTGTGGAGAGAACTATTAGAGTTGCTGCAGCCTGCCTTTACAGTCATCACCATTAACGTAACCAAAACTGGCAGCAAGTTTAATGCATGTCAGGTTATATCTTGTGGCAGCTTGGAAGCCTAGTGACAACTCACACAGGCTGATAGATACTTCTGGCTTAAACTGGGTTCAGGTTACACTCAGACTCAGTCTTGTCCTAGTTAGGACAATGTCCGGTGGACCACCAAATACCAAAGGTAGACAGACAATATGGGATGGGTGATCCCATCATAAAAGCTCCTACAGAATAAGAATTACTTTGCTTGGAAAATTTCTCCTTAAGCTTGTCAAAACAATCAGTGTAATCCCCTGCTGTTAACTATTGATAACCCAAAACAATAGACTAGAAGCCAGTTGTAGCCTCTGGGGTCAATTGGCTAGGAGCAGACATCTCTGGAAAGAATGACATTGGCTGTTTCAGTTTACAGCTTATTGGGCCAAATAGCCCTACAGCCCCACTGACAGAAACCCCTCTTCCTGTAACTTTCTTTTTTTTATATAATTTTTTTTGGTGGTACTGGGGTTCCTGGAAACCCTTCTACCTTTGGGCTACACTCCCAGACCTATTTTTTATACTTTTTAATTTGGAAACAGGGTCTCTTAAGCCAGCATGGCTGGCTTTGAACTCACACAATCCTCCTGTCTCCACCTCCCAAGCGCGGGGATTACAAGCATGCACCACCACGCCTGGCTTCTTTTTTTATATAAATTTTTATTGGTGCATTGTAGTCATACATCTCAATGGGATAAAAAACTTGTGGAGATATACATGCACACATCACCCAATCAGCCCCTATCCAGTCTCTAACCCCTTCCCTCCCCCTCCCTCCTACCCATGCTTGGCTTCCTGATTGACTTTGATATGTTTAAGTACATCATGTGCTTTAAAGAGTTTCCCTTATCCTCCCTCTTATCCCCTCAGATGTCACCTTCATTGCTCCTCTGTAGGGTCCCTTCTTTATCTAGAGTTCCTCCTGTTACCCATTTCTCCCTAATATTATGCACATTAAGAAAAGCATCTGATTTCTTATTTTTTGTGACATTTCACTGTAAATGCCATAAGTTTGTTCTCCCTTATGGCTGGGCAAAATTCCAATGTGTACATATCCCATAGTTTTGAAATCCATTCATCTGTCGAAGGACATCTTGGCTGGTTCCACAGTTTGGCAATAGTGAACTGTGCAGCTATGAACATGGTTGTTCATGCATTAGTTTGGTATTTTGGTTTTCATTCTTTTTGGAAGATACCCAGAGGTGGTATTGCTGGATCATATGGTAAGTTCATTTTCCTTCTTCTGAGGATCTTCTACACTGTTCTCAAAAGTGGTTGCATGAACTTGCAATAGCATCAACAATGTATTAGAGTTTCTATTTCTCCACACTTATTCCCACTTACTGAAAACCTGAAAGCCAGAAGGTGAGTAACTTTGAGAAGATGATCCACTCACAACCATTTTTTTTTTTAATAGAGGTCACTTGGATCTGGAAATCTACTGAGAGATTTGGTGAGGCAGTGGCAGCTTCTAGTGCTTCTTGGCCACACAGCTGAGGAAACCCACTGGCCCTTTGCTGTGGAGCAGGCCCCAGTTCCAGGCCTGCCGCACAACAGTCTCTGGGCCTCGCCTCGCTGGCTCCAGACCCAGCCTTGCCCTGAAGCAGGTTCTGGGCCCGGCCTTGCTGGCTCCAGACCTGGCCTCACCACACAGTGGGCTCTGGTCCCTGTCACTGTGGGCAGGACATTTACAGAGGTTCCCATTTTTCCCTTCATTACTTAAAGAAATATATATATATATTACTTAAAGAAATATATATATATATTACTTAAAGAAATATATATATATATTACTTAAAGAAATATATATATTACTTAAAGAAATATATATATTACTTAAAGAAATATATATTACTTAAAGAAATATATATATTACTTAAAGAAATATATATATATACATCTTTAAGTAGGAGAAAACAGCACATGTTTTTGCAGAAGCTGGGAGCCCAATTCCCTAGCAGCAATGGATTTTATCTCCCCACTTAACACAGAGGCTCGCAGCCTCACCGTGGACAGCGGGATCCACTGCTCCAAGCACACCCTGGCCTCCAGCACAGCGGAGATGAGCGCGGCACCCAGGAGTTGAGGTCTCCCCCCACACCCGGCACAGCAAGCCGGCCCAGCAATATGGGCAGGGCTCCCTCCAACTTACCCCAGACATTTTTCTTACATAGTATGTTGTCCAGAATTCCTGCACATGTGCTGCAAGAGCAGTCTACTTTTGGGGAGATATCTTCAAAAATTCAAGGTGGATTGGATTGGATCTGTCTGCCTCTCCTGAATACTGGCCGCCGCCACTGCCGTCATCTTGGTCCATCTCCGCGAAACTTTTTCTTACATAGTATGTTGTTCAGAGTTCCTCAGCGTGTGGGGTAGGAATAGTCTACTTTTGGAAATATTTCTTCAAAACTTCAAGGTGGATTTGGTTGGATTTGTCTGCCTCTCCCTAATACTGGCCAGCGTACTGCCGCAATCTTGGTGCATATCCATGAAACTTTTCTTATATAGTATGTTGTTCAGAGTTCCTGAGCATGTGGGGGAGTCTACTTTTGGGGAGATTTCTTTAAAAAATTCAAGGTGGATTTGGTTGGATCTGTCTGCCTCTCCTGAATACTGGCTGCCGCCGCCGCCTTCCTGGTCTCTCCTAGATTATGTTCTTGTTAAGTATTGTTGTTCATGTGTGGCAGGAGCAGTCTGCTTTCTGATCTCTTCTGGGATATGCCTCCAAAAATCACTTTTCTTGCAGTGGCAGGTGCTGCGCTGCAGATTTGCCCCTAATTCTGCCATTTTCCACTCTCTCTCCTATATTTCAGATAGGAAGTCATGACTGGAAATGTGTCTGTGTCATCCCAATCATCTATTAAATTAAAATCTGTTGTCCAGGGTTTCTCAGAGGGATGCATGTCCTATTCAGCAGCTGCCAACCTACACCGGTTTGGCCATGGTCACCGCTGCAGCTGCAACTGCAGCTGCTGCCATCTTCCTCCCTCTTCAATATTTTTTAATAAACGAAAACAGTATGTGTCTTTTGCAGGAGTTGGTGGCCCAAGTACTTAGTAGCAATGTGTTTTATCTCCCTGCCAAGAGTGGAGGCCCACAGCTTCTCCACGGAGAGCGGGTTCTGCTGCTCCAAGTTTACCCAGCCCCAGCGCTGCGCAGAAGAGCATGGCGGCCAGGAGCGCCCTTGGCTCCCGGGACATGTGGCATCAGCCAACCCACTTATGTGTAGCTCCATCTGACACGCCCCGAACATTTTTCTTACATAGTATGTTGTCCAGAGTTCCTGAGCATGTGGGACAGGTGCAGTCTACTTTTGAGGAGATTTCCTCAAAAGTTCAGAGTAGATTAGAATGAATCTACCTGCCTCTCCCAAATACTGGCCACTGCCGCCGCCGCCATCTTAGCTCTCCTCCCAAGCATTTTTGTTACATAGTATGTTGTCCAGAATTCCTGAGCATATGGGGCAGGAGCAGTATTTTTGGGGGAGATTTCTCCAACAGTTCAAGGCAAGTTGAATTGGATTTATCTACCTCTCCCGAATACTGGCTGCTGCTGCCATCTCTGCCATCTAGTTCTGTCTCTTCTCTCTTATATTTTAGGTAGGAAGTCATGGCTAAAAATGTCTCTATATTTTGTCCCAATCAAATATTAAACCAAAATCTGATGACTGGGGTTTCTCAGAGGAATACATGTCCTATTTGGCCACTGCCAGTTATCGTCGCTGCGGCTGCTGCCATCTTGTCCCTTCCGAGTATTAATCCTGTAACTTTCAACCAAACTTTACTATGGGGGCTAAAAAATAGTCCAACCAAAGTAACTATAGTATAGATGAAAAAAATACTAAAACAGTCTTTGAAAATAGAAACCAGGTTTGGAGAAAAAAAACACATGGCTGAAAAGGGTTAAATACTCTGTAAAAACTGCCAACAAAGCAGTTGCTATGCATGGGCCAGTGGCCAGCAGCAAGCACAAATTGTTCCTTTTCTTTTGGGGTGGAATTCAGCCATGCCTGTCAGACTTTGCTTCATACCGTATACCAGGGGCTTAATCCAATGAATAATAGAAACCTCAATAGCTAAAAAGGTCCCACCTCCATATGCCACCCTTATACTCTAATCTCAAAAACTGAGAACTTCTCACTAAGAATGTTGAGAAATCTCAAAAGGGGGGAATGAGGCAGGAGCCTGGCTATGTTCTTGAAGATGATGGTTGGGCTAAAAGCTAGGGACAAGATAGAAGAATAAAGCTTTTTCACAGTCTGCTCTGAGGTGAAAAAGCAGAGCTTCTCCCTGCAACTTAAGACCACAAGATAAAGTAGCTAAGTCCACGGAGATGGTGCCACCCAGTCCTAACCACATGAGGCCCAAGATAGCACCACCTGGTCCCAGACATATGGGGCCCAAGATAGTATCATCCAGTCCCAACTAAGAAGAGCCCAAAGTGGTGCCACCTAGTCCCAGCCACATGGAGGCTAAAGGAAACCTAGCTCAGGAAGTGAAAATGAAACCTGATGTGAGCCCCTGTGTTTGTACCCCTGCCTGTTATTGATCCAATCAAAACTGTCTCTCTGGGCCTATATATTCTGTATTATGACAGCATTTGGGGCTCAGACCCAGAGCTTTGCTCACTAAGCCTCACTGGTGAATAAAGAGACCTGCTTTATTCTACTCCAGCCTGTTTCTTGTTCTTTGCAGACCAAGCTTCCTGATACACTCTTAGATCTGGCTGAAGGCAATAAAGAAAAATAAGATTTGCTAAATGGTGGGTGGGTGGGGGGGAATCCCCACAGGGAAAAACTGTTCAGTATATAGTGTATTTATTTATTACACCACTAGAGATTGATCCCAGTGCCTTGTGCATGCTAGGTAAACCCTCTACCACTGAGCTACACTCTCATCCTGGGATGTAAACAAAATGAAAATAAAAAAGTGGAAATTCATTCATATTCTCTCTCCCTCTCTTTATCTCTCTCTCTCTCTCTCTCTCTCTCTCTCTCTCTCTCTCTCTCTCTCTCTGATAAACTTGTCCATTGTATAAAGAAGAAATGGGACAAAGACTTGGAACACAGAAGAAAATAAGAACTGTGAATCCGGCAATACCAGTAATTTATGCTGTAATAATAACTGCAAAACATTATTTTGTGCCCATTGGCTTTCTATTCTATATTATTGTTTTATAGGACTGCTCATTAGACTTCAGGAACTGATTCTTAGCTACAACAAAATCAAGACTGTCCCCAAGGAACTAAGTAATTGTGCCAGCTTGGAGAAACTGGAACTAGCTGTTAACAGAGATATATGTGATCTTCCACAAGAGGTCAGAAAGATCTAAATGTCTAAGATATTATTTTCCATCTTCTAGTGATTTAGTTCTTAATTATATGACTGTTAAAAATAAAACTTAGGAGGCCGGGCGTGGTGACACATGCTTGTAATCCCCGCACTTGGAAGGCAGAGACAGGAGGATTGTGCAGGTTCGAAGACAGCCTCGCTGGCTTAAGAGACCCTGTTTCCAAATAAAAATATAAAAACCAGGTGTCTGGGAGTGTAGCCCAGAGGTAGAAGGGTTTCCAGGAACCCCAGTACCACCAAAAATAAAATAAAACTAAGGAGGAAATGCCATGTATTTTATTTCAGAAAGAATACTTCGTGAAGTTGGGTGCAGTGGCACAAGTCTGTATTCCCAGTACTTGGGAGGTAAAGACAGAAGGATCTCAGATTCATGGCAACTTAGCAAGGTTCTCATCAATTTAACAAGACCCTTTTTTCAAATAAAAAATAAAATAGGGCTGGGCGTTCTGCCCAGACATAGGATGTCCCTAGGTTTAATCCCTAGCATCACATACATAGAAAAAAATTTTTTTTAATTAAAGGGCTTGGAGAGCCAGGTGTGGTGGTGCACGCCTGTAATCCTAGTACTTGGGAAGCGGAGACAACAGGATTGCAGATTCGTAGCTAGCCTAGTGGGGTGTAATTTAGATGTGGAATTCCCCTATGTTCAATCCCCAGTATCACAAAAAAGAAAAAGAAAAAAAGGGCTGTGGGCACAGCTCTGAAGAAGAATGCCCCTGGGTTCCATTTCCTGTATCAAATGCACACACATTAAAAGATTATATATATATATATATATATATATACACACACACACATATATATATATACACACACATATATATAATATATATATACATATACACATATATATGTATATATACATATATATGTATATATATATATATGTGTGTGTGTGTGTGTGTGTGTGTGTGTGTGTGTATGTGTGTATGTGTTATGTGTGTGTGGTCTTGGGGATGGAACCCAGGGGGCATTCTACCTTTGATCTAAACTTCCAGACCAATTCTATTTTTTATTTTTGAAACAGGATCTCACTAAGTTGCAGAGGGCCTCATTAAGTTCCCGAGGTTGGCTGTGATCCACCTGTCTTAGCCTCCCAAGTACTGGAAGTACAGGTGTGTGCCACCATGCCTGGCCACAAAAGAATTTTAATGAAAAGAATTATCTATTATTATAAGTGTAAATCAATTTTTAATTTTTAAATTCTATTTATTTATTTGGTACTAGTGATTAAATTCAGGAATATTCTACCTCTGAGCTATACCCAAGCCCTTTTAAAAATATTTTGCCACGAGCGGTGGCACATCCCAGTACTTTCAAAATAAAAAATAAAATAGGGCTGGCAATGTAGTTCTGAGGTATAATGCCTCTGGGTTAAATCCCCAGTGCCACGCACACATTAAAAAAAAAAAAAAAAAAGAAATAGCCAGGCATGATGGCACACGCTTGTAATCCCCATGCTTGGGAGGCTGAGACAGGAGGATCACGCAGGTTTGAAGCTGGCCTCAGCTGGCTTAAGAGACCCTGTTTCCATATAAAATATAAAATAGGTCTGGGAGTGTAGCCCAGAGATACAAGGCCCCTGGGTTCCATCCCCAGTACCACCATAAATAAATAAATAAACAAATAAATAAATAAATATAAAAATAATAATTTATTTTGAAATAGCATTTTAATAAATTGCTGAAGGTCTAAGTTGCTGAGGTTGATCTCAAATCTGGGATCCTCCTGTTTCAGCCTCCCCAAATCCTGGGATTATAGGTATGCACCATCATGCCTGGATTGCTTTATTATCTTTTCAATCTTCTAAAATCAAGATTCTAACATTATTGACAAGCCAGCCAGTGTGAGTGTGAGAGAGTGTGTGTGTGTGTGTGTGTGTGTGTGTTAGTGGGGATTAAATCCAGTACTTCTCACATGCTAGAAAAACACTCTATCAGCTGAGCATGGTGGCACACGCTTATAATAATCCCAGCATTTGGGAGGCTGAGACAGGAGGATCTGGGTTCACGGCCAGCCTCAGCTACTTAGTGATGCCCTTTGCAACTCAGTGAGACCGTTTCAAAATAAGGAATGAAATACAGGGTCAGGGGTGTAGCTTATAGGTAGAATGCCCCTGGCTTCCATCCCCAGTACCCCCTCCACAACAACCCAGCATTCTACTGTTGATCCACAACCCCAGCCTATGCTATATTAGTCTTAAAGATTTTTCATTGTTTATTTAAAATATAGAATTTCTAAGCAATAAATGTTTGAGATAGTATACATAAATCACCAGGCACAAAGTTTCAATAAATGCCCCATATAATTTTCAGCGAAATATGGTCATGAAAGAAAATATGATAATGTTTATTCTCAGGAGAGAAAAAAACCTCTTGCCACTCAGGTCTGTTTAACTCTGGAACCTGGTTATTTTGGAAGATGAAGTTTTTTTTTTTTTTTTCTGTACTGGGGATGGAATCCAGGGGCATTCTATTTCTGAGCTAAACCCCCAGCCTGATTTGTTTTTATTCTTTATTTTTTAACAGGGTCTCACTGAGTTGCAAAGAGCCCAAGTAGCTGAGGCTGTCTGTGAACTGTGATCCTCCTGTCTCAGCCTCCCAAATGCTGAGATTACAAGCATGTGCAACCACACCCGGCTATGAATTTTCTTTAAATAGATGCAATTTCTTTTTTTTTGGTCCTGGTGATTGAGTTCACATGTGCTAAGCACTTGCTCTACCCCTGGGCTATGTCCCTAACCCCAAGTAGAGGCAATATATATCACTGGAAGTTCCTTAGCTTTATTTTTCATATTTTATTTTATTTTGTGGTACTGGGGATTGAGCTCAGGGGCATTCTACCTCTGAGCTACACCTCTACCCCTATTTTTAATTTTTTTTTTTTAATTTTGAAACAGGGTCTCGCTCGGTAGGTTGATGAGAGTCTCACTGTTTTCTGAGGCTGTCCTTGAACCTATGATCCTCCTGTCTCAGCCTTCCAACTACTGGGATTACAAGGATGTGCCACCATGCTAAGTTTAGCTTTATTTCTATGTTTAATTTGTTGTGTAATACTATGCTTAAATAAAGTCCACGTGTAATGCAAGCATTCTTTGTTGTGATATGTCTCCTTCATCAGTGAGTCTTCTAGTAGTTTATGTTGTGGACATGTATTTTAGAAACCTTCCTTTTCTTTTCAGCTCAGCCATCTGTTAAAACTCACTCACCTTGATTTGAGCATGAACCAATTTACTACAATCCCTCATGCTGTGTTAAACATGCCTGCCCTTGAGTGGCTGGACTTGGGAAGCAACAGGCTTGAACATCTTCCTGATACTATAGAAAGGTAAAATAGATTAACTTTTTATGCAACTGACAGCTGCCTTAAAACCACCTATGCAAAACAAGAACTATTCTCACCTGTGGAAGCTAGAGAGAAAATAGAAAACATAGGGGATTTGGGATAAATCAAAGAAATTGGGGAAGAAATGGGGGAGCAGAAAAAAGAGAGAATAAGGAAGAAAACAGTTAACATAATGTTTCGGGAATATATAAAGGTATTCCTACTGGTTTTGATAGGATGTACAGGGAGAGCAGGGTGTCAGAGTGGGATGTGGAGGGAACTATACCAAGAACCGTGTGCATATGTTTAAATCATTTTGAACCTTACTATAATGTAAAATTGCAATTATTAACATGAGAATTAAAAAAAAGAAAAATAAACCACAAAGCCAGGCCTTGTGGTGCACACTTGTAATCCCAGCTTTCAGGAGAATGAGACCGGAGGATCACAGTTTGTGGACAGCCTCAGCTACTTAGTGAGGCCCCCTGCAACTTAGTGAGACCCTGTTTCAAAGTAAAGAAGACAAAATGGAGCAGGAGGTGTAGCTCGGAGGCTGAATACCCCGGGTTCCATCCCCAGACTCCCCCTAAAAAAAAATCGGCATACAGAGCTGTTGGCTAGCTTGCCCAAGATCAGCGAGAGCTAACTAACTACTTAGGATTAGAACCTAGGCACACTGACCGGAGTCCATGCTATAAACTATTATGCATACTGTTTTTCTCTAAATGGACATATTAATAATTACTGATATTTTCTTTAAGATTCAGGTAATGTGTATATCATTTCTTTAAGAAAATAATGAAAAAGTAAAGAATTCTAAAATATGTTGATTTATACTACCACACGATAGTCGAGTTATACTGTAGAGATGAACTCCCTGATATAGTTTCTCTGATAATCAGGTAATATGAAGTCAGTTAAATCATTAAAAGAGATATTGTTAAAGATGACATTTCTTTCACCTTTCAGGTAAGAAGAAAATGACTTTTCATATTTATGTGACTAATCACAGAAATCTTTTAATTCCTTAGAATGCAAAGTCTGCACACATTATGGCTACAGCGGAATGAAATAACATGCTTGCCAGAAACAATCAGCAATATGAAAAATCTGGGTACTCTTGTTCTCACCAACAACAAACTGCAAGATATCCCAGTATGCATGGGGGAAATGGAAAGTCTGAGGTAAAAGCTGTAAGACACAAAAGCAACATGTTCATTTCTGCCCACAGAACAAAGTCATATAGATTGTTAATAAACTTGAGGTCTTACTTATGATATTTAAAATTTTTTCAAAGTTGAAATTCTATAATTTGATCAGTGTGATTTATACTAAATTATTAAGTTATATTAATTTATTACATTATTAATATGGGCCAGGTGTGGTGGTGCATGCTTATAATCCTCACGCTTGGGAGGCGGAGACAGGAGGATCGCGCTGGTTCGTGGCTTAAAAGACCCTGTTTCCAAATAAAAAAATATATAAAATAGGTCTGGGAGTATAGCCCAGAGGTAGAAGGGTTTCCAGGAACCCCAGTACCACACACACAAAAAAAATTATTAATATGGGTTTAAGTTTTCCCCCAAAGAATTCCTGAGACTAAGACAGAACGGGAATTTACTGATTTTCAAAAATGTCTTGTTGGTGACATTTTTACAAAAATTATCTTTATACTATAAACAAACTACATTAGTAATATCAAAACCAAAAGCATAAAATACTGATCATTTTCCTTCTAAATAACTACAAATGTAAAAACAATCATGTTAAAAATAAATATTTTACTGAGTACTGTTAGAACTCCAAGTATTTCCCTTCCAAATTTTAATTTCCTGACAGAATAAGAGAATAAACCAAAACCAAAATTGCCACACCAAAATCATTCATTCACTCATTTATTATTCAGCAAATATTAACTTTGTGGTAGATGGTGAAAACACAATGATAAACAAGATATAATCTATGAAGTAGGCAGAAACTAAATTCATAGCACTAATTTTCCATTTAAGATACATTAAAAGTGTTCTTAAAAGTTCAGTTATATCACATTAAATATATGTCATGAACAAATAGTTGTTCTTATAAGATTTGAGCTGGATGTGGTGGCACATGCTTGTAACCCCAGCACTTGAGAGGCTGACAGGATGGCAGGTTAGAGGCCAGCCTCAGCAATTTAGCAAGCCCCTCAGCAACTTAGTAAGACACTGTTTAAAAAAAAAAAACACATAAATTAAGGCTGGAGGTGTAGCTGAGAGGTAGAGCGCCTTGGGTTCAATCCCCAGTACTATGAAAAAGATAATAAAAATAAAAAAGATTTGAAAACAAGTTGTTTAAAACTAATATATTTTTCTTCTAGGAAAGAAAATTAAAGATTCTTGGGATATATAACATCTGACTAAGATGTTCAGTTATTGAAACAAGTTTTTTAAAAAAAGAGTAATTAAAAGCTGAGCATGGTGGCACACACTTGTAATTCCAGCATTTGGGTGGCTGAGACAGCAGGATCGTGGTTTGCAGACAGCCTCAGCTACTTAATGAGGCCCTTTGCAACTCAGTAAGATCCTGTTTCAAAAAATAAAGAATAAAAAACAGGGCTGAGGGCATAGTTCAGAGGTAGAATACCCGTGGGTTCCATCCCCAGTACCGCAAAAAATTTTAAAAAAGTAATTTACATCTTTCTTCAGGAAAATAAATGTATACTTCTATGGCAACTATAAAAATGGTGTTTTTTTGGTGAACTGCTAGGTTTGTCAACTTCAGAGACAACCCACTGAAATTGCAAGTCACACTACCTCCTAGTGAAAACACAGATGAAGAAGAGGAACAGGAACTATTTGGCCTTCAGTTTATGCACACGTACATACAGGAGTCACGGAGAAGAGCAGGTATGAGTGCTGTATATAGCATACATTAAATCTTTTTTTTGGTAGAGGAATGTGCATATAATTTTTTTTTTTTTTTTTTTTTTTTTTGGTGGTACTGGGGGTGGAACTCAGAGGCTACCTCTGGGCTATACTCCCAAACCTTTTTTTATATTTTATTTGGAAACAGGGTCTCACTAAGTTGCTGAAAGCCTCACTAAATAGCTGAGGCTGGCTTTTTTTTTTAATTTTATTTTATTGGTGCACTGTATTCATACATCATAGTGGGATACAAACTTTTGTAAACATACATGCACACATCGCCCAGTCAGCCCCCACCCGATCCCCACCCCATTCCCTCCCCATCCCTCCTTCCCATGCTTGGCTTAGTGGTTGACATCTAGTATTATAGCAATTTATCCAAAATTAAAAATGTTAATCTCACATAACAGTTTCATTTGTCTGATACCAAGCTTTTGATGACTTAAAGATAACATTTCAATATTTCTTTTTGCTTTCTTTCTTACCAGAGCATATTTTTTTCTGTTTTTTTAGGTGAAACTATCATATATTCATATATTTATTTTTCAGAAAAAAATCTATCCTAATATGGAATATGAATTCTAGATACCCAAAACGATCTTGAAAAAGAACAAAGCTAGCAGATATATATTTTCTGATTTCAAACCATATAAAGCTACAATAATTGAAACAGTGTAATACCGTTCTAAAGGCAGATATATAAACCATTGGAGTTAAATACAAGCCTAGAGCTAAATTCTTCCCTATATTGTCAAGTTATTTTTGACAAGGTTTCCACGAACATTTGGTGGTGGAAATAATAATCTTTTAACTAAATATTGTTGAAAAATAATAATTACATGGAAAAGAATAAAATTGGACCCTTACCTAATCCCACATACAAGTATTAACTCAAAATAGATAAAAGACCTAAATATAAATCTTAAGACTATAAACTTTTAGAAGAAAATCTGGGTCATAAAACCTCGCAACATTGAAATTGGCAGTGATTTCTTGGTTATGATTTCAATGGCACAGGCAACAGAAGAATATACAAACTCCCTAAAAAATAAAAAATGTGTATATCCAAAGACAATGTAAACAGAGTTAAAAGTTACTAATAGAATTGGATAAAATATTTCCAAATGCTATATCTGAAGGTATATTAATATTCCAACTAGAAATCCTAAAAATTAACAACAATAAAGGCAAACAATACAATTTAGAGATAGGTAAAAGACTAACATAAATAATGAATCTCCACAGATAACCAATCTTAGTTGTCTGTTGGATGGAAAATCTTGTTTCTCTGGTTCTGGTGAGTGTTACCTATTTCTTCTTTGTAGTTAATCTCTTTGAGTATTTTCTCTAGCGCTGGTTTTGAAGACATAAATTCCTTCAGTTTCTGTTTGTCATGGAAGCTTCTTATTTCTCCGTCTAATTTGATAGAAAGTTTTGCTGGATAGGAAATTTTTGGCTGGAAGTTGTTTTCTTTCAGAGTTTGGAATATGTTACTCCAAGCCCTTCTGGCTCTCATGACTTGGTTTGGGAAGTCTGGAGTGATTCTAATTGGTTTGCCTCTGAATGTCACTTGGCCCTTTGTTTTTGTTGCCTTTAAGATTCTCTGCTTGGCTTCCACATTGGTCATTTTGACAATTATGTGGCGTGGGGATCCTCTTCTCTGATCCTGTCTAAAGGGAGTTCTATAAGTTTCCTGGATCTGTGTATCAACCTCTTGCTCTATATTTGGAAAATTTTCTGCTATTACTTCCTTGAAGAGATTGTTGATCCCTTTGGTTTCACTTTCTTTTCCCTCCTCTATTCCAATGATTCTTAGGTTAGCTCTCTTAAAATGGGCCCATATTTCTTCAATGTCAGATTCCTGCTGTTGGATATTTTTTTCTAGATTAGAAACTATGCGTTCATTTTTGGATTGCTCATCTTCTAAGAGCGAGATTCTGTTCTCCATGTGGTCTAATCGGTTGTTTGTGCTTTGAATTGAGGCCTTTACTTCATTAATTGCATCCTTTATCTCTTTTTGGCTCTCTCTGAGTTCTTTTCGAAGCACCTCTATTATTTCTACAGTTATTTTCCTGATTTGATCTTCTAGAAATCTCTGATTTTCTGTTTTATCAGGTTCTGATGTTGTGGGGTTGTGCACATTCATTACTCCAGTGTTATTCCTCTTTCCCATGATTTCGGAGGTTTGTGCCTTCTCTGGGTTCTTCCCTTGGGTCACTATGGCTTCACTTAAGGTGCTCTGGATCTCGAGTCTGTATTATCTCAGACCCCACTACTCCTTTACTGGGTTGTATCACAGAGTCTCTGACCCAGGGAGTCGATAGAGGCTGCTTTAAACTATGGGGGTGCCAGGTTGCACGTTCTCCTATGGTGTGATATCTCTGCCACCACCACTCCCTCACTGGGTCAAGTCCCAGGAGGTAGAGTACTGGGATTTCTCCTCTGTGGCCCGCAATTTGACTCACTGTTCTTGAGTACGCAGATGTAGCTGTACTGGACTCGGTGAATTCACTGCTGCTGCTGCCGCCGGTGGCAATATGGCGCCTCTGCCACGCCCTCGGCCGTGAGGCTGGCGTATTTTTTCTTCTCTGGTTTTGATTTCCACTCTGAATCCCTGCAGCGTGTGCTGAGCTCCGCCACTGGGAGCTTTAAATGCTCTCTGCGCTGAAAGATCCCGCCTGGCTGTTCCGCAGCGGCTCACCTCGGCTTGCTGTAGCCGTCCGTTGAGTTCGCCGCTGCTGCGGGCAGTATGGCGCTGCTGCCGCGTCCTCGGGCGCGTGTGTCTCCTCTGTGGCCCTGAGCTCTGTTCTCAGTCCGCTTTCTCTCTGGAGCCTGGTGGTTTTTTTGTTTTTCTGGTGATGGTGTTTTCTGGCTATGAAAGGCGCTGGTTTTGTGGTAATGGAGATTGGTTGTTAGCGGGGCTCTTAAGCCCCGCTTTTCTCGGTCGCCATCTTCCCGGAAGTCCATCGAGGCTGGCTTCTAATCCATTCAATCCTCTTGTCTCAGCCTCCCAAGCGCAGGGATTACAAGTGTGCGCCACCACACCCAGCAATGTGCATATAATTAACTGCTATCTTTCTATTCCTTCATGGGTTTCTCTTTCCTTTTCATCAAATTCTGGTCAATATTGTAGGAGGGGAAAAATGTGAAATTCAACTATGTTCATAATTCTGATGAGCTGGAAGAGGTTAAAATATTCAAAATCTTTCAAGTGGAATCAGGAAATAAATTTTCTAGCCAAGCACATGAAGCACAACTACATGAAAGACATGATTCTTAAAACTTCACAACCCTATTCTACCAGCTTGCCACATATGTCAGTTTAATAATAAACAGCCGGGCGAGGTGGCGCACGCTTGTTATCCCAGCATTCGGGAGGCTGAGACCAGAGGATTGCGGTTCTCGGACAGCCTTAGCTACTTAGTGAGGCCCTCTGCAACTCAGTGAAACCCTGTTTCAAAATAAAGAATAAAAAATTGGGCAGAGGATATAACTCGGAGGTCAAATGCCTACGGGTTCCATCCCCAGACCCGCAAAAAAAAAAAAAAAAAAAAAAAAAAAACTTTCCAGGACATGCCTCCCCCCCATAACCCACAAATAGCAAAAAAACAATTTTCTTTAAGAATTAAGAGACCACAAATTTTATAGTTAGAATGTGAGGTTTTGATAGAGTTTTCACCAAGTCTCTTGTATTTTAAAATTAAGCTTCTTTTAAATTAAGAAAAGCCTTTAAACTAAACCAATATTATGGGATTAGGGAAAGGAGCACAATTCCCCTATTCCCAGTTGTGCTGTTTGCCCTATCCCCTGTGAATAAAAAGAATGAAATGATAATAATAGAATTATGCTGAACTCAGTGGCACACACATGTAATTCGAGCTACTCAGGAGGCTGAGGCTGGAGGACCAAAAGTCCAAGCTTTACCTGGGCAACTTAGCAAAATCCTGTCACAAAATAACATCTTAAAAGGGGCTAAGGGAGTCAGTTGTGGTGGTGCATTCTTGTAATCCCTGCGCTTGGGAGGCGGAGACGGGAGGATTGCGCAAGTTAGAAGCCAGCCTTGCTGGCTTAAGAGACCCTGTTTCCAAATAAAAATATAAAATAGGTCTGGGAGTGTAGCCCAGAAAAGGCCCCTGGGTTCCACCCCCAGTACCACCACCACCTAAAAAAAAAAAAAAGGGGCTGAGGGTGTGGGTCAGAGGTAGAGTGCCTACCTAACTAACACTCATGAGGCCCTGGGTTTAGTTCCTAATAGCACAAACAGTAGTGGGTTTATGGTTCACTAAAATGTAAAAACTTTTGACTTAAAAGATACTTTTCAGTTCAACTCAATGCAACAGATAGTTACCTTGAACAACAACAACAAAAAGAGTGTAAGTAGACAAAAACAGTTTTTTCACCAGAGGAATTTTTTCCTTTTTGGTACTAGGGATTAAACCCAGGGCATTCTTCCTCTGAGCTATACCCCCAGCCCTTTTTATTTAGAATTGGGTCTTATTAAGTTGCTAAGACTAGTCTTTTTTTTTTTGGTGGTACTGGGGTTCCTGGAAGCCCTTCTACCTCCGGGCTACACTCCCAGACCTATTTTTACATTTTTATTTGGAAAAAGGGTCTCCTAAGCCAGCGCGTGTGGCTGGCTTCGAACCTGCGTGATCCTCCTGTCTCTGCCTCTCAAGCGCAGGGATTACAAGGGTGTGCCACCACACCTGGCTGCTAAGACTAGTCTTGAACCTGTGATCCTCCTGTCTCAGACTCCTAAGTACTTGGATATTATTGTGGAAATAATTTTCCCAATATCTACTGATGTTTAGGAATACTTGTTTAGGAAGAAGCAATTAGGTCTATTGTCCCAAGGACGCATGAAGGATAGTTTGGGGGACATTTTTCTAACAGTTTGGGGCCTAGTTTTGGTGGTACTGGGGGTGGAACCCAGAGGCTTTCTACCTCCGGGCTATACTCCCAGACCTTTTTTTATTTTATTTTATTTGGAAACAGGGTCTAAGTTGCTGAGAGCTTCACTAAGTAGCCAAGGCTGGCTTCAAACCTGTGCGATCCTCCCGTCTCAGCCTCCCAAGCGCGGGGATTACAAGCGTGTGCCACCACGCTTGGGGCCTAGTTTTGGAAAGCAAAAAGGATAAATAAAAGACAAGTAGGAGGCAGAATTGAATAAAGATGAGAAAAAGAAGAGAAGAGTTCAGGGCGAATCTCAATTTTTGGTTGGAGCAACTAAATGGATGGTGGTACTGAGATGGGGAAAAAAGTATAGAAGCTGGCGTGATAGGCAAAATCTGGTGGGAGAAGCAAAAGATGAGTTCCACTTTTAACAACAACTGTTATACATTTGTAGGACATGTAAGATGTGGAAATTGTGTAGAAGGTAAAGGTCAAGAAGGAAACTTGCTGAACCTGCAAGTCATGAAATAGCTATTTGAGTATCCCAAATAGTGACTTTCTCATGACATGTAAAAAAACAAAAAACAAAAAGCACAGAGCTGGGAAAACAATAATTTTGACTTAAGGCTAGTATGTTAAAGAAAAGCTATTTTTTCCAGAAAGTACTTGGTTTCCTTATTAGAAACATATCATTAAGCTAAATGGGCCACAAGACTGTAATTCTTGAGTGTGTATAGACATCTTATGAAACATAACTGAAATTATACCTGTTGTAGAGTATCTTTTATTTATGAGCATAAATGTGTGAATGATACAAAACATTTTGAAACAAATGAGCATTTTTAACAATAAAATGAAGTTAATTATTGAATGATGTATTATATTCATTTATATTCACTTGACTGGGAAGCATGAGTAACTAACTTAAAATAACCCAGCTATCTTACTTTAATAATATTTAACCTAAAACTTAGAGTAAGAGAAAAAAAGGTAACAACTTAAAAAAATAATAAAAGCCTGCTTATTAATATTATTAAGAATCGGCTCATGAATAGTAGAAGAAGAAAATCTGGGGAGGGAGGAGGAGAGGGAAAAATGAGACTCAAGGAAGGGAATAGTTCAAATAATGTTATGTCCAATAACATTAATAATGAAGGTATCACTATCAATTTCACTAACATCAATGAGGAGGGAGGAAGGGGGAGCAGGATAGAATACAGAGGAAAATATGCTACGTGACGTGTGTGCGTATTAGTATGTCACTTTGAATCTCACTATGGTGTATAACTAAAAAGCACCAATAAAAGTATAAAATATAGATTCATGAATTACTACTAGTAGTAGTTAATATTTATTAAATACTTAACTCTGTGCTTGAAACCAATCTAAGCATTTTACTTGTTAAATGCACATGACATTTTATGCACATGACAACTTTGTGAGGTAGGTTTCATTATTATTATCATCACCACTCCCATTTTAAGAGGCAAAAATTGAGGCACAAAAAGATTAAGTAGCTTGCCCAAGGTCACACAGTTGTGAAGTGGTAGGGTTGAGATTTAAACCTTGAAAGTCTGGTAAGACATATTAAAATAGAAAGGTCAGGAATTTAAAATGAGCTGGTTTATTTATAATTCATATAATTAGTATCTCAGAATATTATAATATATAAAATTATTGACTCTGGATCTTTGTCTTGGCATATGTATCAACAATTAAGATAGATTATTACAAATAAATACAGAAATGAATCAAGGATAAGATCTGGAAGAGAATAACAGTCCTACCATATGTTTGGTTTGATATTTGCTTGTGCATAGAAACCACTCATCAGCTAAAATAAGGCCTTAATGTGAGGTTTTTTGGTTTTGCATTCTAATTTCTGCTTTGTTCCAAATTATTTGCCCAAACAACAGAAAAAATACTTATTATTTTTGTACTTACGTATGAAAAAATGGCATAACGGATATGATATACCAAATTAACTTCAAAAGTTATTTTCAAATTTCAAATTTAAATTGACTTATGCTTATAAGTACTTTTTGGAAGTTCTAACTAGATAATTATTCAACAAAAAATAAAGTGAAATTTTTTCCCTTTGAAAATACCATTTCAGTCTTAGCATTTGTCATGGACACATTCTGAAAGTATATAAATATAGGTATGGCTCTGGAAATCTGAATGCAATTTCATTTACTGATTGTGTACATCTCTAAATTTGTTTGCATTTAAGAAAATCACAATTGATTATCCTCTTCAGGTCAGCATAGTAAAAAAAAAAAATCATGCATAAGTCAAATTCTCATATTGGCCCTTGTTACAAACTGATAATTGATCATTTTACTTGGTACTTGAGAAGTAAAAAATATTAAATAAAACCAAAAGGCAGACATGGTGGTACACACCTATAATCCCAATACTTGGAAGGCTGAGACAAAGCATCACAAATTTAAGGCCAGCCTTAGAAACTAAGCTAGACCCTGTTTCAAAATAAAAAATATAAAGAACTGAGGGATATTGCTTGGAAACAAAATGTCCTTTTTTGGGTTCAATCCCCAGTATGCCTCCAAAGCAAAACACCCAACAAAATCTCAAAGGAAATACATTCACCAAATTAATGCAAATAGAAACTTCATATGCTAATTGTGTTGATATGTTATTGTGTTTCAGATGACGAAGATAGGTGTTTGACTACTTTACCAACCTCTGTAAATACTGAAGGATAATATAATTCAAAATGCCCCACTGAAGAGGATTACTTTGAAAATTTGGTGAATTATTTGTTTGGACTTCTAAGGTTAAAAAATAAAATTATTGCTAAAGTTTAATGAGGCCACAGTATTAAAGTTCATATTATCTGGTATTTAAATTATATTTTCATGAATATAAAAATATAATAAAAATTTTTTTTGGTGGAAGACAGATGGCATTCAATTTTCTTTTCCATTAAGCAGTTATTTCTGGCGATGAAGGATGAATTGGTAAAGCAGTTAACAATACATTTTCCAAAGACACCAATGGGTCTGTATAGTACTGTAAAGCAGGATTGAATCCTTTCTGTTGTAAATACTGGATTCGGCCTTGGTCAATCAGCAATTTACAAAGATGTCCTATTTTCTTCTTTTCTTCTATTGTAAGAAGTCTAAATTGAATAAAAACATAAAATCTGATTAAAATTTTGTAAAAGTTTACAAAAATATTTTAGTCATTTTTATTTATTGAGAAGCTGTTTAAATAGCCTTCATTATACTATGTCACATGCTTCCAAAACACATTTGATTTATGACCACAATAAAAATGTGTGTATTTTAACTTACTCTAAAATTAGATTGTAAAACATACTTTCATTAATAAATTGTAGTCCCCCCTTTTCCAGTTTAACTTTTTATGGTTTTAGTTACTCAAGGTCAACTATGGTCTGAAAATATTAAATAGAAAATTCCTGAAATAAACAATTTATAAGTTTTAAATTAGTCTTGATTTGGGTAGCATAGTGCATCCTCTGCCATCCCAATCCTTCCCACCTGGGAAGTGATCATCCTTTGTCTAGCATATCCACACTATAATTGTTACTCATCCATTAGTCCCCTAGTGGCCATCTCTATTATCAGACAGACTACAGAGGTACCATGGTGTTTGGCCACTATCCATCAAGGAAAGCATCCGCCGAGGGTCTTGGAATGTATCTCCAATGAGTAAGGTGGGAACTATGATATAACAATAATAAAATATTTCTCTTTTGGTGTTGTGTATTATAAAACTGGTCACTCACCCAGGCAAACTATCAGTGTTGTCATCTGTGATTCCATATCCTCCATTATCATGCTCTTCGCTCTCATAGTTTTGATTATCTTTTCTCTTTGAGGTAATAGCTGAGGCTTCAAAAGACGTTTTCCTCATCCCACAAGTCGCCCAGCTACTCATTCGCTGGAAATAATGGAATTCTGCTCCTCCAAGGCCCAGAGCCCTGAAATATTCTTTGCCCACATAATGTCTCCATTCACACCTGTGGTGACAACAGAGTGCAATAACAATGCCAGCCACAGGGGTCCACTTCTCTGGGACATTTTTCTCATTTCCTTCCATGGCCAAAGTGTTAATCTCTTTTTCTGTTTGATCATTCTTTATGCGTTTGGCTAAAGGTTCTTCATTCCTTTCCTCATAACTGGCAGCATAGGTTTCAACCAAACATCGCAATGCAAGATCTGTAAACACAATTATGTGGCCCCCAAACCACATTATCTTTAAAATAAATACTTTTATATTTCTTAAACAGTATGGTTTTTAAAAACCAAACAACAAAAACCAACATAACCTACTTAGCTTTATACTTATTATAATTCTATTAATAAATTATCACTTTCATTCAAATTTGCTCTTTTCTGTCTCCTTAATTTCTCTAGTGATTTATTCTGCCTTAAGTGTACTTCCCAATAAACCAATCTGAAGCTCAAGATCTACAATCTGAAAAACTTGTCAACTGCTTAAACTTTCTCTCATTTCTCTCATCCTGGCTGAAGAAGTGACTTATATGAAAAACATGTATTTACCTATTTTTACATTCTAGGGAAGTTCTGAGCTGAAAGAAAGATAAAAGAAAGAAAGGCAATTTTTTTTTAATATGGTGATGCCAGGTTCAAGATGCTAGTCATTGAAATGGAAGGTGCTCACAGCAGAGAGTGCCAAACTGAAGAACTGAGAAAAGGGGGTCAGCATATGGAAAGTAGGCCTCTCAAGTAGTCTTACTATATAGTATGGCACTCATTCAACAAATATTTACTGAATGTTTTTTATGTGCAATATATTAAGGATGCAGTGAAGCTCAATATATACAAACTTAGAGAAGTATGTACTCTACAAAAATAAAAAAATTAGTGAATTTTAAAACAAAAAAACAACAAAAAAGGATTTTTGGTGACTATGCCTACTTCCTATTGAAAACTGACAATATTGGAAAGACCACAAATAAATGCTGTAAAATTAACATTTTCTGATTAGATTATCAGATTATGTCTGGTCGATCAAAAACAAATGTATATTTAAAATTTTATTGCCCTAAGATTTCACAATATTAAGTGATATGATGTTTTACTAGTAAATTTAATTCAATATATGAATTTAAGTCACCAAAATTATTAGGAACCTATCATTTAGAGAAAGTTCTAGATAATCTACTATTTCATAAACTATTATTTTCTTTGTGGTACTGGGGATTAAATCCAGGTCATTCTACCTCTAAGCTATACCCCTAAACCCTGTTTTTTATTGTGAAACAGAGTTCCTGAGGCTGGTTTCCATCCTGTGATCTTCCTGTCTCCACCTACCTAGTATTAGGATTACAGGTGTGAGCCATCATGCCCAGTTTCTTTCTTTTGAAGGTAGTCTCACTATGTTGCTTAGCTCAAATGATCCCTGCCTCAGCATCCTGAGTAACTGGAACTACAGATGTGCCACTGTGCCTGGCTTCCTAAAGGATTCTTTTCTTTTCTTTTTTTTTTTTTGTGGTACTAGGGATGGAACCCAGGGGGTATTCTACCTTTGAGCTACCCCAGTCCTATTTTTTATTTTTATTTTGAAACGGAGTCTGAGTTGCAAAGAGTCTACGTAGCTGAAGCTGTCCTTGAACAGCAATCCTTCTGTTTCAGCCTCCCAAATGCTGGGATTATAAGCATGTGCCACCATGCCCAGTTCAAATATTATTTTCTAATAAAATATATTTGGTAATTTTTACTCATATGTGACTAAAATGAATAATTTTCAGAAATGAGAAAGAAAAATTATTAAAATAATTAAGTTATTTCAGAGTTAAAAGGGCTTTAGCAATCTATCTCAACCCCCTCCTCTTTTTTTTTTAGAGACCATAAGATTTAGCTGCATATCTAGGAAAGGACAATAAAACATAGAAAATTAGTGGTCAGAATTATTTATTCATTCAAATTCACTGAGTTCCTGTTTTGCACTGTATTAGCATACATCTTATTCTCAAAAATTTCACAGCGTACTGGGAGAATTATATATATAAACAGATAATTAAAACATAATATTGTGATAATAGTAAAGAGGCATATCTTATTTAAGGAGGGCCCTTGAAAGTGGTGATAAATAAGATCAAGGATGAATAGATAGTAACCATTTAAAAAAAATTTTTTTAACTTTGGTAACAGTGGAATTCCAGGAATAGTTGGAACAGTATGGTACACGGAAGAGCACACAGGGTTTGATGTGGACGAACAGTAAAGCTAGAAAAAGAGTGGCAAAGAACTATGAAGAGTTTGTGTGGTGATATGTGTCTGTAATTCCAGTCTTGGGGGATTGAGACAGGAGGATTTCAGGTTTAAAGCCAGCCTCAGCAACTTAGTGAGGCTTTCAGCAACTTAGTGACACCCTGTTTCCAAATAAAAAATAAAAAGAACTGCGGGGAAGGATTGTGTAACCCATAGGTAGAAGGCCCCCGGGTCCCATCTTTGGTATCACACATATACAAAAGCTATTAAAGAGTTTAAAGAAGGGCAAAGACACATTAGATACGTAGTATATGAATTTGAATAGTAATATTTATTTATTTGTTTATTTGCTTATTTATTTGGTGGTACTGGGGTTCCTGGAAACCCTTCTACCTCTGGGCTACACTCCCAGACCTATTTTATTTTTTGGAAACAGGGTCTCTTAAACCAGCGCGGCTGGCGTCGAACCTGCGCAATCCTCCTGTCTCCGCCTCCCAAGCACGGGGATTACAAGCGTGCGCCACCACGCCTGGCTGAATAGTAATATTTAAAGAACAGGTAGCAGAAAGAGACCATGACAAATACAGAAAGAATGGCATTGATGAAGGTGAAGAACTGGAAAAGTGTCAGAAAAAAGGAGCTGGGCCTGGTGGCACATTCTTGTAATCCCAGTATCTGGGAGGCTGAGACAGGAGGATCACAGGTTTGTGGCCAGCCTCAGCTACTTAGTGAGACCCTTCATAACCTTGAGGGCTTGTTTCAAAATAAAGAATAAAATAGGGCTGGGGTGTAGCTTGGAGGTAGAATGCTCCTGGTTTCCATCCCTGTACCACATCACACACACACACCCACACAAAAGATAAAAAATAGAAAGAAGGAAACAATTTCAAGAAGGATAACCAACTGCAGCAGAGAGGAAAGGAGAAGAAATATGGAGCATGAGAAATGGCCGCTGTAGGTTGTACTTTTGAGAAACATGGGTTAGATGGGAAGAGTATATGCCTCCCCCTGCCATGACATAGGTTTACTTCAGAAAACTTTTATTACACAGTGCTTAGTCATTTCCAGCCAATCTGAATAATGCCTATGGAGGCTCTAAGTTGCCCATATGTGTGGACAATGAAATTAGCAGGAGCCAGGAAAAAGATAACAATAGCTAACATTTAGTGAGCACTAACACGAGCCAGACACTTTACATGTGACCTCATACATATACCATTATCTGTGTTTTGCAGATGAGGTAACCCAAGTTCAGAAAGGTTTAATAGTTTGCCAAAATTATACAGCAGAACTGAAGTCTGGTTGCTGAGTTCATGCTGTTTTCTCTTACCATGCTGGTCTGGTGAGGAAAAGTGCTAAGACAAGACAGGTTAGATTTTTATGATCGGAAAATTTTTTTTCTCTCAAAATCCTGAAACGCAATAATCTTCTAGTGGGAGAAGTTATAGAGCACTTCCTAATCAGCTCCCCTAATACACCCAGTACCTTGTGGGGTGAAGTTGTACAGTTTCCATAATGACTTATTTCTTTTTTTGGTTGAAATATAATCCAAAAACTTTAAGGTCTTAAAACATAGTAAGGTCTTAAGACACAGTATTTACACATAACAATCCATCCTGTAAAATGGCCCAAATGAGCAGCTAAATAGGAAGTTGTTTGTCTGATATAACATAGGGCCAGTACTATTATTCAGATGGGTGAATTATAAAGAAGAAAGTGTATGGGTTCATTTAAATGAAAAGTCTGTGTTATTTTAGACATTATTAATGTGTTTACATACCTGTTGCTACACCACACAGATGCTTTCCAATTCCTACCACAGGTAGTTTTCCTTCTCTCAGCACAGGAATCTTACCTGAAATAAAAGGAATTGAGAATTAAGTTAGCTCTCTTATAAGCTCTCTTATAAGCTCTCTTATAAGCCTTCCAAGATAAAGAACTAGAATTCATTAGAATCTCTGAATTTTAATTCTAAAAGACTCTCAAACAACAACAAAAAAATTCACTTAATAGGACCCAACACATAACAAAAGAACGTGTTTACAGACATTAAAAAATATATTCAAGCCAGGCATGGTGGCGAATGCTTGTAATCCCCGCGCTTGGGAGGTGGAGACAAGAGGATCACGCAGGTTCGAAGCCAGCCGTGCTGGCTTTAGAGATCCTATTACCAAATAAAAAGTATAAAGTAGGTCTGGGAGTGTAGCTCAGAGGTAGAAGGGCTTCCAGGAACCCCAGTAGCCCCCCCACTATACACACACACACACACACACACACACACACACATATATATATTTGCCTAAAAAATATATTTTTTTGATAAATAATTTCAAATGCAGCGATTTATATACAAATGCTGGGTTTCTTCTCAAGGCTAGATTAAAATGAATGAATAGAAGATGTTAGGCACAAGTCACTGATTCAAGGAAATTTACTATTTTAAGCTGGGCTTAGTGGCACACACCTGTAATCCTACTACTTGCGAGGCTGAGACAGGAGGATAACAGGTTAGAGGCCAGCCTCAGCAACTTGGTGAGACTCTGTTTCAAACTAAAAAATAAAAACGAATGGGGTTTTATAGAAGCAATTCTTTTCTTTTTTGTGGTACTGGGGATAGAATCCAGGGGCATTCCGAGCAACACCTCCAGCCCTATTTTTTAGTTTGTTTATTTATTTAAGTTGTACTGCGGTTCCTGGAAACCCTTCTACCTCCGGGCTACACTCCCAGACCTATTTTTATACTTTTTTATTTGGAAACAGAGTCTCTTAAGCCAGCTAGCCGCGGCTGGCTTCGAACCTGTCTCCGTCTCCCAAGCGTGGGGATTACAAGCTTGTGCCACCACGCCCGGCCTAGTCTTTTTTATTTTTGAAACAGGGTCTCACTGAGTTGCAAAGGGCCTCGCTAAGTAGCTGAGGCTGTCTGTGAACCATGATCCTCTGGTCTCTGCCTCCCGAATGCTGGGATTACAAGCGTGTGCCACAACTCCCAGCTAGAAGCAATTATTTTTCTCTGTGTGGTACGGGGGACTGAACCCAGGGCTTTGCACGTGCTAGGCAAACACTCTGCCACTGAGCTATAGCCCCAGCCATGACCAAAAAAAAAAAAAAAAAAAAAAAGGAATAGGGGTGGAGTTAAGGAGTAGAATGCCTCTGCATTCAATCCGCAGTCCTCCCTACCACATCACACGCACAAAGAATAAGATGTTACTGGGACAAGTAAAGGTATAGAAAGGGAAGTAAAGAGAATGTGTATGCGCGTGTGTGTGTGTGTGTGTGTGTGTGTACACACGTGCACGTGTGTGTATGGAATGTGAATCCCCAGTGATAACCTATATTCTTTGGCACAGCTAAAAATTCCAGGAAGTATCTTTTATACTTTAGTTAGGCAGAGAACTAACTACCTCATTTTCTCTAGTGATTTTGGTAAAATCATGTTAATTCTTCCCATCCCAAACATAAAACTTCATTTCTAGTTTTTTAGCCCTCTAAAAAAACACTTTCTTAAGATTTCAAACTGAATCCAATTTACATTTAAGTGTTGAACAGTATTTTATATCAACAGCAGACTGATTTTGCTGTTGTTACTGAAGTACTGAAGCACGGTTCTGCATGATTAGATTTCTAAGCAACCATCAGTTTGACACATCGTGATTTATGATAGAGCAACGGAAAGTTACACAACTTACTCAAACACAAGTGTTGAATATCAATTTGAACTCTTTCAAACACTGAGTTTTTCTTTCTGTGTTTGCCATCTACCTGCACAAACAGAACATTATTGTAACAATGACTTCAAGTGTTATAAAAGCTTGAGCATTTTTGAGTTTTCAAAATTCAAAGTATTTCTACCTTATTTTTACTACTGAAAGAATTGAATGAATTAAAAATTAAGATTGTATATTTTTTATGAGAACTCCAAAACAATGTTATGTTTTTTATAAAGTTTAAAAATTTTATGTTATTATCTATAGATTATTTTCTTTAACCCTAAAATTTCCGACTCACAATGGAACAAAGGTTTACAGATCTTAAGCAAATTATGCCAGCTTCCTTTATGTTTGTCATCCCTACCAGTCTTTTCTTTTTTGGTCTCACTCCTCTTTCTCCTTCAGAAAGATCATAACCATTTAAATCTATACCCATGTGCCTACAACTCACAGATCTACATCTGTGGCCTAGATCTCGCTGAACAGTGTCAGATACCTATCAATTTTGGGGGGTTGGGGTAGGGCTTGGATCAAACCCAGAGTCTCGCACATGTTAGGCAAACACTACCACTGAGCCACATCCCTGCCCCCCCCTTTATTTTTGGTGGTACTGGGGTTCCTGGAAGCCTTTCTACCTCCGGGCTACACTCCCAGACCTATTTTTACATTTTTATTTGGAAAGTGGGTCTCCTAAGCCAGCGCGCGCGGCTGGCTTCGAACCTGCGCGCGCGGCTGGCTTCGAACCTGCGCGATCCTCCTGTCTCTGCCTCCCAAGTGCGGGGATTACAAGCGTGCGTCACCACGCCCAGCCCCTGGCCCCTTTTTAAGTTTTTTGGATGGTGATGGTGATCAAATCCAGGCTCTCACAAATGCTAGGTAAGCATTGTACCACTAAGCTACACAGCCCCTGAGACATATACCCAATTGTGAATCTAAAAGCTCTACTTTAAAAGCAAATTAGACACATGCAGAACTGAGTTCATTAATTCTTCCTCCAAACACATCCTCCCTCTTCCTTGTCCTATATTCTCTACCTTAGCAAGAGCACCATTTAGTTACTTAAGCCATAAAAACACTATCCAAAATTAATCCTTTATTATATATCTTTTGAAAAAAATGTTGTTTTGTACTGGGAATTGAATCCAGAGGCATTCTATGAATGAGATACACCTCGCTGCTTATTTTTTTTATTATGAGATGGGGTCTTGCCAAGTGCCCAGGCTGGGCTTGAACTTTCAATCCTCTTGTCTCAGCCTCCCAAGTACTGGGAATATAGGTGTGTGCTACGATGCCAAGTTTTGATATAGTTTTAATGGTGCTACTAGGATAAACTTTTAAAAACTATTTTTTGCTTCACCAATGCTTACATATTCTTTCATAAAGAGATTTCTTTCAGTCTCTCAATAGTCACTTCCTTTATTACATTACAACATACTTAGCATGCAGAACCAAAGTATGTACAGATCTTCCTGACTAGATATAACTTATGAAGGCAAGAACCAAATCTGTGTGTGTGTGTGGGGGGGTAATGGGGATTCAACCCTGAGGTGTTCTACCTTGCAGCTACATGTCCAGCACTATTTTTTTTTTCTTGTTTTGAAACAGGGTCTCACTAGGTTGCTGAGACACTTGCTATGTTGCTGAGGCTGTACTCAAACCTGCGATTCTCGTGTCCCAGCCTCCAAAGTAATGAAATTACAGGTGTACATCATCATGCCCAGCTAAGAACTAAATCTTTTCCTCTGTGCTCTCAGCACATGGCAGGATTAAGTCGAACTTCATCCCCAGCATACAGTAACACTACTTCACCTTTGCCCTGGTGTCATTCTCCATCCCTTCCCTGCAACAAAGCTGTCACTCCTTCCTTGGAAGTCATACTACATGCAGAAATTTTTTCATTTCACTACTATGTTTTTTTTTGGTACTGTGGACTGAACCCGGTGGCATTTTACCTCTGAGTCACACACCCAGCCCACTGTATTTTTTATTTTGAAACATGGTCTCATTAAGTTGTTGAGGCTGGTCTTGAGCAGTGATCCGCCTGTCTAAGACTCCCAATACTGGGATTACAAGCATGTGCCAGCACATCTGGCTCACTTCACTATATTTTAACACTTATTTATTTTAACAATTATTCATTTATTTGCCTATCTGTCCTTTCTAAACATAAATAATAGAGCTTACCCAGTGTCTATCACGGTGCCTGAGAGTATGCTCAATAAATATTTATGAACAAAAAATAAGTGGCAAGCCAGGCATGGTGGTGCAAGCTTGAGGATCACAGTTTCACGACCAGCCTCAGTTGCTTAGGGAGGCCCTCTTCAGCATAGTGAGACCCTGTTTCAAAATAAAGAATAAAACATAGGGTTGGGAGTGTAGCTCAGAGGTAGAATGTCCCTGGGTTCAATTCCCAGTATTGCAAAAATAAAAAAATAAATAAAAAGTAAGCGGTGAAAGTAGGAGTAGGACCTAAGACTTTTAACTCCTAGCTTGAGTCTGGCTATTTTCCTGTCTTTGCAAAAAGTTTTAAGAATATAAATCATGAACCATCAAAGTTTAGATTAAAAAAATTCACCTTTAATTTAAATAATTGATATAATTAGAATTGTAAAAAAAAAAAAAACCCTATTATTTGATACACAGAAAGGAGGTTCACTGGTTTCACTTACCTTGAATCTTGTGCTCACTTTTTCTACCAGGATGAAGTGTACTTTTTCAGCATCTTTTAAGGCAATATCAACCCAATGAGATAATTTTCCCTTTCCTGCTCCAAACTCAACAAAGCATCTTCTTGGACCGAGTAAATTTAGTTTTTCAATGTTACCTAAAATAGAAGCCTGCAAACTTCACAAGATTATTTTATAAACTAGGTAATTTTACATATGGCAGTATGTTTGCATTAATAATTTGTTTGGCTTTAATTTTCCCCCCTTGCTTAAATACTTAACAATCTACTCAGAACTCTATCTGGTCCAAAATTTTAATATATGTTTATACATACTTTGAAATTAGAAATATTTTCTACCTTGAATGGTAAACTACACAAGATCTCAATAATAACTATTTTGAGAAAGACAGAATACTAGCTTTAAACCAATGAAGAAAGGTCTAATTATGATGGCTTACACAAACCTGTTGTTTTAGGTGCTTGGTTGCAGAATCACCATTTCTAGGGTCATTAAGAGCATCATGTAATACTGGATGGGACATAATGTGATCTTTAAGTGTAGAATTCAAACCTGTGCCAAATATAAACGGAATAGCTTAGGCAACCAGCCATGAGACTATAGGAGCAGTGTTGGTAACTTGTAAACCAGAATGAAATCAATTCAAATATCACCTAACAATTCAAAAGTAATTTAACTTCAAACTTACCTTCACTTGCTTTTCTTAATTTCTTAATTAAGTTTTCCAACTGATCTTCAGATAGAGAAGAAATTGGAACCTACATACAAAAAGAGAACTAAATATTGGAGCCAAAAATTGCCTTAAAGTACTAGGACAGAAGCTTAATAGTTGGGCAAGATCCATGGCAGCTTAGACTCTTCTTTCTAATAAAACCTCCTCCCTATGCCAGCATCAAAACTGCCCAACTGCTAGGTCTCTACTCTGTTTCTGTAATGCCAGTTTAAGTCCCTAACCTTCTTAGGGACAAGAAGTTGAATATATTCACAAGAGTTCAAGAATCAAAAGGGACTCAGAGCCACACTGTAGTTTTTATGTGGCATGAGCTAGTCTGAGAATTAGCCATCACTAGCAAAATTGATATGGCAGGAAAAATATTTTAACTTCAAGACAACAGATAAGACAAAGAAAAGTTGGAACATGACTTATTTACAATATGGAGATTTACAAATACCTTTTAAAATAAAACATTAATTCAAAGTACTTACTAACTGTTCAGGTATTTCTGTTTCATCTTTTAAGCCTGCATTAATATCTTGAATAAAGAAATCCTTGAAAAAAACATCAAAATCAACAATATTGTTAATATGAAACTCACAAAAGTCCTCCCATAGTCTTCTCATAGCATCATATCTTCCTCCATTCATTTAGTCACTAAATAATTAGTGAGTATCTCCTGTGGTGGCTGGTTTACTTTAGGTTCTGGGGACTCACCATAATAAATAACAGAGGAGAAAAATCTATGTGTTCATGGAACTGATAGTCTAATGAGGTAATTATCTGAAAAAGCACCTGTAGTCTAATAAATTCATTAGTACTTTTTAAGTTTTTTTTTTTTTTGGTGTATGGTACTGGGGGTGGAACTCAGGAGCATTCTACATCTAAGTTACACCCCACCCCCAGCCCTATTTTTCAGTCTTTTCATTTTTCCCCCCTTTTTTGTGGTATTTCGGGGGGGGGGGTAACCCAGGGGCTTTTCTACATCCAGGCTATACTTCCAGACCTATTTTATATTTTATTTGGAAACAGGGTCTCACTAAATTTCTGAGAGCCTCACTATCTGAGGCTGGCTTCGAACCTGTGTGATCCTCCTGTCTCAGCCTCCCAAGTGCAGGGATTACAAGCATGTGACACCATGCCCAGCTCAGTCTTTTCATTTTTGAAGCAGGGTCTCACTGAGTTGTGAAGTGCTTCGCTAAGTAATTGAGGCAGTCTGCGAACTGCAATCCTCCAGTCTCAGCCTCCAAATGCTGGGATTACAAGCGTGTACCAACACACCTGGCAGTAATTTTTAGGTTTTTATCTGTTTGTAGCTAGAATGAGGACTGTGCCAATTTTGCTTTATAATGTCAAGGCATAAACAAGAGTACACACAGTTTATCAGACCTGCAGCATTATGAAACTGAAACCTATATATTATAGTGGTAGAAACCTGATTTCTTCTACTTTAAAATACTAATTAAGCCGGGCGTGGTGGCCGCACGCTTGTAATCCCCGCACTTGGGAGGTGGCGACAGGAGGATCGAGCAGGTTCAAAGCCAGCCTCTGGCTTAAGAAATCCTGTTTCCAAATAGTGTCTGGGAGTGTAGCCCGGAGGTAGAAGGGTTTCCAGGAACCCCAGTACCACCAAAAAAAAAAAAAAAAACTAATTAAAAATTGAAGAAGAAATGTCTTGTGACACTTTATTTAGTCCATCTGCAGAGATATAAATTCTAGGTAATGACTAGATAAACATTGTCCAGTGATGGAAATGTTCTATACTTGCCTTAGCCAATATGGTAGCCACAACCTGGAAAATATGGTTAATGACTGAAAAACTAAATTTTTTATTTTATTTTTTTGTGGTACTGGGGATGGAACCCAGGGGCATTCTACCAGCCCTACTTTTTTTTTTTTTTTGGTGGTACTGGGGTTCCTGGAAGCCCTTCTACCTCCGGGCTACACTCCCAGACCTATTTTTACATTTTTATTTGGAAACAGGGTCTCTTAAGCCAGCGAGGCTGGCTCCGAACCTATACGATCCTCCTGTCTCCGCCTCCCAAGCGCGGGGATTACAAGCGTGCGCCACCATGCCCGGCTCCCAGCCCTACTTTTTATTCTTTATTTTGAAACAGAGTCTCACTGAGTTGCAAAGGGCCTAAGTAGCTGAGGCTGTCTGTGAACCTGCGATCCTTCTGTCTCAGCCTCTCAAATGCTGGGATTATAAGCGTGCACCACCACACCTGGCTAGACAAACTGAATTTTCTATTTTATTTTATTTATTTATTTTTTGCAGTACTGGGGATGGAACCCAGAGGCATTCTACCTCTGAACGACACTCCCAGCCCTATTTTTTATTCTTTATTTTAAAACAAGCTGTTACTGAATTGCAGAGGGCCTAAGTAGCCAAGGCTTTCCTCGAACCATGATCCTCTTGTCTCAGCCTCCCAAATGCTAAGATTACAAACGTGCACCACCACACCCGGCTTAAATAAAGGGATATACCTCCAGGCCTATTTTATATTTTATTTGGAAAAAGGGTCTCACTAAATTGCTGAGAGCCTTACTAAGCTGCTGAGGCTAGCTTCAAACCTGTGATTCTCCTATCTAAGACTCCCAAGTACTGGGATTACAAGCATACACCACCACATCTGGCTCACATTTTACTTATTTATTTATTTATTTATTTATTTATTCATTCATTCATTCATTTGGCTGTACTGGGGATGGCACCCAGGGGAATTGTACCTCTGAGCTACACCCCAAGCCCTATTTTTTTATCTTTATTTTGAAACTGAGTCTCACTGAGTTGCAGAGGGCCTCACTAAGTAGCTGAGGCTGTCTGCGAACCGCAATCCTCAGGTCTCAGCCTCCCAAATGCTGGGATTACAAGCGTGTGCCACCACGCCCAGCTCTATTTTATTCTTTATTTTGAAACAGGGTCTCACTAAGTTGCAAAGGGCCTCACAAATATCTGAGGCTGGTCTAGTACCTGTGATCCTCCTGTCTCAGCCTCCCAGGTACTGGGATTACAAGTGTGCACCACCATGCCCAGTTCAAGAACATTTTTTATCCCAAGTACCCTTAGAAGAGAGAAATAGTATCTTCTTCTAGATCACATAGCAGGCTTACTTTTATGTATCGTATAATAAAGAAAAATGTCTACTTATGGGGCTGAGGTAAGACAACTTTTTTCACTGGCCAATTTAAAAAAATTTGTACTTCCTGATCTTGGGGCTTGTCAGTTAGGGTACAAGCCCATTGTATATGCATTATCCATCCAGGCCCCTCTGTGCTGACTCCATAGACTTTGGGAAAGAATTGGGAACTGATGTAAATAAAAAGCTGCTGTTGCTTGTTGCTTGTTGTGAGGTGAATAATACAATTCCTGTAGCTGTGGGCATAGATCAGAGGTAGGGCCCATGTTTAGCATGCACTCCAGCATTAAAAAATAAAGTTCTTTATCTCTGACCCAGGGGCCTCATAACTACCAACATCCACAAGCCTATGACAAGTTAACTTGTTAGCTTGTAAATATGAAGAAGTTTCAGAACCTTTTCAGTTGCTGGCAAATGTATTTGCCATTTCCTGTTCAGATGCCAGAATAGATACTTTGGAATATACATGCTAGGACTGCCTCATTCAAAACCCAAAAGGCCCCACTGAGAAACACCAGGCCTTCAAACCATCTTCAGAATCCCCCAGGGTTATCAACTGTCCATCAGCCTTCACTGTTCAACCTCACTAGGCACTTTGACAGAAAATTGTCCTTTATACTTCAAATTGAGCCAAAATATTTTCAAGCCAATCTACAGCTCTGCTTGACTTTTTTTGATTAATCAAAGAATTTATTAATTTTTAATATTATAGCAATTGATCCAAAATTAACAATGATAATCTCAGATAACAGATTCATTTGTTTGACATCAAACTTTTGATCAGTTAGAGATAACATTTCAATATTTCTTTCTTACCAGAGGATTTTTTTAAGGTGATACTATCATACAATTATTTATTTATTTTTTTTAGAAAAAATCTATCCTAACATGAAATATGAACTCCGGGATCGGAGCTAGCCATGAGGCAAGGCCGGTGCTGGGGCCTCTGAGGCCGGGATTGGAGCCTGCCGAGGGGTTAGGCTGGTGCCGGGGCCGGGGCCAGCGGCCGGCATTGGAGCCTTCCGTGAGGCAAGGCCGCTACTGAGGCCTCAGAGGCCCGGATTGGAGCCTGCCTTGAGGCTAGGCCAGTGCTGGGGCCACTGAGGCTGGGATTGGAGCCAGCAGAGGGGTTAGGCCGGTGTCAGGGCCAGTGAGACCAGAATCGGGGCCTCCCATGAGGCAAGGCCGCTGCTTGAGCCAGCGAGGTCTGGATCAATCCACCGGGTAGCCAAGCCACTACTGGGGCTGTCAAGAGTGGAATTGGTACTTGCAACGCGACATGCACAGAGAAATATCGCAGAAAATAAAAACCATATGCTTCCCCTAATCAGCAATAACTAGGAGGAAAGGGGCAACAGGAAGAGGTTGAGCTATAGAAAGGGACCTATAATGAAGCAATTAAGGTGACCAATCAGAGGGGAGGATGGAGCCTTTTTAAAACGCAGGAGGTACATGAACAAATGTATCAAAGTTAATCACCAAACAAGCATGGGATTGAGGGAGGGGGAGGGAGAGATGGGGACTGGATGAGGGCTAATTTGATGATGTGTGCTTGTATATCAAGTCTTGTATCTATAACTAGGAGGAAATAACTAGGAGGAAAGGGGCAACAGGAAGAGGTTGAGCTATAGAAAGGGACCTATAGTGAAGCAATTAAGGTGACCAATCAGAGGGGAGGATGGAGCCTTTTTAAAACGCAGGAGGTACATGAACAAATGTATCAAAGTTAATCACCAAACAAGCATGGGATTGAGGGAGGGGGAGGGAGAGATGGGGACTGGATGAGGGCTAATTTGATGATGTGTGCTTGTATATCAAGTCTTGTATTCCAATGTGATATATGATTAAAATGCACCAATAAAAATAAATTAAAAAAAAGAAGTGAGTGTTTGTTTCAGCAGTACAGAGGATATTCAGAGGTTAAAAATAAATGGCTGAAAGATGAGGCTCCAAAATCTGTTAGTGCTAAGTCATATGATTTATTTCCATAAATCATTTCAATGTTCAGATTTCAAATATTAAAATAATTCAAAACTAAAAAAAATCTATCCTAACATGAAATATGAACTCTAAATACCCAAAAAAATCTCAAAAAAGAACACAGCTAGAAGATGTACATTTTCTGATTTCAAACCTTATTAAGTTACAATAATCGAAATAGTGTAGTACTGCTATAAAGGCAGATATATAAACCAGTGGAGTAAAATAAAAAGCCTAGAAATAAATTCTTCCATATATGGTCAAGTTATTTTTAGCAAGGTTTCCAAGAACATTTGGTGAAGGAAATAATAATCTTTTCACTAAATATTGTTGAAAAATAATAATTACATGAAAAAGAATAAAATTGGACCCTTCCCTAACACGATATACAAATATTAACTCAAAATAGATAAAAGACCTAAATGTAAATTTTTTTTTTTTTTTTTTTTTTTTTGGTGGTACTGGGGTTCCTGGAAGCCCTTCTACTGCCGGGCTAAACTCCCAGACCTATTTTATATTTTTTAATTTGGAAACAGGGTCTCTTAAGCCAGCGAGTCTGGCTCTGAACCAGCGCAATCCTCCTGTCTCCGCCTCCTAAGCGTGGGGATTACAAGTGTGTGCAACCATGCCCGGCCTAAATGTAAATCTTAAGACTGTAAACTTTTAGAAAAAAAACTGGGTCATAAACTTCACAACATTGAAATTGGCAGTGATTTCTTGGATATGATTCCAAAGGCACAGGCAACAAAAGAATAAACAAACTTTATAAAAAATAAAAAAATTGGACATCCAAAAACAATGTAAATGGAATTAAAGTTACTGATAGAATGGGATAAGATATTTCCAAATGCTATAACTGAAGGCATATTAATATTCCAAATAGAAATCTTAAAAATTAGCAACAATAAAAGCAAACAATACAATATAGAAATAGGTAAAAGACTAAAATAAATAATGAATCTCCAAAGATTTTTATATGACCAATTAACACATGAATACCATCATCATCATAATATAACTAATCATTAAGGAAATACAAATAAAAACTATAGTTAAATACTACTTCACATTTGTTAGGATGGCTACTTAACATGAATTACCTTGCTCCAGCCCTTTACCTTGAATTGTTACTATCTTTACTTGTAAAGTGTGTTTCTTGTAAGCAGCAGATGGATGGATTCTGGTTTTTAATCCATTTTGCCACGTTATGTCTTTTTCTTGGGGAATTGACATTTACATTCAGTGTGATTATTGAGAGATAAATTTGAATTCCTAACATGTTAAGATTTTATTTCTGTTTGAAATACTGTTTATTCTTCTTTGATTAGTTGTCTGCTGGATAGAAAATCTTGTTTCTTTGGTTCTGGTGTATATTACCTATTTCTTCTTTGTAGTTAATCTCTTTGAGTATTTTCTCTAGTGCTGGTTTTGAAGACATAAATTCCTTCAGTTTCTGTTTGTCGTGGAAGCTTCTTATTTCCCCATCTAATTTGATAGTTTTGCTGGGTAGGAAATTTTTGGCTGGAAGTTGTTTTCTTTCAGAGTTTGGAATATGTTATTCCAACCCCTTCTGGCTATCATGACTTGGTTTGGGAAGTCTGGAGTGATTCTAATTGGTTTGCCTCTAAATGTCACTTGGCCTTTTGTTTTTGTTGCTTTAAGATTCTCTCCTTGGCTTCTACATTGGTCATTTTGACAATTATGTGGTGTGGGGAACCTTTTCTCTGATCCTGTCTAAAGGGAGTTCTATAAGTTTCCTGGACCTGTGTACTGACCTCTTGATCTATGTTTGGAAAATTTTCTGCTATTACTTCTTTGAAGAGATTATTGATCCCTTTGGTTTCACCTTCTTTTCCCTCTTCTATTCCAATTATTCTTAGGTTAGCTCTCTTAAAATGGGCCCATATTTCTTCAATGTCAAATTCCTGCTGTCGGATTTTTTTCTAAGTTATAAATTATGCGTTCGTTTTTGGAGTGATCGTCTTCTAGGAGCGAGATTCTATTCTCCTTGTGGTCTAATCGATTGTTTATAGTTTGAATTGATGCCTTTACCTCAATGATTGCATCCTTTATTACTTTTAGACTCTCTCTAAATTCTTTTCAAAGGTCCTGTATTATTTCTACAGTTATATTCCTATTTTGATCTTCTGGAGATATCTGAATTTCTGTGTTACCAGGTTCTGATATTATGAGGTTGTGGGCGTTCATTGCTCTATTATTGTTCCTCTTTCCCATGATTTTAGAAGGTGCCTTCTCTGGGTTCTTCCCCAGGTCACCACGACTTCACTCAGAGTGCTCTGGATCTCGAGTTTGTGGTAATCTCAGCCTCCACTACTCCTTTACTGGGTTGTTTCGCAAAGTCTCAGACCCAGGGAGTTAATTGAGGCTGCATGAGACCGTGGGGGTGCCGGGCTGGGCGTTTTCCCATGGGGAGCTGCGACTAAGGTATGGTATCTCTGCCACTGCTACTCGTTTACTGGGTTGGACTGCAAAATCTCAGACCCAGGGAGATTATCAAAGCCACACAAGTCCCTGGGGGTGCAATGCTGGGATTTCTTCTGTATGGGCCGCAATTTCACTTACAGTTATTGTGCGTGTTGATCTGGAGCTCTTGTGGGCGTGGTGAACTTGCTGCCGCTGCTGACAATATCGTGTTGCTGTCATGCCATAAGTTGTGAGGCTAGCGTATTTCTTTTCTGGTTTTGAGCTCCGTTCTGAGTCCCTGGAAGGTGTGATGAGTTTGGCCACTGGGAGTTTTAGACATTCTTTGTGCTGAAAGAACTGCTGAATTACACACGAATGATCCGTAGCTGCTCACTTCAGCTCCGTGTTTACCTTTCCTCTCTGGAGCCTGGTGCTGTGAGGCAGAATGGCAGCATTGCAGCAACATCATTGCAATGTGGGCTGTTTTTTTTTTTTTTTGGTCTCTGATTGTTCTTCTAGTCTTCATTTTCTCTGTCCTATGTGTTTACATTTTTTATTTCTCTGCTGATAGTGTTTTCTGGGTATGAAAAGCGCTGATTTTGTGGCAATAGAGATCGAGTGTTAGCAGGACTTGTAAACGCTGCTTTTCTTGGTTGCGATCTTCTTCCCTTAAGTCCTCTGCTTGACCTTTTTAACTTGAAGACCTTTATGCCACGCCAGTAAAGTGCTTCCATGGGCCCTCTAAATTCTGGCATTTCTATGACCCATTTAACTTTTGAAGCCTTAAACTCTACCACACACACTCTGACCACAACTTTGGTTGCAAGCTCTCCTTCCTCACTACTCTCAAGTCTCATATTTTACTCAGCTTTCTCTCTATATATAATTATTTTCTCCGGTACTGGTATCCTACCTCCGAGCTACACCTCCAGCCCTATTTTTTATTCTTTATTTTGAAACAGGGTCTCATTGAGTTGCAAAGGGCTGTACTAAGCAGCTGAGGCTGTCTGTGAACCATGATCCTCCTGTCTCAGTCTCCCAAATGCTGGGATTACAAGCATGCACCACCTCGCCCAGCCTTTTCTCCTTATATTTTATATTCTAGTCTTGTGAAGGGTCTAGTCCCTGACAAGGATATTTACTTTCACTTCTAGATCTTTGCATATATTTACCTCCTTCACTGGTTGATTCTCCTTTCACATGTAGGTCTCATTTATATACTTCCTTCAGAGACTCCTTCCCCATCTCTCTTATTCCGTATATTCTCCAAAAAATGGTGTAGGCCCTTCTCCTTTTCTTCTCCTATACCACTCTGTCCTTAATCACTTTCAGTACATAGTATTTTACTTTCCATTTCCTTCAGTAGATTTTTTTAGGGGGGTGGTACTGGGGTTCTTTCTACTTCCGGGCTACGCTCCCAGACCTATTTTTCTATTTTTATTTGGAAACAGGGTCTCCTAAGCCAGTGAGACTGGCTTCGAACCTGTGCAATCCTCCTGTTTCTGCTTCTTAAGCACAGGGATTACAAGTGTGCGCCACCACGCCCAGCTCCTTCAGTAGATTTTTTTTTTTTTTTTTGGTGGTACTGGGGTGGAATCCAGGGGCTTTCTACCTCTGGGCTACATTCCGAGACCTATTTTATACTTTATTTGGAAACGGGGTCTTCACTTAAGCTGCTGAGAGCCTCACTAAGTAGCTGAGGCTGGCTTCAAACCTGTGATCCTCCTGTCTCAGCCTCCCAAGCGCAGGGATTAGAAGCGTGCGCCACCACTCCCGGCTTCCTTCAGTAGATTTTAATGTTCTACTGGCAAGGTGTTTGGTACAGCACCTTGTGTGTGGCACAAATGCTTACTTAATATTTTTGAATAAATAAATCTCTTTCTTTTCCCTGTAATCACTGCCCCTTGAGTGACTTAAAAACATAAAATTTCACCTATAACCTATATATATTTCAAATTTTGGTTGTTTGCCCAAATTCTCTACTGAGTTTCAGACTTATCCATCCAACTTTGAATTTCCAATCAGTCATCATGTTTTATTGATTGTGCTACCTAAGTAATTCTTACATTTATCCCCACCCTTCCTCCCATCTTCTTTAAGTCAGTCTTTTACCATGTCCCACTTGGATTTCAGTAATAGCTTCTGAACTAGTCCTTCTGTTCCCAGGATATCTTCCCACACTGCTTTAAAAGAGTGCTTTCTAGAATGAAATCTGACCGTCTCATTCCCAAGCTTAAAATATTTCAATGGGCCGGTGTGGTGGCGCACGCTTGTAATCCCCCTGCTTGGGAGGCAGTGACAGGAGGATCGCGCAGGTTCAAAGCAGGGTCTCTGGCTTAAGAGACCCTGTTTCCAAAAATAAAAAAAAGCATAAAATAGGTCTGGGAGTGTAGCCCAGAAGTGGAAGGGTTTCCAGGAACCCCAGTACTACAAAAAAAAAAAAAAAAAAAAATCAGTGGTTTTCCAATCTTTCAGAATAAAGCTCAAGTTTCTTGAGAGCATCATGGCTTCTCAACTCCATGCTTTTGTACATGCTGTCCTTTCTGACAAAAAAAAAAGAGCACTTCTAGCCGGGCGTGGTGGTGCACACTTGTAATCTCAGTACTTGGGAGGCTGAGATAGGAGGACCTCACAGGTTTGAAGCCAGCCTCAGCTACTTAGGCTCTCAGAATCTTAGTGAGACCCTGTTTCCAAATAAAGTATAAAATAGTTCTGGCAGTATAGCCCAGAGGTAGAAAAGCCCCAGGATTCCACCCCAAGTACCACAAAATAAATAAATAAATAAGTAAATAAATAAATAAATAAAAAGAGCATTTCTTCCTTCTCTTTGCCATATCAAGACTCAGTTCAACTAGTATTCCCCCCAGGGAAGCCTTCTTTCTTTTTCTATTTTAGTACTGGGGAATGAATTTAGGGGCATTCTACCTCCAAGACACACACCCCCCATCCATTTTTTTTTTTTTTTTTTTGGGCAGTACTGGGGATGGAACCCAGAGGCAGTCTACCTTTGAGCTATACCTCCAGCCCTATTTTTTATTCATTATTTTGAAATAAGGTTTCACTGAGTTGCCAAGGGCCTCACTTAGTAGCAGCTGAGGCTGTCCATGAATCGCAATCCTCCTGTCTCAGCCTTCCAAATCCTGGGATTACAAGTGTGTGCCACCATGCCAGGATTTCCCCCATCCTTTTTAAAAAAAAAAAAAACAAAACTTTTTGTTATTTATTTATTTATTTATTTGTGGTACTGGGGTTCCTGGAAGCCCTTCTACCTCCAGGCTACTCTCCTGGACCTATTTTATACTTTTTTATTTTTGGAAACAGGGTCTCTTAAGCCAGAGAGGCTGGCTTCGAACCTGCACAGCCCTCCTGTTTCCACCTCCCCAGCGCAGGGATTACAAGTGTGCACCACCATGCCCGGCCTAAACTTTTTGTTTCTTAAAACAAGGTCTTGCAGGGTGTGGTGGTGCATGCTTATAATCCTGCGCTTGGGAGGTGGAGATAGGAGGATCACGCAGGTTCGAAGTCAGCCTCTATGGCATAAGAGACCCTGTTTCCAAAAATAAAAAAGGATAAAATAGGTCTGGGAGTGTAGCCCGGAGGTAGTAGGGCTTCCAGGAACCCCAGTACCACACACAAAAAAACCCAAAAGCAACAGCAACAAGGTCTCAAGCCATGTGTGGTGGCACATACCTGTAATCTTAATACTTGGGAGGATGAGATAGGAGGACCACAGGTTCGAGGTTCAGTAAGTAGTGAGACTCTCATAAGCCCAATGAGATACTGTTTCAAGGGGGGAGAATGGTGTATAGTCTGGAGGTAGAATGCCCTTGGGTTCAATCCCCAGCACCACAAAAACAAGAAAAAATAAAGAAAGAAACAAGGCTTCTGGGGCTGTTCTCAAACCTGCAATACTCTTGTCTCAGCCTTTGAAGTGTTGGGATTAGTGGTGAGTACCACTATGCCTGGTTTGGGAAACCTTTTTTAACCCCAGATTTCACTTCAATTTTAATGCATGTATGCATTCTCATCTTATTGTGCTTATTTCTTTCATTTGACCTTATTAAACAATATTCCTTATTTATAAGTTTCCTTTCCAGTTCAAGCTCCTTGAACACTGAGATGATATTTTATTGAAATAAGTTTAGTAGGTACTGAGTAAATATTTTTCAGTAGTAAAGTTATCCTTTGAACAATGCTTGTGTTATATAAAATTTTACCCTCTGAATTAAGATTGTAACTAGATTTATAAGCTTATATGACTATATATACAAGCAAGTGCACTTAGCACATAAAAGCCTTCAAGTAAGAGTTTTGTTAAATATTCGCATATATGAAATACTAAGTACTGTATAAACCTTACATATCGCACATTTCACCATTCAATTTTACTGATTACTTACAGGTTTTGGCTTCTCCCTTGAGTTACATTTTTTCAAATGCTTTGCTAGTTGATCTTCATATACTGTGCTAAATTGAAAGAGAAAATCTAAAATGAGACTTGTGACAAATACTGTTTCCAGCACAAACTCTAAATTGACCCATACTTACTGTTTGGGATCTAAAGGACATAAGATTCTTTTCCGAGCATTTTCTTCCTAATAAATTTAAAGGGACACAAAATATCAAGTTAATTACTTACAGATACTAGATATAGCTTCAGTGTGTCTGCATCCCAAAACAAGGTAAGGAAACTTTAAGAGGATATAATAAAAACTGGTAAAATCAGGTCATTGTATTTAACAAGAACAAAATCACCAATTTGTTAGCTAATATGTATGTAACCTTATATGACTATATACATTAGCATATAAACATAAGGGTCTATAGCTTCATATAGGTTGTAGAGAAGGCCTATGTATTCATGGAATTTTGAATCTACGTTGACATCAACGGTAAAAGGCAGTACTATTTTATGTGCTACTAAGAAATAAAATAATAACCATTTATTTCAAATTAACTAAAAAATGGAAAACTATGTTTTTGTTAGGTACAACATGATGCTTTGAAACATGTATACCTTTTGGAATGGCTAAACTAATTTATGTGTTACCTCACTTATCCTTGTAAAATATGCTACCCATTTAAATTATGACATATCATTGATTTTTAAGATGCATCTTGATCTCTAACTATGGAAGCAGCTGTTTTAGAAGCAAGGAAATGGTAATTTAACAATTTATTATGTGTCATATTCTTTTGGCTTTGCAAATTTCGAGTGTAGCAGTTATATCCTTGCATTTTAAATTACATAGATTAACTATGTACTAGGGGAAAAAGTAAGGAAAATTAAGTGTTGGCAATTCTACCCAACATTTCATATGAATCCATATGAAACAACATAACTAAAAACACAGACCAGTCAGACAGCTTAGGTATGAGTCCCATCTTTACCAGCTACTAGCCCCATGATGTTAGATAGGCTTGCCTCAAGTGAAAGATGAGAATAACAGTATGTCCTACCTTCTAAGGATTGTGAAAATTGAGTGAATAGGTTTGTGTGTGTTTGTTAACAAAACTGTTCCAATTGCTGACCAGGTGTACACTCTTATTTTTCCTTTTTTTTCCTGATACCGGGGGTTCTACTCAGGGCCTCAAGCATGGTAGGTTAACACTCTACCAGAGCTACACCCCAGATCTTTTTGTATCTTGAGACGGTCTTACTAAGTTGCTCAGACTGTTCTTGAACTTGCAATCCTCCTGCCTTACCCTTCTGAGTAGATGGGATTACAGACATGTACCACCATATCCGGCTAGTGTTCATATTATTTATTTCTCAATTTATTTGAGTTCTGATATGTGTCAGCATGTCCATGAAACTATGCACACTGACTTTAATGGGAAAACTAAGAATGATTTTGAAAATACTGCATATTATTTCTTTTTTATTTGCTGACTTAAAAAATTAGCTTTCAGCTGGGCTCTGTGTAGTGCCAGGTACTTGGGAGGCTGAGGTAGAAGAATGACTTGAGACCAAGAGTTGGAGACCAGCTTGGGCAACACAGTGAGATTTCCAGCTCAAGAAACACACAACAAAACTTAACTTTTATATAGGAAAACTCTAACCTCTAAAGCCTAACCACAAAGTGGAGAATAAATGTACTTTTTTTTTGGTGTGTGGTATTGGGGATGGAACCCAGGGCAATCTACCTTCAAGCTACATCCCCTAGCCCTATTTTTTATTCTTTATTTTGAAACAGGGTCTCACTGAGTCGCAAGGGGCCTAAGTAGCTAAGGCTATCCACAAACTGTGATCTTGTCTCAGCCTCCCAAAGCTGGGATTACAAGCATGCACCACGATGCCCGGCTGTAAATGTACCTTTAAAGATGTATTATTTGGGCTTACAGACAAGGTTTCTTAACCTTGGCACTATTAATATTTTGGGCTGGATAATTCTCTCTTTTATGTAATCCCAGCTTCTCTTGAGGTTCATAAGTTTAGCAGTCTCGGATCTCTACCCATTAGAAAACAGTAACACTTTCCAGTTGTGACAATCAAAAAGTCATTGCCAAGTATCTGCTGGAGGAAAAATATCACTCCGAGTTGAGAACTACTGGGTAAAAATGAGCTTAAGTAGTGTCATTAGAGCTATATTTGACACTTTTTGAAAAAGGATGAAAACACAACACCTACAAACTACAGATTCAAGAGAATGGTCACAATTCAAAAGCCAACTGTAGTCATGGAAGTGTTTCCATCTGGTGTTTTGCAGTCATTCTTCAAGGGACTAATAACCAGATGTCATTCCTCTCTAGGGGTAACAATCAGCTTATAGGGATTTATCCATATTCAATTACTATCCCCATCTTCATTTACTTTGTAGATGTCTGGGATAGAGTGAGAGCAAAATCTCTCTCATGTGATAAATCTCTTTCTTCAACCCAGGGAGGAAGTAGGCTATGATGCACAGTGGTATATGAAAAGCCTGATCTGCACTGGATTTCTGTTTAGAAGGATAAATTGTGTGAATAAGAATAATACCGGGCTTTCAGAATGCATAAAATAAACACTAGTCTATTCTTTCTATTCAAAATGCTCTTTTTCTATCAGCACTGTACTCCTCTTGTTCTTTTATTTTATATATTATAAAGCAATAATCATACATACAAATATGTACTGATTGACAGTACAGTTTTGTGTGATTGTATTACCTAACAGGATTGTATGCTGTTTTCAGTTTTAAAAGGTCAGTACTCAAGCTGGGTGTGGTGGGGCACATTTGTAATTCCAGGCTGAGACAGGAGGATGGCAGGTTCATAGCCTGCCTTGGCAATTTAGCAAGGCTCTCAGTAACCTAGTGGGTCGCTGTTTCCAAAGAGAAATAAAATAGGGCTGGGGGTGTAAGTAGAGGCAGAATGCCTCTGGGCTCAATCCCTGGAACCAAAATAAATAATGGTCAATACTTCTGTTTTAAAACTTTTCCTTCCCCATTCCAGCAAAGTAGTTAAACGTTGCTTTCTAAAGATTTTATGTCTAAATAAAGTTTTATTTTTAAAGTTCCTGTGTAGTACATTCAACGATCAGCGGTTATCGTTCCCCAAATAATAATCCGAGCACTCTCGGTGGAATCTAGAGCCTCCAAGCGCTACCTTGAACCATCACTTTCGATCGGCCAGGCGGAGGGTAGACAGAAGTTTAGGAGCAGTAGCTTGGGATAAAACAAATCTAGCATTACCCCCAGTTAGGCTCAAGATAAACGTGTCACATGTGGCGCTTTATTTAGCAAAAGAAAACAATGCTCATCGCTGGGGCTCATCATCGCTCCGCAAGGAAGTCAGAACTGCGTTTATTAAAGTAAGAGCTGGAGAATTCAGGGCACAGAAGCAGAAACCTGTCAAGGAGGGGAGCGGCCGGCTCCAGCCCCGACCGGGAAACTTATGGGCGATACCAGACCTCCGCGGCCGCCGCGTGTTCACCACAGAACCTTTTCCCTGCGGCCACCACCATTCTGCAGAACCGCTTCTTCTTCTCCACATAGTAATTGCATCTACCCTCAGCTGGAAAACCCTTTGCTGGCGGCGTCGGCGCCGGAGCCGCCATACTCCACGTCAGCTTCAAATGGTGAGCGTCCGGCGCCAGGCACACAAAAGTTGTCGGTTTCCTTCGGGCCGCTTTCCCCTAACAAACATGGCGGCGCAGAGAGGCCCACTGTACGGGTCCACGCCCGGAAACAGCCGGTAGCCCCGCCCCTTCCGGTACCAAACCGGAAGTCAAGGGTGGTGGCCGGAGAGGCTCAAACTGCCTTCGTCTCCGCGGTGTTTTCCCCGCCTCCTCCGTGGGAGCCGAGCGCCAAACTCAAACTCTGTCCGGCCGGGCTCGCGGTTCGGGCTAGGACGCAGGCCGGGCTTGCTGGGCGCTGAAGGACCCCGGCCCGGTCGGCGGTCCACCATGAGCCAAGTTCTGTTCCAGCAGCTGGTCCCGTTGCAGGTGAAGTGCAAAGACTGCGAGGAGAGGTGAGTTTGGCGTGCCGCACCCGCGGGTGGCCGTTGGGGTCGGGCCAAGGGGGAAGATGGCGGCTCCGGCCGGGCGGGTGATCGTCGGGGCCGGCGGGCCCGCGGGACCTCGGGTCACCTCCGGCCGGGGAGCAGAGATGTGCGGAGACCGGGAGCCGGAGATGCTAGCTTCTGAACGGCCTCCGGGACGCCATCGCCTGCTCCTCCCTCCTCACCGCGCAGTTCCCGGTAGTCCCGGGAGGATCAACATCTGTGCCCAGGGCTGGGCGCCCTCCAAGGCCCGCCTTCCCCTTTCAGGTGTAGGGAGAATAGTGAGTGAGTGAGTGAGTGAGTGAGTGAGTGAGTGAGTGAGTGAGTGTGTGTGTGTGTGCTTTGATGAGCCTCTCACTACTTGCTGAGGCTGTCCTCGAACCTGCGTTCCTCCTGCCTCAACCTCCCAAGCACTGGGATTACAGGCGCGCACTTCCGCGCCCGGCCGTGTTCCTGGGGATGGAACCCAGGGGCATTCTACCTCTGAGCTACACCCCAGCCCCTTTTAATAGTTTGTTTTGAAACAGAGTCTCGCCGGGTTGCTGAGATTCTCGCTAAATTGCGGAGGCTGCCTTCTAATCCTCCTGTCTCAGCCTTCAAGTACTGGGATTGTAAAGTGTGCGCCACCACGTCTGGCTGGGAATAAAGTTTTTTTGTTTTTTGTTTTTTGGTACTGGGGATGGAACTCAGGGGCATTCTACCTCTGAGCTACACCTCCAGACCGATTCTTTATTTTGAAACGGACTCACTGAGTTGCGAAGAGCAGCCTCACTAAGTAGCTGATTCTGGCCATGAACCATGGTCCTCTGTCTCAGTCTCCCAAATGATGGGATTACAAACGTAAGCCACCACGGCCGGCCGGGAATAAAGTTTTAAATTTAAACTAAAATTAGTAATTTTGGTGATGTACTTTGGTTCTTCTTCACATCAGTGACTACAAAAAGAAAATTACGAGTAAAGGCAGCGAGACAGTCAGAGACTCGATGCATTCAAGAAATATTTGTAAAATGCCTTATTGGGCCCTGGGAATTCGTTGCCCTTCATGGAGTTTACAGTCTGGTATAGGCGCATCCCATAAATAAATGAAAATTACATCTTTAAGGAAGTGATGTTGTTAGAGCTTAGAGCTTGAATAGGTTTGACTTGAAGTCAGGAAATCTCATCTTTTTTTTCCCTCAGTTCCACCACTGATTAGCTGTCCCTTTGCTTCTGTGAACACTGTTTTCTCAGTCTGTAAAATTGATGCAGTATGCCTACCCACATCTTTGCAATGAGGACTATAGGTGAAAATGTGTGTAAGAACGAAACAGTTTAGAAATGTAGCATAAAAATGAAAACAAACCTAACACAGTGTTGCACACCTCTAATCCCAGTACTTTGGGAGGCTGAGACAGGAGGATTTCAGGGTTGTGGCCAGCCTCAGCAGTTTAGCAAGACCCTCAGTAACTTAGCCAGTCCCTATTTCAAAAATAAAAATGCCCTTGGGTTTAATCCTCAGTTGCTCCTCCCCTTACAAATCCAGGCCTTTGGTCATGTTAAGTGCATGCAATACCACCGAGAGCAGTCCCTGAATGGTCGTTCTTTTGTGCTGTCCAATATGGTAGCCACTGACCGTAATTGGTTATCAGACTTTTGAAAATGATGTACTCTACCTCAGAGCTATACCCTCAGCCCTATTTTATTCTTTTTTAAAACATGTTCTCACTGGTTGTAGAGGGCATCACCAAGTTGCTAAGGGTGGTCAAGGACTTGCAGTCCTCCTGTCTAAGTCTCCAAGTCTGGAATTATTAGCATGTGTCACCATGCTGCCTGACTGGTTTTTTTTTTTTTTTTTTTTCCTGTTTCTTTTGGCACTGGGAATTGAACCCAGGGGCCTTCTACCTCCAAGTTACAACTCAGCCCCATTTTATTATTTTATTTTGAAACGAGGTCTCACTAAGTTGCTGAGAGCCTCACTAAAATTCTGTATTTTCAAACAGGGTCTCCTTGAGTTGCGAAGGGCCTCATACCAGTGATCTTCCTGTCTCAGCCTGCCAAATGCTGGATTTACAGGCACATGCCACCATGCCTGGTTACACAATGGATTTTAAAAGACATGCTGTGGGAAGAAAAAAGAATGTAAAATATAATAATTTTTACATTATTGTGTGTGAAAGTGGCAATATATGGGGCAGATTGGGCTAAAAAAATTATTAAGATGGGCTTGGTGGCTCATGCCTCTAATCCCAGTACTCAGGAAGCTGAGACAGGAGGATGGCAGGTTCAAGACCAGCCTCTGCAACTTAGTGAGACACTGTTTCAAACTAAGAAAAAAAAGGGCCGGGGTTCAATCTGGGAATGTCCCGGGGTTCAATCCCTTGCACCAAAAAAAAAAAAAAAAAAAAGTATTAAAACTAATTTTATCTGCTACCTCTGAGCTATACCCCCAGCCCTACTTTATTTTGAAACAGTCTCACTATGTTGTAGAGGGCCTCACTAAGTAGCTGAGGCTGGCTACAAGCCTGAGATCCTCCCGGCTCAGCCTCCCAAGTACTGGAATTACAGTCATGCGCCACCACGCCTGGCTTATTTTACTTGCCTTTTAAGCGTTTTTGTTTTGTGGCCTGCCTTGTCTCTGTTGGGCAACACTGTTCCAGAATGTTTATACAAAGAAAAGGGCTCATCACTTTTAATAGTGAAACTCTTAGCTCTTCTCCAGCTCATTTCGTTGTCATCACAGTTCATCGTTTTCTCCTTTTGTTTGATATTGGGGATTGAACCCAGGGCTATTCTATCTCTGAGCTACACCCCCATCCCTTTTTATTTTCACTTTGAAACAGTGTCTTGCTAGGTTGCTGAGAGTCTCATTAAGTTGCTGGGGCTGATCTTGAGGTCTTGAACCTGCTATCCTCCTTTCTCAACCTCACAAGTACTGGGATTACAGGCCTGTGCCCATGCCTGGCTCCTTTTAACCTTCTTAAAACCTAAATTCAGGCTGGGCACTGTGGGGAGGCTGAGACGGGGGATTGCAAATTTGTGGCCAACCTTAGCAATATAGTGAGACTTCAACATAAAAAAATAAAAATAAAAAATGAAAAGGTCTGGCAATATAGCTCAGTGGCAGAGTGACCTTAGTATAACAAAACAGAACATAATTTCAGCCTTTTCATTGTTATTTTTAGTAACCTTTCATATATTTCTATCCCCTGTAGCAGGGATTGCCAAACTAGAGCCCATGGACCATATGGCCCACTTTTTTTTTTTTCTCTCTCCCCAGTACTGAGGATTGAACCCAGGGGCATTCTCCCTTTGAATTACACCCCCACAGCTCCTTTTTAAAATTCTCTATTTTCAAACAGGGTCTCATTGAGTTGTGAAGGGCCTCATTTAGTAGCTGAGGCTAGCCTTTGAACCTGCGATCCTCCTGTCTCAGCCTCCCAAGTACTAGGATACAAGCATGTGCTACCACGCCCAGATGACTCACTGTTAATAAAATTTTATTGGAAAACAGTCATGCTTATTTGCTTATAAATGGTCTATAGATGTTTTTGCACAAGGGCAGAAAGTGGTATTTGTACTATGGAGTTTATTGCCTAGCATTTGTGGGGCCTTGGCTTGTATCTTTAGCACTGCAAAAAAGAAAAGAGAAAAAGAAAGAAGGAAAGAAAGAAATGAGTAATTGAGACAGAGACCCTATGGCCTGAAAAACCTAAAATTTTTACTGTCTGGCACTTTACAGAAGAATTTATAGACCCCTGACCTTTAGGAAGAACAACCTAGATTCTTAAGGACTCAAGGCCAGTTCAGCTCTTATTTGCAACGGCCTACTATGTACCAGGAACTGTCCGAGGTGCTGAGGACAAGACACTCCTTTTCCCTTCACTTTCTCAACAAAAAATCAATTATTGCATCCCTCAGGAAACTCACATGTTAAAAGGGGAAATTAAAAGATTTCCCTTGGAGAGATACCCTAGCACATGGTATTAAGAGATCAGGCCCCGGATGCAGCTTGCTGTGGTTTAAATCCCAGTTCTGCCACTTACTCCCGCTGTGTGTGTGTGTGTGTGTGTGTGTGGTATTGGGGATGGAACCCAGGGGCATTCTACCTCTCAGCTACACCCCCAGCCCTATTTTTATTCTTTATTTTGAAGCAAGGTTTCACTGAGATGCAGAGCAGAAGGCCTCACTAAGTAGCTGAGGCTCTACATGAACCACGATCCTCCTATCTCAGCCTCCCGAATGCTGGGATTCCAAGCATGTGCCGCTCTTTGATCATGTACAGTTTACTTATTTACTTTTTGTGACTTGCATGTATGTGCATGTTGTGCATTGAGGATGGAACCTGTGTGTAGGGCCTTGCCCATGCTTACGTGCCACCGTTGAGCTACACCCAGCCCTGATCTCCTACAGTCAACTTCTCTGTGCTTCATCTTTAAATTTATGATGGTAACAGTGCCCACCTCATGGCATTAGTATGAGGATAAAATGAGTTAGTGCATACAAAGTGCTTAGAACCATGCCTCTAGCATGTTTATTAGCTTTAATAAAGTGTGATTAATGCATAAAGTAATATACATATTATAAAGTCACAGAAGAAGCAAATACAGTTGAAGTTCATAGTAATGATCAGAACTCTATCTGGAGGAAAGTGATGTAAAGTTTTGAAGCCTGTGATTTGATACCAACCTGCTTTTTCAGTTTTGCTTTCTAAGCTCCCTTCTCCAGTGTATCAGTCACACAAGAATTGTTGTTATTTTCTGAATGTACCTGATGCTGTCTATATCATATCTTTACTCTTGGCTTTACTCTTTGCCTCAAGTGCTTTTTCATTCACAACCACCAAGGTTGTATTAAATCCCTTCACTATAAGAACCTTTCAAAGTTGCCCAAGTCGAAATTAATTTCTCTTTTTTATTTACTAGAAAGCATAGTGTATAGCCGGGCGTGGTGGCGCACGTTTGTAATCCCCTTGCTTGGGAGGCTGAGACAGGAGGATCGCAGAGGTTCAAAGCCAGCCTCAGCTACTTAGTGAGGCTTTCAGCAACTTAGTGAGACCCTGTTTCCAAATAAAATAGAAAATAGGGCTGGGAGTATAGCCCGGAGGTAGAAGGCCTCTGGGTTCCATCCACCCTCAGTACCACAAAAAAAAAAAAAAAGAAAAAAAAAAGAAAGCATAGTGTAGATGAGAGATTTGAGTTCTTATATTGTCTTGGCAGAAATATGCTTCAGGCTCTTCCTCTAAAAAAAAGATTTAGTTAACAAGACTATTGTTAAATAAGGCAATATATGGAAAGTACCTGGTAGATAGTTAGGTGTGTAGGTACTCAGTAAGCGTTAGTAACCCTTCATTCCCCTCTCTTGAAGCTTGAAATCAAAAGTATATCGGGGGGAAAAGTCATATAATCTGACCTTGGTTTGAGGACATGGACTATGTTTATTTCTGTTTGTATCCCTGACACCCAGCACAGTACCTGGCTCAGTTAGACTTGCTTTTATTTGTTTGAATTCAGAGGGTAAGGTTACAGATACAGGGTGACAGCAGTGGGCTGGAATCCAGTTCTGCTAATATCTCATGTTTAAGATGCTCTTTATCTAATAGAACACCTGTCCGAATACAACTGATTTGGAGGCTCTTTCATAGATTTTTTTTTTATGCAGTATTCAGAGTGTTACGCTTGAGATGAGAAATAGTATATTTTAATGAGGTTTTATGGATTTGTTTTATATTTCTCTTTTGTTAGTACTGGGGTTTGAACCCAGTAGCATTCTGCCTCTGAGATACACCTGTAGCTCTATTTTTATCTTTAATTTCGAAACAGGTTCTTACAAGGTTGCAGAGGTCATCACTACATTGCTGGGGCTGGCCTTGAAACTGCCATCCTCCTGTCTCAGTACTTGGGAGGTTGAGACAGGACGACCACAGGTTTGTGGCCAGTCTGGCCAGCTTAGCAAGACCCTGTCTCAAAATAAAAATAAAAAGGGCTTAGAGTGTAACTCAGTGGTAGAATGCCTCTTGATTTACTCTCCAGTTTTAAAAAAAAAAAAAGACCCTCACAAACCATCTAACTGAATGTACTTATCTTACAAATTAGGAAATTGGATTATTTCTCCCAAGAAAGGTTTAGTTAAGGGAAATTGGAATTGCACTCTAATCTTTTTCACATACATTGCTCTAGAAACTAGAAAAGCAACACATTCTCTGTTAACAAAATAAATTTCCTCTCTGTGTGGTGTAGACCAGTGCTGCCATTCCCTTTCAGATGACAGATACAAGTTATGGTAACATTTAACCTCCTTATATAAGCTAAGATTTAGCATCTAATTGTATGTTCTATATGAAATTTAACTAAAACGACACATTTTAAAGCCATATGAAAGTACAAAACAGAGTATATAAAGTCCAAGTAGTTGAATTTTATTTTTTATCTATTTAATTTGTGGTCCTGGGGAATGAACTCGGGGATATTCTACTTCTAAGCTACACCCCAGCCCAATTTTATTTTTTATTTTGAAACAGGGTCTTGTTAAGTTGCTGAGGCTGGCTTTGAACCTGCAATCCTCTTGTTCGCCTCCCAAGTACTGTGGTTACAAGCATGTGCCACCACGCCCAGTTTATGATTATATTTATTAATTGCCTCTGTCCAGTATTCTGTTCTCTAAGATGCAGCACAGAGTGTGGAACACTGTGGTCTCTCCTTCTTAGACCTCAGAGTTTTTCTAGGATCAGATAGATATAATAAACTTACTGATGTTATTTCTATGGATAAAGTGCAGAGAAAGTATAATCAGATTTATTTAGGCACTGAGAATTGAGCCCAGGAGTATTCTATCTCCGAGCTGTTTAAATTTTTTAATTTGCTAAGGGTTTTGCTAAATTGCTAAGTCTGGCCTTGAACCTGTGATCCTCCTGCCTCAGCCTCTCAAGTATTGGGATGACAGGCATACATCAACAGGCCCGGCTAGAAATGTCCGTGTCCGTGTCCCCCCCCCCCCCCTAGGGGCACTCTGACTCTGAGCTATACCCCCAGCCCAGTTTTTATTCTTTTGTTTGAAACAGGGTCTCATGGAGTTGCAAAGGGCCTCACTAAGTAGCTGAGGCTGTCCATGAATCAGGATCTTTCTGTCTCAGCATCCCAAATGCTGGGATTATAAAGCGTGCATCACCACACCCAGCTTTAGAAATGATAATATTTTAAATGAAAAAAGCTGTTACTAAACAGATGTCTCTTATTTCAAATTGATTCTTTCATTAGGTGCTGTTTTTAGAATCAAGACAGTAAGTTTATATATCAGAATAGTACTAGACACTTCACATTTGTTTATCAACTTAATCCTCACAGCATTCTGATTTTACAGGTGAGGAATATATGGCTTTCGGTTCAAAACAACTGGGTTACATACCAGTAGAAAAAGAAGAACTTAAAATGTCAAATCTAGTGTGCTTTCTAAAAATCTTCCATTGGGTTGGAGATGCCTGGCACACTAGAGGCCAAGGTTTCCAGCACCACAAAATAAGTAAAAATGAAAATCTGTTAATAAGTTAGAGAACACCTGTTGAAAGTCTGGTGGCTTTCAAGATTGGAAACTAGTTAATACAAATGTTAGTGATAACTCACTTTATGAATGTTTCTGATATGCGGCCATGTCTTTTTATGCAGGAGAGTAAGTGTTAGAGTGAGCATTGAACTACAATCAGTTTCTAATCCAGCTCACAGAAAGGTTGGTATTTATTTCTTTTTTGGAGTATAATTACCTTATGTTAGAGATACTTCTAAAAGTGTACAATCTTCTTTTACACCTATCTTGCTCTTTAATTTTGGACCAATTTGTAACTGTTGCAGTTCAGGGCTTAAAAACTTCTAAGGCAACAACCAAAATATAGTTACACCATATATTTCTGAAGAATGTAGTAAGAATTAGGGGGTAGGTTAACAGTCTTTTTAGGTTTCCTCAGAGCATTTTAAAAAATTGCTAGAACATGTATTGCTGCTTTAAAGAATTGGCATTTCATAGTGTAGATGTAAACAGAATAAATGAAGTACAGTAAGTAGCTTGTAAGTAGCTTCTTTCCCTGGCATCTTGGGGTGAATTTCAAGACGTACTTAAATAGAAGCTGCTTAACAGGGCATTCTGAGGCAGAGCAAATACCCAAACTGTTAATTTTCCAGGGTGGAGATTATGTGTTATACTTCTTATATGTTATATTTATGCCTGCTGTATGTCTTTATTTTGTAGCTCTAGTAATAAAGGGCTTTGATTTTCTAGGACCCTAGCAGTTCCTTGGTAGTATGACTAGATTTTATTTCAAACTCATTTTTAACCTGAATGCTTAGCTCATCTTGTAGCTATAACCTGTTTTCCTTCTACTACTGTTCTGTGAAGTATATAATTTCGGTGTACTTTGTCAGCTTTAGCTGCTGTGATGACCTGCCAGCTGTAAATTTAATAACCTAGGAAGTGTCATTATGAAAGGAACCCCCCTCATTAGAAAAATGAAGCCAGATGGGCTTCTTCATCAGTAGCCACCTGGAAGAGGAGAGACTAGGTGCCTAAACGAAGCCTTGGTGATATGTCACCTGATACTCATCCTCTGCACGAGAAACAAAAGGCTCCTTCCTTTTCTAGGGTGCTCGATTGTCAGTTTTGCTGATGTACTTACTGCTCTGTAAATGCCAGATGAGTTAATTGATGGGAAACTGAAAATATAATTGAATGTAGTATGTTCGATGTAAAGAATATTTTTGTCATGATTCCATAGTGTAACAAAGGCTGCTCTAAAATTCTGTATATCTGATAGGATGATATTCCTAAAATTTAAACTCCTAGCATTTAATTAATTTTTATCCATATGGCTTTTGAGGAGCAAAATATTTGCCCCTATTCTTGAGTCTGCTGTATAACTGAAACGTTGATGTTACTGGGTCATTTTGCTTCCAAGAGGGAAGATCTATTGAAAACATTTAAAAACAACCGTCTTTATTTTAGGATTTAGTTATTCGTCTGACTGATGATGCAGATCCATTTTTTCTATATAACCTTGTCATATCCGAGGAGGATTTTCAAAGGTAAGTAAAAATTTTCCTCTACTAGTGTTTAATCTAGGAATGAGTTTATGAGGTTGTTTTTCTTTTTTAATGTAATGTTGCTATTCTCTTTCACACACATATCTATTCAAAACGGTTATTCTGGGAATATTGGATTGTTTGTTGTATAATTATTTAGGATGCCTTTGAAAATAAATATTTTATAGATTATCAGAGGTCTGCTTAAAACAGCTGAGAAATTTAGAGCTTTAGCTAAATTTCTTGACTTTTTTCTTCCCATTGAATACATTCTATAAAAACCAAAGTTCCTAGCTAAGTTCTTGACTATAATTGGTGTTTAGTAAATAATGACTCAGGGCATTAGTTATAATTAGATAGTAGTTAAATGTCTTAAAATTTATTTTCTTGTCTTCTGTGTAGCTTAAAATTCCAGCAAGGTCTTCTGGTAGACTTTTTAGCTTTTCCACAGAAATTTATAGATCTTCTTCAGCAGTGTACTCAAGAACATGTCAAAGAAGTTCCAAGGTAAGCTGCACGACAGCACTACATTAGTAAGCTTTCTTTTTTTGGGAAGGGGTACAGGGGATTGAACCTTTGACCTATACATCCCCAGACTTTGAAATAGGATCTTACTAAATTGTTATTTTGTCCAGTTGCTGAAGCTAGCCTCAAACCTGTAATCCTTCTGCCTGAGCTTCCCAAATCTGGGATTACAGGCCTGTGCCACGACTCCTGGCTTCATTATTAAACCTCTTGAAAGATAGTTTCTTCTGCTAGGTATGGGGTTACTGCTCGTAATTCCAGTACTTGTTAGACTGAGACAGGAGGATCACAGTTCTCGGACAGCCTCAGCTACTTAGGTGCTCCGCACGCTCAGCAACATAGTGAGACCTTGTTTCAAAATAAAAAATAAAAAATAGGGCTGGGGGTGTAGCTCTGAGGTAGAATGCCTCTGGGTTCCATCCCCAGTACACACACCCCCCCCCCCCGCCACACAAGATAGTTTCTTCTTTGAAAAAGAAGTTCATGGCAAAATATTTTTCATGAGTTATTAGTACTTCTGTTTATTTTAAAAATTGGATTAAGGCTCCATTAAATCTCAAATATTAAAGATTCTTGATTAAAATCTGAAATATTTACCCTTTAATTTTCATGTTTTTTGTTGTTCTTTTTTTGCGGTACTGGGGGTGGAACCCAGGGGCATTCTACTTCTGAGCTATACCCCCAGCTCTATTTTTTATTCTTTATTTTTGAAACAGGGTCTTACTGAGTTGCAAAGGGACTCACTATGTAGCTGAGGCTGTCCACATACTGTGATTCTCCTGTGTCAGCCTTCTGAATGCTGGGATTACAAGTGTGTGCCACCATTCCTGACTAATTTTCATGTTTTGACAAAGCCAATAAAATTATCTGAAATATTTAACATTATCAAGTATTGTTTTTATAATGTTCTTGGGAAAAGGGAAGAATACGATTTTGTATGTGTATTCATATTCATGTGTCAACATCTGATTCTTGTAAAGTTCATCAAATTTTTGTTGATTTCATTGATAATTATTACTTGAATCAATTATTTTTATAGGAACTACAAAATAATGCTTTTCCAAATCTATCATTTCTTCTATGTTTACTAGGTATAATTCTTTCAGTTTTCTCTCATTAGTGCTATTTGATTGTTCTGAAAAGTCATACAGGAGAGGTTAAGTGCTTAATTCTTTTAAATTGTCAATTTTTGGAGTAAGCAACTGGTACTTTGGTTATTCCTGTGCTTTCAGTGAGTTTTATCTTTAGGTTTTGCTTTTTCAATGCCTTCTCTCCTGTTTCTTGCTATGAACTCGAAGATGGTTGTGTATTTACTGTGTTTCAGTTAGCTCCCCTTCCTCCCTATTATCTTTTACCACTTGGGAGTTCTTTCACATTAGCCTCTATGATTTCTTTTTTTTTTTTCTTTCTTTTTTTTTTTTTTTGGTGGTACTAGGGTTCCTGGAAGCCCTTCTACCTCCGGGCTACACTCCCAGACCTATTTTTACATTTTTATTTGGAAACAGGGTCTCCTAAGCCAGCGTGCGCAGCTGGCTTCGAACCTGCACCATCCTCCTGTCTCTGCCTCCCAAGCGCGGGGATTACAAGCGTACGTCACCACGCCCGGCTTTAGCCCCTATGATTTCAATATGCCGGTTTTCCTGGATTAAGTATAAGATTTCCACTATTTCTATAGTGTGTTATAATGTGACATTTTGTTTTCATAGGTTTTCACTACAGTTAGTTTCTCCAGCAGCTATTTTGGATAACTCACCTGCATTTTTAAATGTGGTAGAGACAAATCCTTTTAAGCACCTTACACACCTCTCACTAAAACTTTTACCTGGAAATGATGTAGAGATAAAGAAATTTCTCGCAGGCTGTTTGAAATGTAGCAAGGTAAGATTTAAATTTAAGTTATTTTAAACTAGGTTTGAAAGTACTTTGATAAGTCACTGAATAATTGCCATTTTTTATGCATTAAGTTTTATAGCATGTAATGAACTTATTCTATTGTTTTTTGTTTAGTTGAGGTAGAAAAAGTGTAGAACTGGACCAGGAACTGAGAAACCTAGGTCCCAGAGTATTTACTAATTTTCTGTGACTTTAGGCAGACCACCTAAACTCTGTGTCATGATTTTACCAGATGGCATATATGTATGGGAATATATACCCTATCTGGCCCATTTTAAGTGAGATTAACTATATGAAAGTGTCTTGAGTATTACAAAATGGTATGTAAGATAGAAGAAAGCAAAAGGAAAAATTACCATGGCTTGAGAGTTTTAAGAAATTTTTTAGTTAAATGCTTTAGATAAGTGCATCTCAAATGTTAATGGTACACAGATCACTTGAGGATCTTGTTAAAGATGGAGATTTTGATTTAGAAGTTCTGAGAGTTTGCATGTCTAACAATAAGCTCTTGGGATGATGCTGATGCTATATTTTACTATACTTAGACCATATGTTTTTATTTTTATAAATAGGAAGAAATATCATCATTGACACAGTCACTAGATGATGTTACTAGACAACTGAACATCACACAAAAGGTAAACATTTTTTGTCATTCCCTATGTATAATACATTTTCTCTTAAGTCTTCAGTAAATAAGACACTGTTTAGTATCTGTCATATATTTTCTTTTTCCCTCACAGCTATTGCATTTCTATCACTGGTCCTTGAATTTGATTGCCAAAGTGTCCGATAAACTGTATCGACAGCCAGGCGTGGTGGCACATGTTGCAATCCCAGTATTTGGGAGGCTGAGACAGGATTGCAGTTCCCAGATGGCCTCAGCTACTTAGTGAGGCCTTCTGCAAACTATTGAGACCCTGTTTCAAAATAAAGAATAAAAAATAGAGCTAGGGGTGTAGCTCAAAGGTAGAATGCCCCTGGATTCCATCCCCAATAATGCCCCCCCCCCAAGAAAAAAACAAACCCATACACAACAAAAAATCTGCATGGACAGCTTTAGTCAGAAAATGCTCCTGGAGGACCATGTTACTGATTTTCTGTTTAAGAAGTGAGCTACTCTTTATGACTTATATGCTACACCTGTGTTACTTTAGGTCTTATTATCAGAGGAGGAGATCTGGTGGGAAAGAGCTAGATATCTATCTTATCTACTTAACTATCTATCCTATTTTTTGCAGTATGGGGATATAGCCTAGGGATGTTCCAGCACTGACCTACATCTCTGGTTGTCTCTATGGTTTATTTTGAAACAGGATTTTCCTAAGTTGCCCAGGCTGTCCTTGAACTTGGTATCCTCCTGCTTCCGTCTCCCAAATACTAGGTTTATAGGAATGGACCACAGTGCTTGGCCAAGAGCTAGATATAGTTAAAAAGCTTAAAGACAGTTAAGCTTAACCTGTGGGCCATTTTTAACTTTAAAATTGCTTTCATTCTAATCTTGATTTCTTTAAACTAAAAATATCTGTAATAGAAGAGGCTTTGAGTATGTCTTGACAAACTGGAATTTCACTTTCTTTAATATCCCTGTAAATATTACCATGTTCTAATGAGAAGTGTAGCATATTCAGAAAACTGTCAATATTTTGTCCCAAACTCTCATATAGACGTTATCAGAAAAAATCCAAGAACTCGATAAGTTACGGAATGAGTGGGCATCACACACAGCATCATTGACAAATAAGCATTCTCAGGAACTGACAAATGAAAAGGAAAAAGCTTTACAGGTAAGAATGATAAAAGTAAGTAGAAAACTATCACTCTGTGAGTCATTTTGTTATTTGCAAAGGTAATAAATGCTTCAAACTTTCACACATTATAGAAATAGTGTAAAATAAAAGGCAAAAGTTTATTTTTCAAAATTATACTTCTTAAAGATAGTCTATAAATATTTTGCTCTGATTTTTCTGAACTTTTCCTTAGGCATATATATAAATACATACAATTTATAAATATGTATTTGTAAATGTATAGCAACATAAGCTACATATTTATAAATGTACATGTCATACCCAATGTGTTTTTTATTAATTTTTAAATAAAATGTCACTAAGTTACAGGGGCCTCATTAAGCTGTGCCTGGCTTATATACCGTTCTTTCTTGTCATAAAGTCTAGTCATTTGTTCCAATATAGTTCCCCAATAATTTAAATACCACCTTTATTATATACTAAATTTCTTTGTGTACATGGGCTTTTTTTGTGGTATCGGTGATTCATCCTAGGAGTGTTCTACCTGTAAGCCACACCCCCAGCACCATTTATTTGTTTGTTTGTGCTAGGGCCTGAACCCAGGGGCATGATACCTCTGAACTACACCCCAGCCCACTTTTATGTTTTGTTTGGAAACAGGATCTTGCTAGGTTGCTGAGGGTCTCACTAAGTTGTTGAGGCTGGCTCTGAAACTGTAGTCCTCCTGCCTTGGCCTCCCAGGCACTAGGATTACGAGTGTGCACCACCACCACCACACCCAGCTCTCCTTTTTATTTTTTATTTTGAAACAGGGTCTTGGTAAGTGGCTGTGTTTGGTCTTACATCTATAATCCTCCTGTTGTAGCTTCCTAAGTACTGGGATTATAGGTGGGTACTACCTTGTCCAGCCTGGACTTTTTTTTTTTTTTTTTTTGGCTGTACTGGCGATGGGACCCAGGGGCATTCTACCTCTGAACTATACCCTCACCCTTATTTTTTATTCTTTATTTTGAAACAAGGTCTCACTGAGTTTTAAAGGGCCTCTCTAGGTAGCTGAGGCTGTCTGTGAACCCATATCCTCCTGTCTTAGCCTCCCAAATGCTGGGATTACAAGAGTGAGCCACCACAACCAGCTTCCTGGATGTTCTTAAGAACTGGTATCTTTTTTTTTTTTTTTTTTTTTTCATTTTGGTACTGGGGATTGAGCCCATAGGCATTCTACTTCCAAGCTACACCCTCAGCCTGAATTATTTTTTATTTGGAAACAGGGTCTCACCAGGTTGCTGAGAGCCTTGCTAAGTTGCCAGGCTGGCCTTGAACCTACAGTCCTCCTGTCTCAGCTCCCAAGTACTGGAATTACAAGCAAGTGCCACCACAACTGTCAAGAACTGATATCTTTAGAGTTTCTAAACCAAAGGAGGGATCTTTTCATTTAATAAGGAATTATTTTTTCAAATTATTTAATAAGGAATTATTTGTAGTTTATTTTTTATTTCCTCCTCCTCTCTTTCTCTTTTATAGTCTTGTTAAACTGGGGATTTTCATGTTTTTGTTCTTTAAATGGGACCAACCATTCCCCTGCCTCCACCATTGTAGTTAATTTTTAAAAATAGTTTATTGTATCTATTAATGTCATCCAGTCACATTAAATTTTTATATCAATTCTAATGGGTTTGAAGTTGATCCAACTAGTTTTTTTTAGATAGATATATGAACTGTTAGAAATAGTAATTTGTTTCTTCCTAAGGGTTTTGTCTCTTCTTTTTCTTGTATAGGAAAGTGCTGAATAAAATTGTGAAATCCTTTTCTTGTTTGATTTCTTTTGGTAAAAGACCAAAATGTCTTAGTATTAGATATGATGTTGGCTCTGAATTTGAGAGAAAAAACTTTCTTCTATTTCTTAATTCCTAGAATTTTACCCCCCAAAATGCTGAATCAGGTGAAATTATTTTCAGTATCTACTCAGATAATCATGTCCCTTTTTTTCCCCATTCATTAATGTAATAAATTGTAACAGACTTTAAAATGTGGAACCATCTTTCAATTCATTAGATAATGCTTTGGTAGTCATAGAAGTCTTTAATATTCTCTTGGATTAGATTGCTGATATTTAATTAATTGAGTAGTTTGTTTTTGTGGTACTGGGGATTGAACTCAGGGGCATTCTACCTGAGATATACCCCTGGCCTGATTTTATTTCTTATTTGGAAACAGGGTGTCACTAAGTTGCTGAGGCTGGCCTTGAACCTGCAATCCTCTTGTCTCAATCTCCCAAATACTGAGATTACAAGTGTGCGCTGCCACACCTGGTTTAGTTTGCTTTTTTTTTTTTTTGTCCAATATTATTTTATTAGATTTTTTATTTAATTTTTAAATCTTTATGTGGATCATATTGTAAATGGCATGCATCCAAACAGTGCTTGGTGTCCCCTCTTCCCCCACTTCACCTTTCCCCCCCTTCCAACAATGAGTGATACATCTCGAGTTGATTCCTGTGCATGGTGAAAGGTAAGGATTTAGTTCCATCTTTCTACAAATGGGTAGCCAGTTCTCCCAGCACCATTTGTTGAAAAGGTTGTCTTTTCTCCAGCATATGAGTTTGGCCCCTTTGTCAAAGATCAATTGACTATAGGTGTGTGGGTTTGTTTCTGTATCTTCTATTCTGTTCCACTGGTCTGTATGCCTGTTGTTGTGCCAGTACCAAGCTGTTTTTACTATTGCTCTATAATTATTATTATTATTATTTTTGGTGGTACTGGGGATGGAACCCTTCTACCTCTGGGCTACACTCCCAGACCTATTTTATATTTTTTTATTTGGAAAAAGGGTTTCTTAAGCCAGCAAGGCTGGCTTCGAACCTGCACAATCCTCCAGTTCTCTATTCTTCCTGATCCTCTCTGTTCTTCTTATGTGGGGATTCAATGGTATAAACTTTCTTCTGAACACTGCCTTCAAATGTCCCATAGATTTTGGTAAGTTGTGTCTCTCTATTTAACTCCAGAAATTTATTTCTCCCCTTCTTTTGATCTTACCCACTCATCATTCAATAGTGTATCATTCAATCTCCATGTATATAAGTAGTTTGTTTTGGTCTTCGTGTTGTTGATTTCTACTTTCATTCCATTGTGGTCTGAAAAGATGCAGGGAATTATATCTTTTGAATTTGCTGGTGCTTGCTTTGTGGCTTAGGATGTGATCTATTATGGAGAAGGTTCCATGGGCTGTTGAGAAGAATATGTAATCTGCTGTTCCTGGTTGGAATTCTAAATATGTCTATTAGGTATATTTGGTTTATAGTTCTCTTTTTAATTCTGAAGAGTCTTTACCTATCTTTTGCCTTGAAGATCAATCTAGTGGAGTGAGAGGTGTGTTGAAGTCTCCCTATATTATTGTATTTGGGTCTTTTTGAGATCTGATGTCTTGAAGGGCTTGTTTTACAAATGTGGGTGCACCTACATTTGGGGCATAAACATTTACTATCATATCTTCTTGGTGGATTGTTCCTTTGAATAAAAGGAAGTGCCCTGCTTTATCTCTTCTGATGTGTTTTAGCTTAACTTCTGTTTTGTTAGATATCAGCATTGCTACCATTGCCCATTTTTTTGGTCTCCATTAGTATATCTTTTTCCATCCTTTTACTTTCAGTGTATGAATGTCTTTGGCTATAAGGTGAGTTTCTTGCAAGCAGCATATATTTGGATTATGTTTTTTAATCCACATTGTTACTCTATGTCTTTAAACTGGTGAGTTATGTCCTTTGATGTTCAGGGTTATTATTGAAATATTTTTGTTTCCTGTCATTTTGTGTTCTATCTTCTGTTTGGTATAATGTTATTTCTTCTTTACTTAGTTGCCCTGCTGATCAACTTCTCTGCTTCTGAAATTTGCTTCTTTTTTCTTCTTTATGGTTTATTTCTCTATTTCTTTAAGTATTTTCTCTAGTGTTGGCTTTGTATTCATGAATTTTTGATATTCTGCTTATCTTGAAACACTTTTCTCCATCAATTTTGAATAATAACTTTGCTGGATGTAGCAGTTTTGGTTGGAAGTTGTTTTCTTCCTGGATCTGGATCACATCAAACCAGTCTCTCCTGGCATTCATGACTTGGGTTGTAAAGTCTTGTTTGATTTTTTTACTTAGGCATATATCATTCCTTTCTTAACTTGAAGACCATTATTTCCAAATGTGAGAGGAGAAATTATGAACAAGATAATAGTGCCTTTGTTGACCTTATTTTTTCCTTTGTGAAATCCATAATTGAAAAATTGATTTTTTTTCTTCATATGTTTCCATTAAGTTTATTCTTTTGTATATTTTATTCTGTAATAGGCACAGGTTCAGTATCAACAGCAGCAAGAACAACAGAAAAAAGATTTAGAAGTCCTTCATCAGCGCAACATCCACCAGCTACAAAATAGGTTGTCTGAGTTAGAAGCAGCTAATAAAGACCTAACTGAAAAGAAATATAAAGGAGATTCTGCTATTAGAGAACTTAAAGCAAAACTTTCTGGTGTTGAAGAGGTATTGCATGTTGGCTTCTCCCCTCAGCCTAACTTAAAATCATGTTTTAATTTGGTCACGTTATTTTACTTTGGTTACTTTACTTATTGGTATTAGGAGTTAAACCCAGAGGCATTCTACCTCTGAGTTAAACCCTAACCCTTTTTATTTTTTTAATTTGGAACAGGGTCCTGCTAGGTTGTTAGGCGCCTTGCTAAGTTGCTGAGACTGCTGTCAAACCTGTGATCCTCCTCCTTATTTCAGCATCCTAAATACTGAGGTTACAGGCATGTGCCACCATACCTGGCTTACTTTGGTTACTTATTACTTGTGGGTAATTTTCTGGATGCTCTACGAAGATCTTTTAATGTATTAGGATAATTTCAGATAATGCAAAGGAAATTGAAAATCTGAAATTTGACAAGAATTACTAATTCAGCTTGGTGTGGTGACTCCCCCCCCCCCAAAAAAAAACACCCCACAATAAAAGGGGTTGGGGTTGTAGCTTACAGATAGAATACCCCAGAGTTCCATTCCCAGTACTACACAAAAACAAAAAGACTTTTATTTCAGTTTTCAGTGATGCTTAGAAGCTTTATAAAGATTGACACATTTAGTTGGGCACTGTGGCTCCTCTCTATAATCCTAGTACTGGGAGGCTGAGGAAAAAGGATCTCAGGTTCAAAGTTGGTTCTTTAATGTATGAGCTATTTTGGAGTTGGTATTAGCTGATTGAGAAGCCATCTACTCTAGATTTTTTTGAAATTTATTTTTAATTAATAGTTATTATTTGCCTGTTTTTGCTTTAAAGCATGAGACTAAAAGGAAGTCCGGAACATATGAGAACATGAGACTAAAAGGAAGTCTGGAACATATGAGAACAGGGTAGATTTTTTTTTTCCCTGGTACTGGGGATTGAATATAGGGACATTCATCTTCTGAGCTATACCCCCAACCATATATATATATATATATATATATTTTTTTTTTTTTTTTTTTTTTTTTTTGCGGGTATGGGGATAGAACCCAGGGGCATTTGACCTCCAAGCTACACTTCCTGCCCTATATTATATTCTTTATTTTGAAACAGGGTTTCACTAAGTTGCGGAGGGCCTCACTAAGTAGCTGAGGCTATCCGTGAACTGTGATCCTCCTGTCTCAGCCTCCCAAATGCTGGGATTACACACGTGCGCCACCAAGCCCGGCTTCCCAACCCTATTTTTAATTTTTAATTTTGAAATAGGGTTTCAAGTTGCAGAGGGCCTCACTGAGTAGCTGAGGCTGGCTACAAACCTGTGATCATCCTGTTTCAGCCTCCCAAGTACAGGGATTACAAACATGAGCCACCACACTTGGTTACAAGGTAGATTATAAAAGTGCATATTATGAACCCTTTTTTGCAAAAAAAAAAAAAAATCTGTATATATAAGCAACTGAGAAAAATATTAGGTCTAGCTGATGGTTCTCTCCCATGGCTACCTTTAGAATCAGTTTTGGTGATACCACAAAATTCTTGTTATTTATTTTTTATTTTTTGGCACTGGAAACTAAACCCAGGGGCATTTTCCTTCTTAGCTACACTTTTGTTGGTAGTGGGGATTGAACCCAGGGACATTCTACCTCTGAGCTGTACCCCCAGACCTGTTTTATTTTTTAGTTTGAAATGATTTCACTAAATTGTATAGGGCCTCAATAAAGGCCTCAGTCTGGCTTTGAACCTGAGACCCTTCTATCTCCCAAGAACTGGGATTACAAGTGTGTACCACAACGCCCAGCTTTATTTTTTTTTTATTTTGAAAGAGGGTCTTGCTAAGTTACATGAGTTTGGCTTTGTATCTCTGATCTCCTGTCTTAGTCTCACAAGTACTGGTATTAGCAGCATGCACCAATGCACCCAGGGCAAAGTGTTTAGAAATTGTAGTAATAGTGGGTTATGATGGTGCACACTTGTAATCCCAGGACTTGGGAGGCTGAGACAGAAGGATCACAGGTTTGATAGCTTCAGCAAGTAGTGAGAGTCTCATCAACCTAGCAAGACTTTGCTTCAAAATAAAAATTAAAAAAATAGGGTTGGGGGAGTATAGAGGCCCCATGAGCTCAATTCCCAGTAACACACAATGCACGCAAGCACACATGCATACACCAAAAAATTGTAGTAATTTACTGATAAATAAGGCTTGCTTTATTTACCTTTGATCTGATTGAATTAGTAATGTATTAAAATATACTTGTATTTCAAATATATTATTTATACTTATTAGATTTTAATGTTCTTTGAAGTAAAATTTTATATTAGAACTTTGAAATTATTTAGGACACTTTTAATATTTAACATCTTACTTATAAATAACCAGATTAGCCAATTTTGTTTTGTCATAATGCATAATTTCTTTTTTGCTCTTAAAGGAGTTGCAACGAACTAAGCAAGAAGTCCTTTCTCTGCGAAGAGAGAATTCTACACTAGATGCTGAATGCCATGAGAAAGAAAAGCATATTAATCAGCTACAAACAAAAGTGGCAGTTTTGGAACAGGAAATCAAGGATAAAGACCAGCTTGTTTTAAGAACAAAAGAAGCATTTGATACAATCCAGGAACAAAAGGTCTTTAAAATTTTTCTAAAAAAATTGATGATCACACTTACAAATGTTACTTTACCTGAACAAACAAATGACCTAATAATATTTTTTAAAAATACCAGATGGCTTTAGAAGAAAATGGTGAGAAAAATCAGGTTCAACTAGGAAAACTTGAAGCTACAATAAAATCATTATCAGCAGAACTTCTGAAGGTATGGTTTTTTTGTTTTTCGGGTATGGGGATGGGACCCAGAAGCATTTGACCTTCGAGCTACACTTCCTGCCCTATTTTTTATTCTTTATTTTGAAACTGGGTCTCACTAAGTTGTGGAGGGCCTCCCTAAGTAGCTGAGGCTGTCCGCGAACCGTGATCCTCCGGTCTTAGCCTCATAAATGCTGGGATTACAAGCATGCGCCACCACGCCCGGCTTGAAGGAATGTTTTAAAAATTTAATAAGGAGCCAGATGTGGTTGAACACGCTTGTAATCCCAGTGCTTGGGAGGCTGAGACAGGAGGATCCCACAGGTTCAAAGCCAGCCTCAGCTACTGAGTGAGGCTCTCAGTTACTTAGTGAGACCCTGTTTCCAAATCAAGTATAAAAATTTAGGTCTGGGAGTATAGGCCAGAAGTAGAAAAGCCCCTGGGTTCCATCCCCAGTACCACAAAAATAAATAAATAAATAAATAAATAATAGGGTATCCGTTTTTCATTGGCTTATGTAATATATAACTATGAATCTCTTTTACAGGCAAATGAAATTATCAAAAAGTTACAAGGGGATCTAAAAACTCTAATGGGTAAGTTGAAACTGAAGAATACAGTTACCATTCAGCAAGAAAAGCTTTTGGCTGAGAAGGATGAAAAATTACAAAAGGAACAAAAGGAATTACAAGATGTTGGACAGTCTCTTCGAGTTAAAGAGCAAGAGGTAGTTAATGTTTTATATTTTTGTCTTGTGACTTTTCGTTTACAGAGTATATCAACAATTTCTACTTTGTTATATTAAAGAAGCTTTGGCAATTTTATTTTTCAAACAAAAGAGAACAGCTAGATTCAACAAGGATTAATAATTTCAGTTTGAAAATTTAGTTGTCATGACTCAAATACCTTTATAATTTATTTATGTTCAGAACACGTGGACAAGTGTCAGTGTGTGTGTGTGTGTGTGTACAGGCACAGAAATATTTCATCACATAGTTCAGCTAATTTCCTTATTTTCATTTAATAGTAGTGATTAATTATTTAATAGTGATACTTTTTTTTAGTTTTTATTTTAACCCTTATTTTGTTTGACTTACTGTGAGAATTGACATATTTCAGGTATGCAAATTACAGGAACAATTAGAAGCTACCGTTCAAAAACTTGAAGAAAGCAAAGAGCTTCTAAAAAATAACGAAAAGTGTAAGTATGTTATATTTTTGGTAAATGAGATTTGCAGTTTTATTCTTAACCTGAAATTTTTATTTGAATTCATACAAGTATAGGTAAATCAAGGTATTGCTATATACACATAATTTCTGTTTTAAGTATATTAATTTAATGTTCTTTCTATAGTAAATTATATAACCTAATCTATGAAACATTATTGTCATAAGGGGAATTATATTAATGTGTCAGTAACCCAGAATTAAAAGTGTTGAAAACATTGACTATAACTTAATTTTTAAGTTCCTCACTCCATTGTGTGTGTGTGTGTGTGTGTGTGTGTGTGTGTGTGTTACTGTGGATGGAACCCAGGGGTATTCTACCTCCAGGCTACACTCCTAGTCCTATTTTTATAATTTATTTGGAAACAGGGTCTAAGTTGCCGAGAGCCTCACTAAGTAGCTGAGGCTGGCTTCGAACCTGTTTGATCCTTCTGTCTCGGCCTCCCAAGCGCTGGGATTATAAGCATGTGCCACCATGCCCAGCATCACTCCTGTTTTTTTTTTTTTTTAAATTGTTATGTTAACCTAATAGTAATGCTATGAATTCATGGAAAGTAAAATATTAAGTTTTCACTAACATTTACTCAGTTGTTGGGTATCAGACCTAAGACTATGAACTTTAAATAAATTATAAGATATCATTCTAGAAACAGAACTTTCAAGGAAGTTTTTTGGTTAGCAGAAGTATGCTTCTGATCATAAGAGAACAAAATAATAGTCTCTAATTACAAAAATTTGGATGAAGCCGGGCATGGTGGCACATGCTTGTAATCCCAGCATTCTGGAGACTGAGACCAGAGGATCACGGTTTGCAGACAGCCTCAGCTATTTAGTGAGGCCGTCTGCAACTTAGTGAGACCCTGTTTCAAAATAAAGAATAAAAAACAAGGCAGGGATGTAGCTCGGAGCTCAAATGCCCCGAGTTCCATCCCCAGGTGCGTACGCGCGCACGCACACACACCCAGACACACACACACACACACACACACACACACACACACACACACACAAAATTTGGGTGAACCTCTATTGTTCAGTTATAATTTGAGTTGCAAAAACTTAAAATTTAAAAGCTTAATATAATTTTAATGATGATTAGAAAAATAAAATTATTTTGCTTATTTTCTTACCTAAGTAATCACATGGTTAAATAAAGAACTAAATGAAAATCAGTTAGTGAGAAAGCAAGATGTTTTGGGACCTTCCACCACTCCACCTGTACATTCCAGCAGCAACACAATCAGAAGTGGAATTTCTCCTAACCTGAATGTGGTAAGATTTAATATATGAGTGATATTAGCCAATTTCCTGAAACAGAAGTATTCCCAGACCGTTAGGAAGTCTCTGTGATGAAGATACAGATAGTTGCCCTTGGAAATAGGGCATAAGTGTACTTGTTAATAAACAGGTTGTATTTCAAGGGTATTCTTTCTGAGACTTAACTAGGTTTGGAAATCATCCATTATTCACTAAAGCAATGCTGCCAAGGATGCTGAAAAACTTGAAAACACATGTACATACACACACAGAACATTTAGGAGACTTCCAAGAAGAGAGAAATCAGGGTTCGGAACTGCAGTGGAAAAAAAGCATAAAGCTAAATTCCATCAGATAAAGAAAAATCAATTTTTAAAAAGATTTTTTTTTAAAGCAGGCTTTCAGCTCAAGAGTCTAAAATAAACTGGTTAAGAGATATAAGCTTTTTAGCTGGGCATGGTGGTACACGCTTATAATTCCAGTACTTGGGAGCCTGAAACAGGAGGATCACAGGTTCAAAGCCAGCCTCAGCTACTTAGTGAGACCCTCCTCAACTTAGTGATACTCTATTTCAAAATAAAGAATTAAAAATAGGGCTGGGAGTATAGCTCAGAGGTGGAATACCCTGGGTTCTATCTCTATCTCCCCCCCCCACACACACACACACACACAAGAAAGAAAAGAGAACAGACAATAGAGTTTCCTTCATCTTAGAGGTTAGGCTTAGTATTACTGTGTGACTAGGCCTGGGTGCTACTAGGAATTTGCCTAGTATTCACAGGAGGTCACTGGGCTCTTTTGTTAAATATAACAGTTTCACAGATTATCATCAAATGGAGTCACTGTAATCTTGATGAATCAAGACAAAAACAAGGCCACTCCGTAATCATGTCAAAACACATAATCATGTAAAAAAATATGAACATTCCCAGGACACAAAGATAGCCAGGTACCCTTCTGCCCAGGCCAACATGAGTAGCTGCTGCTTTTTTAGCCAGTTACAGCTTTATCCTCCTGTTTTACTATATAGGATTTGTTTAAATACTTACACATTTATTCTTACTTTCTGGTAGCTTCCAATCCACAGCAAAGTCCTACTTTCTTAAACGTTTCCGTAAGTCTCCTTACATGTGCCTAAATTCAACAAATAAGTCCCTTTTAACACTCATTGTGACACCCCACAGTTCTCTGTGGTGTGCATTCTCCTTCATTTCAAGAAGTAATAAACCAACGTTTACACCAATGGGTATGTTCCTGGTACTCTTTGGCTAGGGGGCATTGACGGAGTGAAATTCAAATGCCTAATAGAATTTCTGTGTGTGTGTGTAGTACTGGGGGTGGAACCCAGGGGCTTTTCTACCTCCAGGCTATATTCCCAGACCTATGTTATACCTTATTTGGAAACAGTGCCTCACTAAGTACCTGAGGCTGGCTTCGAACCTGTGCGAACTTCCTGTCTCAGCCTCCCAAGCGCCGGGATTACAAGTGTGCGCCACCATGCCCGGCCTAATAGAACTTTTAATTTACTCTTGATAAATAGTACTACATGTCTAAGAAAGGGAGAAGATTGCTGAGTGTTGGAAAAGGCTATACAGAAAGAAGTGCCTGGAGCTGAGTTACAAACTTGAACAAAATGGATAGGTTTAATTTGAATGACCAATGATAAATAGCTGTGTGAAGGATATTGTCTTGTACAGCCATGGTTAAAGATTTGTGTTCCATGTCGCTTCTAACTATAAACTTTTTCTCATGGTACTGGTTTATAGTGCTGCTAACATTGAAAATGAATGCAAACCAAAGCCGGGCATGGTGGTGCACACTTGTAATCCCAGCATTTGGGAGGCTGAGACGGGAGGATCGTGGTTTGTGGATAGCCTCAGCTACTTAGTGAGGCCCTTTGCAACTCAGTGAGAACCTGTTTCAAAATAAAAAATTAAAAAAATTGGGCTGAGAGTGTAGCTCAAAGGTAGAATGTCCCTGGATTCCATTCCTGGTACCACCAAAAAATTAAATCACTGCAAACCAGATTATTACCTCAAATAGACCACTTAAGAACACTAATCTTGTTTTACTCAGTCTGACAATAAATTATTTTTATTTTACCTCTGATTGCACTGTTGATTTATGGCTCCCTATCCTTCCGGACACCTTCCATATCAGGAAGCCTAGTGCTGTGAACTGGGATAGTTCAGCAGTCTTTTTTTAGCTTAGTTCAAAAGCAGGCCCAGTGGTGTGTTTGATCCAAGCTCATACAGTCACTCTGAAAAGCCATCTGGACTAACGATATCCCAGCTTCATTCTATAGAATAAAGCAGAGTTGTGGTATCATGATAAAACAAAAGTGTACTCTGAGATAGTGCTCTTAACTATTATTATTAACAGGTTCTAATGGATCTTTGGTCAGCAAATAGTATTTAGACTTACTTCTCATCCGTAATAACTTTTTTTTTTTTTTTTTTTTTAGGTTGATAGGCTGACTTACCCAGGCTGTGGGATTTCTTATCCCGTCAACTCTGCGTTTGCATTCCAGAATACTTTTCCTCATTCAATGTCTACCAAAAATACCATCCACCCAGTTTCAGGACCAAAGGTAGCCAAATTAATGCTTTGGTGGGGGGGGGGGCAGAGGAATTTATTAGCATGTAAATATCTTTCATCTTTTTGTGTGTGTGTGTGATTGAATCCACAGGTAGTCTCTCTGAGTCATACCTCCAGACCTATTTTATTTTTTATTTTTAGATAGGTTTATCCTAAGTTGTTGTCAAGGCTCGCTTCAAACCTGTGATCCTTCTTTCTCAGCCTTCCAAGTACAGATATTTTGGGCATGTACCAGATACCTGGCTCTTTTCATCTTTTAAAAGTTCACTTATTGTTTGGTCAGTTACTAAGTATTAAGTAATGTATTGAATATATTACAGAATATTTAATATATTTGCTTAGAATACATGTGTCCACTGTATGTTTCTTGAGCCAGTGTAATTTACTAAAACCTAGACATCGGTCTTTTTTACGTATTCCTACATTACATGTGCTCCATTTTTTTCATTCTTCTACTTAATTCTACAAGCCTAACTAGAGTTACTGATGTCATACTACTGGCATATTAAATTACGTAAGACTTTTTGTTTGTACTGGGGATTTAACCCTCAGGCATTCCACCTTCAAGTCACACCCCCTTCCCTTTTAATTTTATTCTTATTTGGAAATAGGGTCTCGCTAGGTTGCTGAGAGCCTTGCTACATTGCTGAGGCTATCCTTCAACCTGTGATTCTCCTGTCTTAGCCTTCCAAGTATTGGGTTTACAGGTGTTTACCACCACAGATTTTTGGATTCTTTTTTCAGAATTTAAAGGTTACTAGGGTAGGCTTATAGCAAATTCTCAAATGTAGTTTTGGCAACATTATCTCACATAGTATATGAGAAGGAATTGTTCCAACCCTTGATTTATTTGCTAAGGCTTTTTCTACCCACTTGAGGTCTTTATCTACGTTATTGTGATTTCAGTTGCAGACATGATAAACTAATGTCTTAGATTTGTATATTGTTTTCATTAGTATATTTTATCCATTTTTCTTATGTATTATTTAATCCATGGAGTTTAGTCAACATTTTTATTTTATTTATAACTTAAGGTCCAAATTGGTTTTTTTCCTAAATCATTGAGACAAACATGGAAAAAATATTTTATAAAGGATAGAATTGAGCTAGGTGAGGTAGAACATGCCTATAATCCCAGCTACTTGGGAGACTGACACAGGAGAATCAGTTGAGGTCAGAAGTTTAAGGCCAGTCTAGGCAATATAGTGAGAAATTGTCTCAAGAAAATAAACATACTCAGGTGTGATGGTGCACGTTTGTAATCCCAGTATTTGGGAGGCTGAGACAGAATTTAGCAGCTTTGCGGCCAGCCTCAGCCGCTTAGTGAGATCCTCAACAATTTAGCAAGACTTTGTTTCAGAATAAAAAACAGGGCTGGAGGTGTAGCTTGGAGGTAAAATGCCCCTAGGTTCAATCCATAGTACCAAATAAATAAAATAATGAATAAGAACACAAAGTTTTGAGTTTGAATCCAATACCTAGGTATGTGTGAACCCTATGCACATATTGCTATATGAAATTTAGTGGTTGAAAAGCAGGATCTGAGCCGGGCGTGGTGGCGCACGCTTGTAATCTCCGCGCTTAGGAGGCGGAGACAGGAGGATCGCGCAGGTTCGAAGCCAGCCACACTGGCTTAAGAGACCCTCTTTCAAAAAATATAAAATAGATCTGGGAGTGTAGCCCGGAGGTAGAAGGGTTTCTAGGAACCTCAGTACCACCCCCCCCCCCCAAAAAAAGAGTGTGTTTTGAAAGATTCCAAAACATTCAAAGCAGTATACAAAAATATGTGTATGTAGTACTAGGGATTGAACATAGGGCCTCATACCTGCCAGGCAAGCAGTCTACCACTGAGCTTCATCCCCAGCCTTATTTTTAATTTTCTGAACCTTCGTACACTTTATCAAAGTGACTATAGTAATTTACATTTTTCACCCACAGTATATAAGAATTCCTTTTTTGTCACATCCTTACCAGCATTTTTTTTTTTTTCTTCCTTTTGCGGGTCTGGGGATGGAACCCAGGGGCATTCACCACCAAGCTACACTCCCTGCCCTATTTTTTATTCTTTATTTTGAAACAGGGTCTCACTAAGTCGTAGAGGGCCTAACTAAGTAGCTGAGGCTGTTTGCGAACCGCGATCCTCTGGTCTCAGCCTCCCAAATGCTGGGATTACAAGCGTGCGCCGCCACGCCCGGCAGCATTTGTTATTTTTTTATTTTTCCTACAGCCACTTTATTTATTTATTTATTTTTTATTTTTATTTTATTTTATTTTTTTTGTGGTACTGGGGTTCCTGGAAGCCCTTCTACCTCTGGGCTACACTCCCAGACCTATTTTTACATTTTTTTTTAAATTTGGAAACAGGGTCTCCTAAGCCAGCGCGCGCGGCTGGCTTCGAACCTGCGCGATCCTCCTGTCTCTGCCTCCCAAGCGCGGGGATTACAAGCATGCGCCACCACGCCCGGCATACAGCCACTTTAATTGGGCTCAGATGGTGTCTCATTGTAATTTTTATTTACATTTTCCTGATAATGTATTTTTTCCTTATATTTGTATCTCTTTTGAGAAGTATCTACTCAGATCATTTGTACATTTATTAATTGGGTTACTTTGTGGTTTATTTTTTGTTTTTATATAGACTGTATCATTTTGATTTATAATTATATTATGTTAAGCTAGAATCTGTCTATTCTTATTCTTTTTTTGGTGGTACTGGGGGTGGAACCCAGGAGCTTTCTACCTCCGGGCTATACTCCCAGACCTATTTTATACTTTATTTGGAAACAGGGTCTCACTAAGTTGCTGAGAGCCTCACTAAGTAGCTGAGGCTGGCTTCAAACCTGTGCGATCCTCCTGTTTCAGCCTCCCAAGTGCTGGGATTACAAGCGTACGCCACTACGCCTGGCTTATTTTTACTTCTTTATGAACTTTTACAGAAAGTAGATACTTAATGTTCTCTTATTCCATTTCTTTTTGTATGGAAGTGGTCATTTTTTTCTCTATTAGTATGGTGATTGTATTTATAGATTTCCTATTATATGTTCCCTTTATCCTTTTGGCACAAAATTTTCAATTACTATATCTTATATTCTAGATTTTTATATAGGTTTTTAATTATTTTGACTATTTTAAATTCAAAGCCCTCATTTAGAATCCTTAAATAAAACGTAGCATAGACTTTCAAAGTTCTTCACAAGAGAAGAATTTTCACAATGCATGAGGTTAATTCATTATTGTTGATACTTGGTTACTTTTAAATGTTAAGAAAATTTGTGCTATTCATTTTTTTTCTTTTATGACAGAAACTTACATTTTTGGTTAGGTTAAATAGGATACAAAAGAATGTACTTTTGTTAAAAACATATAGGTATAATTTATATTTTATGATCTAGATTTATCAGGAAAAAATAATCACTCAACTCAATATAGAGCTGAGTTTTCACCACCAAGTTACATGAGGTGTTTTCCCTTTCCACAGGTCCAGTTTAACTTACAGTTTACAAAACCAAATACGTCACTAGGAGATGCTCAGTCAGGAGCAACTGTTAGTAAGCCTTGCTCAAATGATAAGGAAAAGTAAGTGCCTATTGCCATAAAGTTGATTACTACTTAGACTTTTGAATGTCATCGTAAATACTTTTGGTTGGTACTTGACACTTTGGTACTGTCTTGTTTCCCTGAGATACTGAGATGCTTGAGTCACTTGCAGGTATAGGAATGTGATTTTTCATGCATTTTTAAAAACTATGGATACTCTTAAGACATATAATACAATTTTGTCTAAGAGAGTTTTCTTATATAACCGAAGATTGTTCATTTATTTATTTGTTTGTTTGTTTGTTTATTTATTTGTTTATTTATTTTGCGGATCTGGAGGTGGAACTCAGGGGCATTTGACCTCCAAGCTACACCCCCTAATTTTTTTATTCTTTATATATTGAAACCGGGTTTCACTGAGTTGCAGAGGGCCTCACTAAGTAGCTGAGACTGTCCGCGAACCGCGATCCTCTGGTCTCAGCCTCCCGATTGCTGGGTGTATAAGCATGCACCACCACGCCTAGCAAGATTGTCCTTTTAAAAAAGTATTTTTGAGCCTGTACCTAGAATTGTGTGTGTGTGTGTGTGTGTGTGTGTGTGTGTGTGTGTGTGTGTGTGTGTGTGTGTGTTACTGAGGATTGATCCAGGGATATTCTACTTTCAAGCTACACCCCAGCCCTAGTTTTGATTCTTTATTTTGAAAAAGGGTCTCACTACGTCGTAGGCTTTACTAAGTAGCTGAGGCTGGCTGAGGCTGGCTGCAAACCTGTAGTCCTGTCTTAGAGTCTCAAGTACTGGGATTATAGACATGTGCCGCTATGCCCAGCTAGAAACTGTTTTTAATTCCTCACAGTCAAGTGGGGGTTTTTTTTGTTTGTTTGTTTGTTTCTTCTTCCTATGTCTATGTGTGCCCTGGGAACACTCTATTTTTCTGATTTATATGCTTCTAGTATAATCTAAGAACCCCAGCCAGTTAACTTAATAGTTATATGGTGAATAAGAGGTAAAGGGTTTTGAGATTGTTCCTTAGGTGACATGAATAAAATTTAATGCCCTTTGTGGTTTCTGTTTTGCTTTCTCAGAGATTCCTTCCAATTTTTAAGTTTGTTTGTTTGTTTGTTTGTTTGTTTGCAGTACTGGGGATGGAACCCAGGGGCATTCTACTTTTGAGCTATACCCCCAGCTTTATTTTGAAACAGGGTCTCACTGAATTGCAAAGGGCCTTTGTAATAGCTGAGGCTGTCTGCGAATCGCGATCCTCCTGTCTCAGCCTCCCAAATGCTGGGATTATAAGGGTGCGCCATCACGCCCATTATTAATTTTTTAGGTTTTATGTTGTAAATTCGTGCATATGTGTGTATGTGGGTCCTGGGGGATTGAACTCAAATTTTTTTTTTTTTTTTTTACCTCTAAGCTACATCCTATATTACTTTTTATTGTGAAACAAGAACTCTTGTTAGTTGCTGAGGCTAGCCTTGGATCCACATCCCTCTTGTCTCATGTCTCAGCCTCCCAAGTAGTAGGATTACAGATGTGCACCATCACACCTGACTTTTTGTATTGAAATTTTTTGAATCAATGGTTTGTTGCTAAATTAATCAGATTTCTGATTATTTTTTAGATTGACTAAACTCACTGTGTGTGTGTGTGTGTGTGTGTGTGTGTGTGTGTGTGTGTGTGTAGTTCTGGAGATTGAACCAAGGGGAATTCTGCCTCTGAGCTATATTTCTAGTCATAATTGTGTGTGTGTGTGTGTGTGTGTGTGTGTGTGTGTGTGTGTGTGTGATATTGGGATAGAAGCCAGGGCTGTTCTACTTCCAAGCTTCATCCCCAGCCCTATTTTATTTTTATTCTGAAACAGGCTCTCACTAGGTTGAAGAGAGTCTCACACTTGTTGAGACGGTCCTTGACCCTGTGATCTCTGTCTCAGCCTCTCAAGTACTACAATGACAGGTGCGTGCCCCTGCACCTTGTTTTATACCACCATGCTCAGCTTGCTTGAGTCTTAAAAACTTTTCTCTGTATGGTCTCCATGTTGCTATTTATTTATTTATTTATTTAGTGGTACTGGGGTTCCTGGAAGCCCTTCTACCTCCGGGCTACAACTCCCAGACCTATTTTACATTTTTATTTGGAAACAGGGTCTCTTAAGCTAGCGCGGCTGGCTTCGAACCTGTGTGATCCTCCTGTCTCCGCCTCCCAAGCGCGGGGATTACAAGCGTGCTCCACCATGCCCAGCTCCATGTTGCAATTTTAAAAAGTAAATTATGGCTCCTTATTTACTTAAAATTTAATGCCTTTAAAATCTGCCTGCTAACACTCATCATGAGCTATCACTATTACAATATATTGCAAAGTAACATACCTCTAAGAAGGTGCTTATCCCAGCTGCCAGCCTTGATTCCTTGAGTCTTCTGAAACTGCCAACAGAGTAAGAACATGGTGCTTGTGAGCTTTCCTAAAAAGGAAAGAAGTAGTCAGAATTCTTTGAGGTCTAATGTGTATTTGTTTTATTTAATCTCAAACTTGCCCTCAAAGCAGAGTACCTAGAATTCAGATTAATGGTAGGATACCATAATATTTATGTATACTATTCATCATATATACCAAGAGCAATTTTACTTACAGAAAATATGAAATTCACAGTATAATATCAAATATCAGCCAACAATAAAATGAAGGCTTTTAAGTGATTTGAGATTTTTATTTAGAAGTGGCTTGTCCCTTTATTTGCTGTCAGCTAATAAGTAGCAATGGGTACTAAAGTTTAAAGAAAAAAAATAAAGTTACAGCCGGCCATGGTGGCGCACGCCTCTAATCCCCACACTTGGGAGGCAGTTATCTTCTAATAGTACAGGTTAGAGATCTTTTATTCAAAATGCTTGCAGTTTGCAGTTTTCATAATTTAGAATTTTTCATATTTTGGTATATTTGTATCCATATAATGAGATTTCTTAGGGATTGGACCCAATTTTAAACACAAAATTCTTTTTTTTTTTTTGTAATGGGGACTGAACCTAGGGCATTCTACCTCCTAGCCACACCCAACCCTATTTTATTTTGATTTTGAAATGGTCTTGCTAGGTTAGTAATAGTCTACTTGCTAAGGCTGCCCTTGAACCTGTGATCCTATCTCAGCCTCCCAACCATAAAATTTATTTATTCTCATTTACACATTCAATGTTTTTTATTTATGGCCTACAGGTTAATTTTATATAGTTGGTTTTTTTTTTTTTGTTTGTTTGTTTCTTTGTGGTAGTACTGGGGGGTGGAATCCAGAGGCTTTCTACTTCCGGGCTATACTCCCAGACCCATTTTTATATTTTATTTGGAACAAGGTCTCACTAAGTTGCTGAGAGCCTCGCTAAGTAGCTGAGGCTGGCTTCAAACCTTCGCGATCCTCCTGTCTCAGCCTCCCAAGCGCGGGTTTTACAAGTGTGCCCCACCACGCCCGACCTTATATAGTATTTTAAGTATATCTCTTTTTGACTGTGACCCATCACAATGAGGTCAAGTGTGGAATTTCCCACTTGTAGTGTCACTTCAGTACCCCAAGTTTTAGTTTTTAGAACATTTTGGCTTAGGGATTGCTCTACTAGTAAATATATATATATATATATATATATATATATATATATATATATATATATATATATATATGTTAAACCATAAAAATTAACTAATGAAATCAGATGTCTGATATTAAAAATAAGTAATTGCTATTTTTCTTTTAAGTGGTGAAAATTTAGGGCTAGAATCTAAATACTTGAAGAAAAGAGAAGACAGCATTCCTTTACGTGGACTCAGTCAGAATCTGTTTAGTAATTCAGGTGAGAACATTTCTGGACTGGATTTTTTTTGTAGTGTGGTTTAATTAAAATGTAAGGCTTGGGCTGGGATGTAGCTCAGTGGCAAAGCATTTGTTTTGCAAACCCTGGGTTTGATCCCCAGTGACAAAAAGAAAAAAGGAGAAAAAAAAAGTATGAAGACTTTTGAGTAACTATCTTTTTTGTCCTCATTTGTAGATCATCAGAAAGACGGTGCTCTTGGGACTTTGCCAATGTCTTCCAAGCCTACGGTGCTTCCTTCTATATCTTCAGCCTATTTCCCTGGGCAGTTACCAAACAGTTAATTCCAGCATCGTCTTTTACTTTATATTGCCATTTTAGAAACTCAGGTGGTTAACAATGTTAACAGAAGTTAGATCCTCAACAGACAAGTTTCAAATCTCACTCAAGCTACTATTAGGTTATTTGAATCCTTTATAATATTGCTATCATGTATGATAGTTTATAGGAATGAATTTGTATTTGTGGATTGGCAAAGATTCCAAGTCAATGGCAGTTTTTGGTCTGTGAACATGGTGTTCTACAGACTAGTAGTATGAATTTTATTAAACTAATTCTTAGAAATTTAGCTCTAAGAATTGATTCCTATAAGGGATATTCTTCTAATCATATTGAAAATCTGAGTAAGTTGACACCTGCCTAGAAAGCAATAGTGTGAAGGGGACCAAAAAATGCAGCTTATTCAATCACTTTCAGAGCATTATGAGGGAAAATTATCATCTCCTAAGATTGTCTTCATTATTGTTATTTACATTAAAGGGAAAAGTTCTGCAGCTACCTGAAATGACATGAATATTTTTTTGTGTGTATCTGGTACTGGAGAGTAAACCCAAGGGCATTCTACCTCTGAGCTACAACCCTAGCCCTATTTTTCATTCTTTATTTTGAAACAGTCTAAGTTGCAGAGGACCTTTTGAAGTAGCTAAGGCTGTCAGCGAACCTCGATCCTCCTGTCTTAGCCTCCCAAGTACTGGGATTACAAGCGTGTGCCACGGTTAACTGAAATGACATTAATTAAACCTTCATAGCCAGTAAATATGAGTGCTTTAAAAAATATTTAAATTAGCTATTGAGTTTATTAAATAACTTTTGCTATACTTATAAAAATAATTTGGCCAAGTGTGGTGGCGCATGCATATAATCCAAGCTATTTGGGAGACTGAGGCAGGAGGATCACACTGGGGAACTTGGAGCCTATCTCGAAAAAATAAAAAGGGCTGGGCATAAAATAATAAGTGCTTAGTAATATTGCCTAGGCCCTGGGATCTGTCCCCAGTTCCATGCAGAAAAAAGTTTGGACAGTGTATTACATGACCAGATTAGATAGAGATTAATCATTAGAGCTAAGATTTTATAGGATTTTAGTGCTTCCTGAAAGTTTACCCTCATCCAACTCTCCTCCTTAATTTGTAATTTTGTTATGTAGTTATCAGTGGAATTTTGTTTTTTAAAAATTGGCACCGTAAAGCCAGGCATGATGGCACATGCCTGCAGTCCCAGTACTTGGGGAGCTGAGATAGGAGGATCACAGGTACCAGTACATTTTCAGCAACAGAGCAAGGCCCCAATTTAGCAAGTCACTTTGTCAAAATAAAAAAATAAAATAGGCCTGGGGTGTAGCTCAAATGTAGAATGCCCCGGGCTCAATTCCTAGTACAAAAAAAAAAAAAAAAAAAAAAAATGGGGCACTATACAAAACCTAGAGAGAGTATCATGGCTATTCATTGTATTTTTTTATAATATCAAAACACAGATTCATTTTAATGTTCACTTAATAAAGTAGGCAACTGTGACAATTATCACAACTTCCTTTTCTTCATTACTAAAAGCTTCAAGCATACTCCTTAGAAAAAATTAGATGGTTTTTAAAACTTCACCCAGAATCATAGGGCCCTTTTGTTTCCTTCTTGACAACCACTCAATACAGAGTAGCAGTCTTTTAGAGCACGTTACATAGATGAGGAAAGAGACATTTTAAGGTAATGACATAAACAATGTTACTTGGCTCACAAGGAGACCTTTGCTATCCTTTTTAATAGTCACTATCTTGAATTTTAGTTTGACATTGCTGGCAGTTGCAAGCAGTTCAATAACTAATGTTAGGCAGTGACTCTTTTCTCTCTCGTTTAGATATATTAGTAAGAATTCTCAGTTAAAATAACTTGAAAGCACTTACTACTCTGAAGTCTCTTGGTAACAGGGGAACCTGCTTTGTTGTAAATACTAATATACATATATATAGCATTATGACAGGGTTTGGATGGGATATACGAATAGCTTTTCAAAAATAGCTCTTTCCAGCCCGGCATGGTGGCGCATGCTTGTAATCCCAGCATTTGGGAGGCTGAGACCTGAGGATCGTGGTTCATGGACAGCCTCAGCTACTTAGTGAGGCCCTCTGCAACTCAGTGAGACCTGGTTTCAAAGTAAAAAATAGGGCAGGAGGTGTTGCCCAGAGGTCGAATGCCCCTGGGTTCCATCCCCAGACCAGCAAAAAAAAAGTCTCTTTCCAAAAGAAAGGACAGAGATCATTCTATTACCTTGCAAAAAAAAAATTGTGTATATATGTATAGATTTCTAAGTGTGCTATAATTTTGCTACCTCTTAAACTTTTATTTGGAATTGTTTTGAAGTGTAAAACTGTACATGTGTTAATAATCAAAATGTTGCATTTAATGTTATTTTTATAAATTTTTGTTAATAAAGTATTAAAATTACTTTGGGAGTATGACATGTAGAGTATATTAAAGGTAATAGGACTGATCTAAAACATCAGTACTTAGAAAGTCAAATATTTCCAACTGGTTTGCATACGAAGTTTTCACTTTTGTCTATCTACAAGATTATTTTTATATTCAAGGAAAAGAAATGGATTCAAACTAAGGGAAAGATTTTTGGTTTGTTAGTATAAAAATGATTATGGTACAACAAAGCCAAAACAGGCCTTATATGAACTCACAGATCAAGACTTTTTTTAAAAAAAATCATTAAAATATTTAATTTTATTAACAGAGTATTTACATTTTTAAGACCTTATTTAACCATAGTGAATGTTCCAGGTTTAAAAAGCATTAGGCAATAACCACACACAAGATGAAAACAGTGTAAACTATACAATACTTTATGTACAATTTTTACAAAGTAACACTTTTTTAAATAATATAACTGGACACAAAAATATACACTTTAGAGAAATTCACATCAGTAATTGTATAAAGCTCTCTTCTAGGGTCCTGAAAATTTAGGACAAACATTAGCTCTGTAAATAAAGTGTTACTGTGACAGTCCTGAAAGGCCACTATATATATTTTTATCTACAGATAGATATCACATTGACATTTTCAAGGCTACCAGCTTTACTATATAATTTTTAGATTATGTATTCAAGTGTTGAGGTTTTATGATTATGCAAACATAAAAATAATAGTGGTATAAGTAGCTGGGGAATAAATTTGAGCCAGCATTTAGATTTACAGGCTCTAACCACCCCAATTTAAATTCTAAATGGCTGATATTTTTTCACTGCAAAAACTGTAGTGAATAGTGAATTTTAAAATAAAATTACTGCAAACAAGCTTGAAACATGATTCAGATTTAGTACATTTTTCTCCTTTTTAATGCAAACAATTCATTTACCATTTCTTTATTTTAGTGCATCTGCATTAAGGCTTTGAATTATTTGACCCAAGATTTTACAATATTAAAATCTGACTCGATTTTACAATGTTAAAATAAACAGGTCCACAACCATACTATCTAATCTGTCTCTCTGAGAGTCAGCATAAATAGAGTTAAAGCTCAACACCTTAAGGAAATGGTAGCAGAGACATATGCTAATATCTAAGAAGTTACATATATAGTTTTAATTAAAGGATGTATTAATAAAAGTTTAGTGGCAAGAAATTGGTGCTAATAAACAAAAAGTTTCTTTTCAAAAGAAATTGTAACATCTTTGGAAAACTGTCCGGTTCTTTCTTTAGTTCCCACGGAGTTCATGCAGACACATTTCTTAAGACAATCTTAAAGTACACTGTAGATGGGAATGGAATGTATATCCAGAACTACAGGTAAAAACTAAGACCTGGGTGCTGATAGAAAAATCTTCCTGATGTCGGTCCTCACACATTTGTGTCCTGGAGTAAAGGTTCTTTGGCCTCTCCTGGCGCTTGTGTACTATGAGGATGGCTGTGACTGCCACAATGCTTTCTCCAGCTGCTGGACCTTAAGCTTAAATTGGTGTGTTCCGGGATAAACAAGGCAACAAGCAGAGCCAGCAGTACCGAACAGGCTCCAAAGAGGAAGGGGGGGCCAGGGATGATGGAATTCTGAGAAAGAAAAAAGCAATTAGGACTTCTATGCAATTACTTTTGTTCATAAGGTGAAACTGCTTATCTTTGAGTAGTAACTGATTGCTGTGAGTTGCAAGCCACTGACTTCACTAAAGCCACAGTGCCTTCTCTTTTCAAAAGCACAGTGACACACTCAATACAAAATTCTGGGAATAACAAGCAGCAAAGTTACCATATTCTTACTTTTAGCACGAAACCTGAAAACAAGTTCAAGCTTCATTTGTTACTCCAAGAGGAAAGCATTTGTAGGAAGACCCCAAAAGAAAAACCAGGGAGCATATAATATTAACTACAGTAACAAAATTAAGTACCATTTTCTTTGTTTCAGAAAGGTAATACATGAGCCGGGTGTGGTGGCGCACACTTGTAATCCCAGCATTTGGGAGGCTGAGACAGGAGGCTCAGGGTTCATGGCCAGCCCCAGCTACTTATGCCCTTTCCAACTCAGTGAGATCCTGTTTCAAATTAAAAAAGAGGGCTGGGGGTGTAGCTCAGAGGTAGAATGCCCCTGGGTTCCATCCCCGGTACCGCCCAAAAAACAAACAAAACAACAACAACATGCTCAAAAGAGTGAAAGTGAGGACACAGATAATGCTATTAGCATGAAAAGAAACGGACCCTAAGTTTAGCCCCATATTATATTCATTCTTAGCAAAAACTTGTATTGCCCACATTCTTTCTTTAGAAGTAGGCTTACTAGCGAGTAAGCGCCAAGAGCTATTTGTATTGACTAAAATGATTGATGTTGGTTGGCACTCACATCTTCAGGTACAAATAGGGAAACACAGCAAATCAACGAACAAAGACACACATACCTGGCTTTTCACACAGAAGGCTGGCTGAACACAGGAAACTGGGTGGCCAAACAAGCCTCAGAGGAAGCACAAGTAGTACAGAAAATGGCTAACATGCCAAAGGCATAATTCATCAGAGCAGATATTTAAGCAACTTTTCATTTTCAAGGGGGAAAAGGTATGCACAGCCAGTTTCACAAAGAACTATCCACGAGAACAGTCCTTAAGACCTCAGTTTTAAAGTGTTTTTACTCAATCTAAAATAATCTCACATAAAAGCTTTCATGGCCAAAAAATATATACTTTTTGTATGTGGTGTTGGGAATGGAACCCAGGGAGGCACTCTATCTTTGAACTACATCCCTAGGTCTTATTTTATCATTTGAAAACAAGGGCTCAAAAGTTGCTGACTGCCTGGCTTTGAACTTGTGATCTGCCTGTTGCAGCTTCCTAAGTACTAGAATTATAGGCTCGTCCCAGGACATCCAGTTTTAAATATCATCTTTTCAGTTCACCCAAATAAACTATACAATTTTACTATGTTAATGAAGAATTACCTGTTCAAAGTGGTGCTGAGGGCTGGTGTTTGTCCCCAAGTCTGTTCCTGTTATTGGCAGTTCTTTAAGTTCCACATGAAATATGTAGAAAATGAATCCATACAGGGCTGGTCCCAGACCATTGCACAAGCCTCGAATTCCTGTTATCATCCCTTGAACAACACCTACGTTATTTGAAGAAATAATTTTATTACATTGCCTTTTTCCTACTCTGAAAACCAGTACAAATCTACCTAAAATCAAGGCTTTTAGCAAATATTAGCAACATACCACAATAGCATTAAATACTACTTTAGCAGTTCTACAAAGTATAAGATGCCCTCCTATACAAATGTAAGCTCAGATGTACTCATGCACAGGCTGAACATAGATTATAGCTTTCTAAATATCTCTGGTTAAATACCAGTGGTGAGTTCAGAAGTATGGTTGTTAAAATTCTGTCCCCAAATAGCTACTTATTACACCCCTTTTAGTCAAATACACACTGCTGAGTTTTACTTTTTCTCTTTAGGAGATTCTCTTTAATTTAAAATCCAACTTGCTTTGGCCATAGGCCTTTCCTTCCTCATTTCACTAAGTTACCACTGCCTCCGCCTCCTCCTCCTCCTCCTCCTCCTCCTCCTCCTCCTCCTTTTTTTTTTTTTTTTGCGTGTGTGTATGTGGTACTGGGGGTGGACCAAGGGGCTTTTCTACCTCTAGGCTCTACTCCCAGACCTATTTTTATACTTTATTTGGAAATAGGGTCTAAGTTGCTGAGGTTGGCTTCAAACCTGTGCAATCCTCTCTCTCAGCCTCCCAAGTGCTGGGATGACAAGCGTGCGCTACACCACGCCCGGCTTCCCCTTTTCTTATGACCAGATAAAATATCCTTTTTAAAGAATTATACCTTATCTGTTATAATTCTAACAATTAGATGTTCCCATCACAAAAGCCTAAGACTTTTATGTTTACTATAGGTAATGGAAATCACAAATTTGAGTCAAAAGTCTATGAATATATCCCAAGATATCTAGCACAACACAGCAAATAATAAATGTTTAGTATAACTTTATTACTAAATTTTCTAACAAAAGAATAGGACCACATATTAAAATTGAAAGTCAAAGGAATATAGCACCATAGCCGGGCGTGGTGGTGCACGCTTGTAATCCCCGTGCTTGGGAGACAGAGACAGGAGGATCGTGCAGGTTCAAAGCCAGCCACACTGACTTAAGAGACCCTGTTTCCAAATAAAAAAATATAAAATACTGGGAGTGTAGGCCAGAGGTAGAAGGGTTTCCAGGAACCCCAGTACCACCCCTCCCCCCAAAAAAAGAATATAGCAACATAGAGTGGGACGCCGGAGTGCTCGCTTGTAATCTCAGTACGTGGGAGGCTGAAACAGGAGGATCACAGGTTTATAGCTGGCCTCTGCTACTTAGTAAGGCCCTGTGCAACTTAGTAAAACCCTGTTTCAAAATAAAAAATAGGGCTGAGGATAGATGGAATCCCTCTAGGTTCCATCCCCAGTACCACACACACATTAAAAAAATAAAAAAGAAATTTAGCCCTCTAGAATCTGCTTTTCCTGTTTACCGTTGATAGCAATTTAAACGTTCTCTATCTTGGAAATACGTAAGAGAGAAAAAGATCGGAATATTCTGTGCTTTTAAGTAACTGTGGTTCCTATCAACTCACCCTGTTGATCAGCATCAGCAGTTCGTGAAACAAGTGCACTAACAGCTGGAAATGTAATGCTAGACATGGCAGCCACTGCCCCGGCGGCCCACATCATCCTGTAATCAGAGCAGCACAACAGTAAATGCCTCTTTCCCAGGTTAGAATACACACTGAACAAGCTGGGCGTGGTGGCTCACGCTTGTAATCCTAGCATTTGGGGGGATGAGACAGGAGGATCGTGGTTCGCAGACAGCCGCAGCTACTTAGGGAGGACTTTTGCAAGTCAGTGAGACCCTGTTTCAAAAATAAAAGAATAAAAAATAGGGATGGGAGTGTAGCTTGAAGGTAGAATGCCCCTGGGTTCCATCCCCAGTACCGCAAAAAAAAAAAAAAAAAAAAAAAAAAAAAAAGCCATACTGAACATAAATCACTCTTGCTTTAAAATGACTGTGGTTACAGGGAAAAGGAGAACTGTGCTTCCTCTATTCCTTCCTTCCTAGGTGACTGAGCAAGTCAGTTAGAAGCCTGTTTACTATCCTCAAAAAGGAACCACTTACAAGAGCAGTATATGGTTTGAATGTAAAACTGAATATCATGTTCTTAACTGTAAAGTGTGTTGTACATTATTTCTATGGGAAGTTGAGAGGTTACATTGAGAATGATGTATAATTTGGATGAAGAAATTTCATCCAATGCCTCTTGACATATTAAGCCAGCAAGTCTTCAGGCAAAGTTTCCATGGACTTGTGATTCAGTGTAAAGAAATCAGTGATTTGTTCTGATCCTTAAATTGTAAAAAAAAAAAAAGTAACCTTGGACACTTCTGGCTTGATCTTTAAAAGAAATGGTTTAAATATTTTTAGTTCTAAGCACCTCTTTGTAAAAACTGGACTGGAACACAAATCGTCTATGAAATCACATTCCTGATTCTAACTCATTCCCATATCCAGAGATGAGGTGGCTGGTTGTTTGAAGCATGATGTTCAGTCCTATCATACTGCCTGAGCACAAGGGCTCCTTACCGTCAGCTCCCCACAGGCAGCCCTGCAGGAGGGCTGAGAGGGCGTGTAGCCAACCGCCCTGCCCACTTCTCCTTTGCTGTCAGTGAGGATCCCTAGTGTTACTTTTTTTTCTAACTTTTTTCCTAGTGACAAGCTGATGTAGATTCATATGCCTCTTGCATATTCAAAACCCCAATAATCTCATGCAAAAATTCAGCCAGTCATCTGGTTTTAAAATGTCACCTTTGGATCCTCAAGTCACTCTAGAATACTTAGTTACACAGAGGGAGATTATACGCAACATTCTGAAGGAAAAACATAGCAAGCAAGCGATAAAGACTATGCCTTAATTGAGAAGCAAATGAAAGAAAACAAAAAGGCAAACGCCAACACTAAAAAAATGAACTTTAAAAATATTTATACCTACCAAGGTTCTGAGCCAAAGCCATACCATGCCAGCTGTAATATTTGAAATCCCAGACCCAATAAAATGGTGTTCTTATTTCCAATTGACCGCATAAGTAAACTCAAAACTATGGTCTGAAGAAAAACAAAACCAAAATGATTTTTAAAGACAAGAAAAAAAGGACTTATTTTTGTAATATTAGGGCTATTACTACTTTTCTATAATTTGGTTTTTCAGTTACAATTGCCCTGAATACATCTGAAATCACTACTCTAGGTCATTTAAGCAGATGAAAGGTCCTCTCTGCTATGAGAGATTCAAAGTTAGAAAAATGAAGGTAAAACTATCTTCCATACATTTCTACTCAAGACAGATTAAATCACAAGTTCAAAACAGTAAGTTCAAAAGGTTCTCACAAACAATTTGGAGATGCCTGTTTAGTAATCACTTTAAGAAGTTTTATAAATACAAGTTAGTCCACAAAGCCTATCCTTGGTCTAAGGAAAAACATGACAAGGTACACAATTCCCATAATTCTTTACCTAAATTAATCTGCTAAAATTATGATGGCTTCATGAACAGTAAATCAGTTTAACATTATGGTATGGGAGAAATACAGAAATATGGTATATTTAAGAGCATAAACAGAAGCTGGGCGTGGTGGCACACGCTTGTAATCCCCGCGCTTGGGAGGCTGAGACAGGAGGATCACAAAGGTTTGAGGCCAGCCTCAGCTACTTAAGTGAGGCTTTCAGCAACTTACTGAGACCCTGTTTCCAAATAAAATATTAAAAAAAAAAGGTCTGGGAGTATAGCTCGGAGGTAGAAAGCCTCTGGGTTCCACCCCCAGTACCACACACACACACACACACACACACACACACACACACACACACAGAGCACAAACAGTCTGGATCATTATCTTGGCTCTAACTGTATGTATGACCTTGGGCAAGTTATTTTATTCTGGGTTTTAGGTTTTGTCATTTACAAAATGGGGAGAATAATAGCTATCTTAGAACCTATTCATGTAAAATCAAAATAAATATATTTACAAACTGTTTATTGTTGTGCCTGGCACACAAGCACTGAATAAAAAAATATAAGAGGATGGATATTCCTATATCTCAGTTAAATCTCACAATAGTTTTGTAAATATAGAAGATCTATTTTGCTATTTTGACTAAAGTTTTAAATACACTACATAAGATAGCTATGCCTTAAGTCCATAGAAGAAATAAAATTAATTCTGAAAAAGATTAATGACTGGCCGACAGTCTAAAATTCACAAGGTCTAAGTTAAAAATTCTTTAAATTGGAATACTCATTTAAGAGTTTATCAGAGCTGAAAAGGTACATGGTGGTGGTGCACACTTGTAATCCTAATACTTGGGAGGCTGAGACAGGAGGATTGCAGGTTTGAGGCCAATCTTGGCAGCTTAGCAAAACCCAGTTTCAAAATAAAAAATAAAAAAGAGGGTTGGGGATGTGTCTTGGAGGTAGAACGTCCTGGCTTCAATCCTTAGTATCACCAAGGGCGGGGGGAGCTTAGCATATTTGATCACAAATATACCAGTAAAAAGCAAATAAAGTATTTTAAGGATTTCTGAACAATTAGGGCTCAGCTTTCTTTTCTAAGGCTTTCACCACTGAAATCATGTGAAGCAAGACTGAGACCCACAAGGTGTGGCCAAGTTTCAGGATTGCATTCTTTGGCAAACACAGTCCACAAAAGGACATGTTTGTGGTCAACGGTTAGCCAAGAAAAAGCTCAGGTCAATTAAAAGAAAGATCTGGTCACCTTTTCACTCTAAAGCCAGTATTTTCTAGTCTGATGAGTGTGCAAAATATTTTCAACTTTTATACCCTCCAATCACAGATGTAACCTGTGTACTTGTTACTTCCAAGGTAACACAGCTTTGTGAGGACTGGTAGCCAACTTTATGGAATATAAAGTGAAAAATATTTAGGACATATTTTTCTCTTGGTTTTAGTTATGGAACATATCAGATATTGGCTTCAGTTATAAAAAAAAAAAAAGGAAACTGTATACCCAAAGCTCTGTGGCATCAAATTGGCTGGGAAGGAAAGGACACTATAATGTGAAGTTTAGTAATTGTGGGGAGAACTACACTCACGAGCATCCATCTAAACAGATGTGACTTAAGCTGGGCGTGGCGGCGCACGCTTGTGATCCCAGCATTCGGGAGGCTGAGACAGGAGGATCGTGGTTCGTGGACAGCCTCAGCTACGTAGTGAGGCCCTTTGCTACTCAATGAGACCCAGGTTCGAAACAAAGAATAAAAAATAGAGCAGGGGGTGTAACTCTGAGATCGAATGCCCCTGGCTTCCATCCCCACACCCACAAGAAAAATAAATAGAGATGTGACTTATTTTGTGGCTCTAGGAACCCCACAATGCATAACACATTTTGAAGATGAGAGAACTGAATCTCAGCAGTTAAATGACATAAGAAGACATGGTGATTAAATTAACATGGACACCAGCTCTGGTTAGTCCAAGTTTTATTATTCTCGGTCTGAGGACAGAATGGTGACTAAGTCAAAATACCAGCCAGGACACAGACCACCTTATACTGGAGGGATTATCAGCATAAGCATATTTATCACAAGATAACTGCAGGCTGTCCTCTCTATGAGAATAAACAAAAAAACCAACAACAAAAAAACCCAACATTAGGCAGTGTGGTGGAGCTGCAGTTTGAACCAAGATGGTGCAGGAAGGTGAGAGCTGATTACGAAAGAGCACTCCAAGTGAGGTGACAGCCCGCACCAAGGCCCAGATGGAACACACGTGACAGTGTGGAGACTACAGAGTAGCCAGGTCACATTGAGAGAGCCAATTTTATTCTGGTTGCAACACAAAGTAAGGTTTAAACAGAAAAGGATATGATTAAATTCCCATTTAAAAAATTACTCTGCCAGGTGGAGAATGAGCTGTAAGGAGGCAACACTGGAAGTAAGACACCAGAAGAAGGCCACTACCACGAGTTCAGATTGGATTACTAATAATGGAGAACATGAGAAGTGCTGAGTTGGGATGTATTTATGAGCTGACAGGAAGTTTCATTTGACAGACTGGATGTGGGCTAAGGAGAAAGAAATTAATAGTACCACGGTTTCTGGTCCAAACAGCTTTAGCAATGTTAAGGTTGAAATGCCCAGCAGATTTGCTAAATAGGCCTGCAGGTATAAATTTAAAAGTCACCAGCAAAAAGAGAACTAGGTATGTAAGGATTGGAGAAAAGAAATGGGTAGACCTACCTATATCATGCTCTCATGTGGGCCTACTGGTTCTATAGAATTGATGGGACCTTCAGCAAGTCAGAGAGAAAAGGCCCCAAAGGCACAGCAACCACTTGGCTCCAGGTGGAAGCTGGGCCTGTCCAGTCAGCAGATGTAATCATTCTGGGTGGGGTAGAAGGCACACAGCCATCAGTTCACTTAGCACCTCCCAATTTTTAAATGCTTACTACTAATTCTTAAAGTTTTTTAACTAGTATAGGAAAAAAAAATTAGTACCCAAGGGTATAAAGGCATGAAGAAGACTGGGATGACAAAGACAAATTCACAAATCTGACCTCTCAGAGCTCACAAACCACTAAGGAAAAAGAATCAGATCTACACAGGTAAAAGCTATGCGACAGTGTTTTCTGTACAATGATAAAGATCTGCCCAAGTAGTACAAGAACCCAGAGAAAGAATACTTAAGAGTGGAGGAAGGGGAGGCAGGAAATATAGAGGGAACAAAGGCACATGGGTAAGAACTAAACAAACATGAAGCATAAGTGGGGATCTACAAGCAGCTCCTGTGGCTGAAGAGGGAGAAAGTCACTGGCTTGAAAGGCCAATAGAGAAAAGTTCAGTCTCAGTGGTATAAATGAGACCATCCTTCTACCTATAGGGCTATATGTAATATTACAGTAAACCACAAAAACCAGAAATAGAATGATCACATTTACATGTATACTACATACTCCTATCTACCTGTTTTTGAAGGCTACAATTTTTGTTTTTAATAGGTTTTTTTTTTTTTTTTTTTGTCCCAAGCTGTTTTTACATAAGCACTAAAGGCTAAATGGTCATGTAAGGACTTTATTCTGGAGCGGTATGCCTGTGTGCATCTGTGCTGTCCAGTAGTGCTGGCTGGAGCGCTGCTTATTCCTTTCCAGTCTCATTGCCTTCTGCTGCAGTGACCTTTTTATACAGATTCAACCACACCCCTCCTATTTACACATCCAACTCCAGATTTGGAGCTTTCAGAGGCTGTTTATTATTCTGGTATCCCTATGCCAGGTACCACCTGCCGAACAGAGGACAAATGTCCCATAAAACACAGTGTTACTGTCTGAATTTATTAGGTGCCTACAGGTGCCATGATCAGTTGAGTATAAAACTTTCAGCTATTAATCTCTTTTTTTTGTGGGTCTGGGGATGGAACCCAGGGGTATTTGACCTCCGAGCTACACCCCCTGCCCTGATTTTTATTCTTTATTTTGAAACAGGGTCTCACTAAATTGCGGAGAGCCTCACTAAGTAGCTGAGGCTGTCTGTGAACCGTGATCCTCCGGTTTCAGCCTCCCAAATGCTGGGATTACAAGCATGCGCCACCATGCCCGGCTTCAGCTATTTATCTCTTAATGGTCATCATTATAGTAAATGTTAACCTCTCCTCTTCATCTACTCTAAATTAACTTTTCTTAGTTTTTTTTCCCTCAGTATTAGGTATTGAATGCAGGGGCATGCCATCACTGAATTATCTCCCCAGCCTCTTTTTAAAAATTTTTGTTTTAGGTACTGGGGATTGAACACAAGGGTGTTCTACCTCTGAGCTATACCTCTAGCCTTTTTATTTTGAAACAGGGCCTAAGCCAGGCATGATGGCCCAGACCTATAATCCTAGTATGTGGGAGGCTGAGACAGGAGGATCACAGGTTCAAGGACAGCCTCAGCAATCAGCAACCTACTGAGATCCTGTTTCAAAACAAACAATAAAAAGGGCTAGGAATATAGCTCAGAGACAGCATGCCCTCTACTACTGAGGAGTACCACAAAAAATAAAAAAAGCTAGAAACAGTACTAACAATGCAATATATATGGAGACATGAAAGATGTATACTACAGGACTTAAGCTTAAATTTTGTTTGTCACTGAACTCCACCAAAATTTGTAAATGATGAGCTCCGTGGAAAGAATCCTATTCAAGATATTGGGAACAATCCAAGAGGCCAATTAAAAAGACCCTATCTTCCATATTCTTAAAAGTAAAATAAAACAAAATACTGCAATCTAGTGGATCAGATCTCAGGCAGGGAAGCTGTTGCAAGTAAGTCAGCATGGAGTCTGGAATAGGCAAAAGTCAACAGCATGAAAGAGAGGGGCTTTCCTACACAATGGAGAAAAACTGGTCATTGAAGAGAACAGTATTTGACTGTGGAACAGAGTTTGGAGGCCAGGGAAGAAATACCTACAATTCAAACCCCTGAGCTAATTTTTATTTCATTTATCAACCCACCCGTTTACCAGCTGGGCTTCCATGACATGTGTTCACATCACTCATCTGCTCAAAACATTCCACTGGCTTCCTATCTTAAGAGAATCCTCCAGACCCCACAGGATCTGGCCCTCACTGCTTGCCAGAGTTCCCATTCTCTCCCTTGTTCACACCATCGAGCCACACTGGCCCTCTTGCTCTCTTACTTACACATGCCAGGGACAGTCTCCCCTCAGGGCTTTGTTTCTGTTCCCAACACCCACAATTCTCCTACAATAATCCCAGAGTTTATTCCTCATTTGTCTGGGTCTCTGATCAATGTCTCCTTATCTCAGTAAGGCCTTCCTAATAATTTTCTTGTACCCCATTGTTAAAAGAACACCTTTCCCCTATTCTTGCTCTATTTCCTTTTTCCCATTCTCTGTAGTTGATATGACTCCAAGGTAGTACTTTATTTTCTGCCTTACTGACTAGAATGTAAACTCTACAGCAGAAATTTAGTTAGCAATATCCTTATTATATTCCCAGTGCCTGACACACAGTAGGTAGTCAACATTTGTTGAATGAGTGAATCATTAGTGGAACAAGGACTGACACATAGTTTCCTGACTTCGGACCTCATATGCACTCATATTAATCAACTAGCTTTTGAGTTTTATATCACATATTAGTATGTGTCAGTTTCAAAATCCGATCAATACTGAATGGGTTAAAGTATTCCACTACCTCTATAAACAACAAATAAATTCAAACTCAAACCACCTAGGTACATTAATACAACTGAGTTTCTAAACCTACAAAATCCAGACTCCTAACTTTGATGATACCACCAAGACACTAATACTCCATGAAGCTTCATTCAGATGGCCAGACATGGTCACCTTCTATGACATCACTCACAAGCGCAACAGCAAACTCACCTGTGCAATAATGGAAAGAATGCCAAGGACTGCTATAAATGCTGCAACACTTTCTGGTGAAAATTTCATTATCTAGAAAGTTTCCAGAACAAATGAAATTAATGAATAAAAAAGCATAACAAGTACTATACAAATGCAACTACTTGTCTAATAACATTAAATGTGCCAGAAAAATATTTATAAACAAGATATTTGAATTCATATTTAACTCATGTTTAATTCAGACTTTATTTATAAACAATTCTTCACAGGTAATGTAAAGAGCCTTAACATAAAAATACCTATTTATACATGGCAGGTCCCTTAATTTGGATATATTAAATTGGATTCAGAATAATTTTACAAATAAACACAGTGTTTAATGCTTTCTGCAGGATTTGATAAAGGCTTGATTTCTACCTATACTAAGAATAGTGTTAAGAAGTGGAAAAAAAAACTAGCTTGTGGTTTCATCTTGACTAGCTGCTCTCTTTATATATGCTTTAAATAAAAAATTAAAAAAAAACTGGAGAAAGTGAATGGGTTAAAGTATTCCATTACCTCTATAAACAACAAATAAAGTCAAACCAACTAGCTTGACAGGTGATTTTTCCCCCTTGTGGATAATCTTAACATACAAAATGCCTCCTTAAGGAATGTATAAGGAACATCAAACACACTAAACAGAAGTTTAAGTCTAGTTCACTCTTTTCATGAAATGGTATTTATTCTAAAGGTTTCTGCTGATTTTAGCTGTCTCAGGATTAAATATTTTTATTGCACTAGACAACAAAAGAAAAGTCCATTTGATAGAATAAGATTTTACCTGTCTGAGGTATAAAAAAAAGCTGGAATATTGACCTGCTTCTGGTAGGTAGGAAAGAAATACCGTAATGCAGATTAGCAGCACTATGGAATCTTGGCCCACTTTCTTTAAGGACTAGAAAAGAAAAAGACTAACATAAGTTTTAATCACAAAAATTATTCTTAAGGTACAGGTAGACAACTAGTTGTCTTTTAAATTTTATTTTATCCTCCCCAAACTGTTTTTAAAAGTATTGAAAAATTAAAAAAAAAACCTTTAAGGTTTCCTCTCCAAAACATCTATAGCTAAATATTAATTCTGCATTGAATCGTGTATTTTTTTTTTTTTTTTTTTTTTTGCTAAAGAGAAGGGAAAATATAACTTACTGCAAAGGGGTCAGCCTGTTCCCAGGAAATGGGTGCTCCCCATGATGCAGGTCGCATCTTCTCAGGCAATGACTCTGGTACAGCAACAAGGATAAAACAGATATCTAGCAAAGCTATTGCCGTAGCTAGGACCACCACTAGGCTGTCCCCATATACTCGTCCAAGGTAAGCTCCAATTGCAGGGCTGGTGACTAAACTTGCAGCAAATGTTGCTGAAACCTGCAACCAATTAAGGACAGAGAAGAGACTGATCAGGATGCTCAGATTCCTCCACCTCACCACATCCATCTTCCACAATCCTGCTATATGTCAGAGAGGCTCTTGTACCCTCTCGCTCTCCTGCCTGTCCCACTTTTCTTGCTATTTTGCAGGAAGACAAAAGGATTAAATTCTTGTCTAAAAAATATACTAATGGCCTCTCAGAACACTAATAAACAGAACTATTTTTCTGTTTCTGCGTCACTTTTGACTTTTAAACAATTTAAACTTTATAAAAGTGCTTATTTGCAAATGTTTATTAAAAACTGCTTAAGAGAAGTAATGCAATTTTAAAGGTCAATTATTTAAGCAAATACATAAAATTCTAATAACTTTAAGCATATAAGCCAGACATGGTGGAACACATCTACAATCCTAGCTACTTCGAAAGCTGAGGCAGAAGGATTGCAAGTTTGAAGCTAGCCTGGGAAATTTAGTAAGAGCCTATCTCAAAATAAAATTGAAAAGAAGGGCTGAAAATATAGGTAAAGTGGTAGAGTGCTTGCCAAGCTTGCACAAGGACCTGGGACAATCCCCAGTACTGCAAAAACCCACAGAAAACTGAAACAACAAAAAAATCTAGCTATCAAGCCAAATGTCCATCAACAGGTTAATGAATAAACAAAATGCAGTGAATCCATACAGTGGAATACTACACAGCAATAAAAAGGAATGAATCATTCACCCATAGTATCAATGTCAATGAATCTCAGAAGATTATTGCTAAGTAAAAGCAACAAGACATAAAAGGCTACATTTTATAATATTGCATTCATATAAAATTTCAAAAACAGACAAAATCAGAGGCAAAAAGCAGAATGTTAGTTGCCTGGAGCTGGAGTGAAGTGGGAATGGATGACAAATAGGCCTGAGGGTATTCTTTGAACTGTTAGAAATGTTCTAGAAACGAACTGGAAAGCCAGGCGTGGTGGCGCATGCCTGTGATCCCATTTGGGAGGCTGAGACAGGATCACAGTTTGCAGACAGCCTCAGCAACTAAGTGAGGTCCTTTGCAACTCAGTGAGACCCTGTTTCAAAATAAAGAATAAAAAAATAGGCCTGGGGTATAGCTCAGAGGTAGAACGCCCCTGGGTTCTATCCTCAGTACCACAAAAAAAAAGAGAAAAAAAAAAAAAAAAAACAGATAAAGAAAAAAAAAAAAAAACTGGAGCGGCATTTTGTTAGCAGCCTTCACTGTTGTCACTAAGAGACCGGAGTTTGAGCAGAGCACTGGCCCTAGTGTGGGGCAAGGACAGTGGTTCCCGTGAGGGCCAGCTACACATGTGAGGCACCGCAGGGATCACATGTGCAAAGCAGTCATCAAAGGTCCAATCACAGCAGGTGTGCTTCCTGTCATTTCCCGTCTCAGCTCTCTCTGCTTGTGGCTATTTTCCTCTCTTTATCTGCAACCATCTTATTTCTAGATCCAAGTGTGTGCTAGAATATGCCTTTCAGACACAAAACCTTCAGGATGACGACTGTTAAAAAGCTTTGATTAGGGCAAAATAAATTACATTAAAAAAAGGATTATAGTGATAGTTGTACAAATATCAATTTATTAAAATTCGCTGAACTACACATAAAATGGATGAATTTCATGGTATGTGAACTATACCCTAATGTAGCTGTTTCTCAAAATCCAGCTGGGTGGGTTGGCATACACCTATAGTGCCAGCTATTTGGAAGGCTGAGGTGGGAGGACCAATTGAGTCCAGGAGTTCAAGGGCCAGCCTGGGCAACATAGCAAGGCAAGAACCCATCTCAAAAAAAAAAGTGTGGGGATCCTAGAAATTATAAGCTCCATACCACTTACTGATCTAAGCTTACAACTCAAACCATTAGTTCTTTTGTGAGTTTCTCCCTATAAGTATTTCTCCCTATAAGAATCTCCCCCAAAATACCTCTAATTTCATGATCTTCTATATCAGATATAATCTTATAAAACTAAGATTCAGCCTAATACAATTTTGGTCCTTATCAAAATATGTTTGCAGAAACCCATTACTGAAATAATGATTTGTATATTATTGTGCTCATGATAGCCATTCTATTCCTAAATTTGATAAACAACAGAATGTACTGCTATTATTTACTTTACCAAGACAGTGTTTCAAGTGCTGGAAAACTATGGGCCAAACCTAGATAAAAATGGTTCTTACATTTTAAAATTGTACACACACATACTTCCAAAATGATACAATGGGAAAGAGATTGTACGTGGCCCACCAAGCCTCAGAAAAGGTTTGCTGAGCTTTGCCTTGGGTTAGATGTTAGCCTCTTGTATTGTATATTAAGCACTAAAACAGTAGTAATTTAAACTCATACTAAATAATTTCTTGTTTTTCAGATTCTATTAAAAAGTACTCCACAAGGCAAAATCAACCATGATTTCAACTCTGACACGTGACATGTAAATACTTCCTGATGATAAATATCAAAATTTACAATGGTTTTATACTGAAAAAAACTTTAAAATGTAGCTAAATGGATAGCTTTATTTCAGAACAATTGTATTTTTTGCCAAAATACAAATTTTGTAATGCAGGGTTTGCTTTCCTTACAAAATAAATACTTTAAAAACAAATAGCTTTCAACAGACATAAAAGTACAGGTTAAAGACACATACCAGTCCATATGCCATACTTCTTTCATGCTCCTGGGTTATATCTGCCACATATGCAAATACCACAGAGAACGTCACTGCAAAAACCCCAGAAACAGAGATAACAGCAAAGTACCACCTATGAATCAAAGACAGTCAACAAGGAATGATTAGAACAAGTATCACTACCTGAACTTTCCTTCATTTTTGTGTTCATTAAAAAAGTTAATTTTAATCAACAGCTTTCTAGGACAGTCATGGATCAACACCTTAACCAATAATAGCACGGCAACATGAGGCTAAAAGTGGCTTTCCACAGAAACTCATCCACTATACCGGTGTATGACACTTAAAACTAGGTAACACTTTCAGTGAAATCTCTCACCTAACAGTTAATTGTTAAGTGGCTTTGTTGTTGCTTTTATTAAAAAAAAAAACAATAAATTAATGTCTATTATACTTCATTCACGACTATTTTCTATCACAGTAATACACAAAAACAAAATTTAGTAAAACAAAACAAGTTACTCCGTATTTATTTTGAGCCTAGGTATAGTAGATGTTTTCCATAAGTTATATTTAGCTCTTTTAAATGTTGGTAAAATTAAGATAGAGTTCATACAGGGAAGATGAATGGCAGTGTTCATAAAGTTGAGGACAAGGGCTAGGGATATAGCTCAGTAGTAGACATTTACCTAGGATGTGTAAAGCCTTGAATTCAATCCTTAGTACAAAAAAAACAAAAACAAAAACAAAAACACCTGTAATCCCAGTATTTAGGAGGCTAAGACAGGAGAATCACAAGTTCAGTGCCAGTGAGCAGTAACTTATTGAGTCCCTGTTTCAAAATAAGAAGGGCTGGAGGTATAGCTCAGAGGCAGACCACCTGTGAATTCAATCCCCAGCACCATAAATGAATGAATGAATGCATGCATGCATGAATGAATGAATGAATGACTAATTAGGGATGGGGTATAGCCAGTGGCAGAGAGTTCATGGGTTCAATCCCCCATACTACACACACAAAAAAAATAAAAAGAAGGTATTTCAAAAAGCAAACTATGTTTTAATATAGATGATTCTAAAATATCTGAATAGGAGTAAGAAATTTCTATTGTAATGATGATGCTTAGTTTTAAAAAATCATATATAATCACAATGAACTTTTAAGATATTATTCCTCCATGATTTTGTAGCTACTAAAATTTTTCTAATACACTGCTTTCTAAAAGCAATTTTTCACTCATTTCCTAGATTCCTTTTGTAAGATTTAAATGATTAGCATTCATCAAGAGCTTGGCCTTTAGAGTTGTATGTAACCTATCAAAGAAGCTTTGGTCCCATATATCCCATAGGTCTTCCTAATGGAAATATAGCCTGTTTATGACATAAATTAGCTAACAATAAAACTCAGTGGGGGTAGAAAGAGCATTAGAGATTGTACCTAATCCTCTTTCATTACCTACAACTAGTATTCCATTATCTTGGGATATTCATTCTCTTTTCTGAGACCTTTCTCTCCTTTCTGGCCTTTTTCTGAGAGCTTTCTCTCCATTAAAAGAGTTTTTTTAATGAACTCAGGAAAATCTTAGTGAAAAAAAAAATCCTAATTTTACAGGGTGGCCCAGCCTCTGGTAACTAGGAGCAGAATATACCTAAAATCTGACCAAAGAGTTTTAAACAGGTTGGGTAATTATTCTCTAAAATTTTCTTAAAAGAAGGCACTGGAGTTGGGCATGGTGGCTCCCAGTACTTAGGAGGCTAAGACGGCAGAATCACCGCAGTCAGCCTCAGCAACTTAGTAAGGCCCTCTACAACTTAGTGAGACCCTGTTTCAAAATTAAAAATAAAACAGGTCTGGGGGTGTAGGTATAATTCAGAGGTGGAATGTCCCTTGGTTCAATTCCTAGCATTAGGAAAAAAAAAAAAAAAAAGTAAAGGTACTGTGCTTTTCTTAGCTGCACATTCCATTGTGCTGTCAGAATTGTGACATGATGGTTGGTGCCTTAGTAGCAATTTTGGACAGCAAAATGATGTTAAGGATGGCAAGTCACAAAAGAGAGAAAAATGGTTCACTAGAACTGCAACAATTAACTGCTTAACTCCAGAACCTGGAGAAATAAACTTCCTTGATTTTAAGCAACTCTTATTTTAGACTTACTGATATGTATGTTTTTAACATTCTACATAAGAAAACAAAAAATAAGCAACCCTCCCTAGTCTCTAAAGGATTGTTTTGAAGTTTGGGCTGTGAAATCCAAAAGCAGGTTTGTTAATAGTGTAGATACTTGCAAAATTAGCAATTTGTTCCAAAGCCTTTATGAACTATTAGGTAGTATATTTTAGGGCCCTTAGAGCAATGTCACAGAATAAACATATTAGTAGAATAAAATTAAAACCTATATAGATAAGTTGGCAAGAAAAGTACAAAAAAAAAAAAAAAACCATTAAGAAAGCAGTAACAATAAATGATTTTTAGTTGCTATGATTTGAATACGCACGTACCATGGGCTGATCTTCATTAAAGGAATTGGGGCACATGTGAAAAATACTGTTAGCAGCAAGAAGGATTTTCGGCCCCAAACATCAGAAAGAGCACCAATAAGTGGGGCACTGAGGAATGACAACAAACCCTAAAAAATGTAAATTAAAAAGAAAATTTATGCTATATATCCATAATCCAAGATTTTACTACCATAGAAGAATTTTAAACAAGTCTGTTTTTAAAATAAATAAACCACTAAATTTTAGATAAATAGTAACATTTCTTATCTATATATAATTTAAACATTTTCTCAGGGTAGAATCATTTTCAGGGCTCTGTCTGGAAATTAAATATGAAATGCTCTAATGAATTATCAATCACAATAACTTTATTAAAAATTCTAGAAGAATACATATGCTAATTATATTTTTATATTAATAGGAATATTATGTTTATCAAATGTTGGTCAAATTGAAGAGTAAAGAATTTGTGCAATAATCAGTACTTTATCAGCCAGGCGTGGTGGTGCACGCTTGTAATCCCAGCATTTAGGAGGCTGAGACCAGAGGATCAGTTTGCAGACAGCCTCAGCTACTCATTGAGGTCCTGTGCAACTCACTGAGACCCTGTTTCCAAATAAAGAATAGAGCTGGGCGTGGTGGCACACCCTTGTAATCTCAGCGCTTGGGAGGCTGAGACAGGAGGATCACACAGGTTCAAAGCCAGCCTCAGCTACTTAGTGAGACCCTGTTTCCAAATAAAGTATAAAATAGGTCTGGGAGTATAGCCCGGAGGTAGTAAAGCCTCTGGTTCTACTCTCAGTACCACAATAAATACATACATACATACATACATACATACATACATACATACATACAAACAAACAAAAATAGGGCTGGGAGTGTAGCTGAGGGGTCAAAACCTCCTGGATTCCATATCCAGTACCACAAAAATAAATAAATAAATAATCAAGACTTTTACATTTATAAAATTTTAAATATATGCTTTTATTTGGCTTTCTAAGAGAAAATTCTCATTGTTAGTTCATAGAGACCTCTGGAATAAAAATACTAATATAGCCAGGCGTGGTGGCGCACGCTTGTAATCCCCACATTTGGGAGGCGGAGACAGGAGGATCGCGCAGGTTCGAAGCCAGCCACGCTGGCTTAGGACACCCTGTTTCCAAAAATAAAAAAATAGGTCTGGGAGTGTAGCCCAGGAGGTAGAAGGGCTTCCAGGAACCCCAGTACCACCAAAATAAATAAATAAATAAAATAAAAATACTAACATAGAACAGAGGATATATAGCTGGCTATATCTGAGTCAAATCAATTCCCCCAAACTATATTCTAACATAAAAACTGACCACTGATTAGCCAATTTGCTTCATATGCTGGCACAATGACATGTACATGAGTCTGTATGTATGTATATATGCATAAGTGTATATACGTAGATACAGATAAATGATTGAGCTTACCTTTACTCCTTGAATTAGGCCATTCATCAGAAATGTATGTTTAGGAAAGGTTTCATGTAATACCTAAAGAATAAAAGCTAAATTAAAAATCACATGCCATCTTTTGGTCTTTTTAAATTTTCTACATTTTCAAATATCCCTTCATAATACAACCTAATTTTATTCTATGTTTTCAGATTTATGACACAATGCATGCATGAGTAAATACTAATACCAAATATTTATAATGTCATATACTATGTAATATTAAATTGGGTGTTTTACATATATTATCTCATTAATTTTCTCACAACAATCCCAGTAAGAGAGGAGACACAGAACCAGACATGGTGGCACACATTTGTAATCCCGGTACCTGGGAGGCTCAGTCAGGAGGATAGAAGATTTGAGGCTAGTCTCAGCAACTTAGTGAGGCTCTCCTTAACTTAGGGAGACCCTGTTTCAAAATAAAAAATATGCTGTATGCTTATAATCCCAGTACTTGGGAGGCTGAGACATGAAGATCACAGATTTGCGGCTAGCCTTGGCAATTTCAGTAAGGGCCTCCACAACTTGGTGAGACCTTATTTCAAAATAAAAAATAAAATAAGTCTGGGGTATAGTTTGAGGTAGAAATGTTCCTGGCTTCAAGGCCCAGTACCACAAAAAAGAAAGAAAGAAAAAAAAACCACATACAGAGTTTAATGTCTTTTCCAAGAGCACACAGTCAGTAAGTAGGAGAGCTAAAACCAAACCCAGGAGGTCAATTTAAAAGTCTATGATATCCTGCTTTTCACATAGGACTTTTTTTTTTCCTAACAGTACTGAGGATTGAACTCTGAGGGACTCTACCACTGAGATACATCCCCAGTTCTATTTTTTATTCTTTATTTTGAAAAAAGATCTCACTAAGTTTTGAAAGTCCTCAGTAAGTAGTCGAGGTTGGCTTTGAACATCCTATTTCAGCCTCCCAAGTACTAGGATTACAAGTATGCCACCACTGCCAGCTTATAACTAACTTCCAAGTCTCTTTCAAATGGTATGATAGCCAGGTATGGTGGCACATGCTTGTAATCCCAGCATTTGGGAGGCTGAGACAGAAGATTGCGATTTGAGGACAGCCTCAGCTACTTGGTGAGGCCCTTAACCATTCAGTGAGTCCCTGTTTCAAAATTTAAAAAAAATTTTTTAAAGAAATAATGGGGGTATGGCTTGGAGGTAGAATGCCCCTGGGTGCCATCCCCAGTACTGCAAAAAAAAAAAAAAAAAAAAAAGCATATAGATATATAGATTTTCTAGGATAAGAGACTGGGACAACAGGGTACTTTTAATTGCAACAAAGTAAATTTAGAAAAAAGAAAAACAGCCTATGAAAATTACCAGTGGGCAACAAGTGAGACATTGGGAACTTATTGGTTGAAAAGGCAACAAAAAGAAAAAACAATTGGAAGAATAAACAGCAGCTAGCAGCTACCATTTTGACAGTCTACACGTCAGGGGCTTTACACTGCATTCATTTAATCCTACCAACATTATAAATATGACTGCATCACTACATTACAAACATGACTACTGAGTCATGATTTAGAAGCAATGCTTCTTCCATTATACAGTGCTGTCTTTTAGTAAAAACAATAAGGAATGGCAATAGAGAATGGGAAATAAAGGAAGACATCTTTACTCTAGAAGAAACACTATGCTGGATGTACTCTGACATCTTGGAAGAAAAACATTAATAAGAATTAGAATTGCCTTCTTTTCACGCTGGGAGTGGCAGCGCAAGCTTGTAATCCCCGCGCTTGGGAGGCAGAGACAGGAGGATCGCGCAGGCTCCGTGCTTGCTTAAGTGACCCTGTTTCCAAATTCAAAAAAGTATAAAATAGGTCAGGGAGTGTAGCCCAGAGGTAGAAGGGCTTCCAGGAAGCCCAGTACCACAAAAAAGAAAAAAAGAATTGCTTTCTTTTCTCCATTTACTCCTCCTCTTCTGTCAATAGCTAGAAACAACAAAAATTTACTCATTGTATGTACAAATAAAGAAAATAAAAGCTGGGAGGTAGCTAAGTAGTAAAGCATTAGCTCAGATAAGGCCCTGGGCCCAGTCCCCAGTTTTAACAACAACAACAACCCCCCCCCAAAAAAATTATAAATGAAATGCTGGTCAAAGAAAACCATTAACATAAATAAACAAAATCACATATTTATATTTATATTCTGTCTGAATCAGCAGTTCTCAACCAAGAGGGATTTTGCCTGCAGGGGAGTTAGCTGGCTATATATGAAGTCAGGTAGGAAGACATTACTGACATCTAACAAGTATAAATCAAGAATACTGTTAAATATTCTTTAGTAGTGCACAGGCCAGAGCCCCCCAAAATAATAATTATCTGGCCTAAAACAAATTATCTTGTTGTTGGTTATAATAAAACTCCAAGAATCTAGAGTTCTGCAGACACTTTTCTGTATAAAGAAGAAATCAGTATATATTTTTGGCTTTTCCTAGCTTTGCAGGTCAGTCTCAAGTACTCACTCTGCCCTTGTAAAACACAAGTAGTCATAGCTAAATGTAAGTAAATGACTGCAACCGTGTTCCAATAAAATTGTATTAACAAAAATACTCTATGAGAAGGACTTCAAATTGTTATCCCAAAACCTTTTCTACTTTTCTTTTAATAATTAGTAAGGGGTTACTATAAGCCAAATCTTTCTAGGTACAAAGTGCAGGTTGAAGGTTACCAAGAAGAAAGGGCCTAATGAACAGCAAAGGAAGCTTAATATTCGAGATTTTATCACCATTCCTTTGCCAATCAATCCTGCATTCCAAAGAACTCTTTCTTTATATACATATATTTTATTTGGAAACAGGGTCTCACTAAATTGCTGAGAGCCTCACTAAGTAGCTGAGGCTGGCTTCGAACCTGTGCGATCCTCCTGTCTCAGCCTCCCAAGTGCGGGGATTACAAGCGTGCGCCACCACGCCCGGCTCCAAAGAACTCTTCAATGTTTTGGAAATAAGCTTACACTTTCCAAATCATACTCTTATAGTGACCCTGTCCTTTTTTTTGGTCTTTCTTTCTTTCTTTCTTTCTTTCTTTCTTTCTTTCTTTCTTTCTTTTCTTTTTTTTTTAGTATCAGGGAAGGAACCCCGGGGCCCTGTACCTCCGAGCTACACCCCAGCCCTATTTTTATTCTTTATTTTGAAACATGGTCTCACTGAGTTGCAAAGGGCCTCGCTAAGTATCTGAGGCTGTCCGCGAACCATGATCCTCTGATCTCCATCGCCCAAATGCTGAGATTAAGTGCACCACCATGCCTTGTGACACCCTTTCTATTTTGAATGTTTGTTCACCTTATCTTCTCTAGCCTGCTCCCAAACCATACAAATTTCCCTCTCTAAATAATTCATTCGTGTGTGCCTGAGTGTGTGTGGAACCTAGGAGCTTTTCTACCTTTGGGCTATACTCCCAGACCTATTTTATACTTTATTTGGAAACAGGGTCTCACTAAGTTGCTGAGAGCCTCACTCAGTAGCTGAGGCTGGCTTTGAACCTGTATGATCCTCCTGTCTCAGCCTCCCAAGGGTTGGGATTACAAGCATATGCCATCATGCGCAGCTCTTAAAGGTAATTCATTCTTATTTTGTGGATCTGGGGATGGAATCCAGGGGCATTAAACCTTTGAGCTTCACCCCCTGCCCTATTTTTTTTATTCTTTATTTTGAAACCAGGTCTCACTGAGTTGCAGAGGGCCTCACTAAGTAGCTGAGGCTGTCTGTGAACCGTGATCCTCAGGTCTCAGCTTCCCTAATGCTGGGATTACAAGCGTGCACCACCACGCCCAGTTTAGTAAGTCATTCTCAAGACCATATAATTCTTAAGTCCATATAACTTCTCACACAATATTAACAGAGAAAGAGAGAGAGGGGAAAAAAGCTATTCAAAATTAGAATCTTATCTGTAAGGATGCTTGTTTTTAGCACTGGTCTTTAGAGATACATAGGAATTTTGTTTTGTTTTGTTTTACTTGAGCCTTACCCCCAACCCTATTCTATTTTTTATTTTGAAACCGGGCCTCACCAAGTTGTTAAGATCCTCACTAAGTTGCTGAGGCTGCTCTCAAGCCTGTGATCCTCCTGTCTCTGCCTCCCAAGTATTGGGATTACGGTTGTATGGCACCGTGCTCAACAGGAAAAACAAATATTTGTTTTTGTGAGAAATTGTATTGATCTTAAACGTTTAAGAACTTTATAAATTTTGATAATACGTAGTCCTTAAAATATTAAATGCAGCCGGGCGTGGTGGCACACACTTGCAATCCCCGCTCTTGGGAGGCTGAGACAGGAGGATTGCACAAGTTCGAAGCCAGCCTCAGCTACTTAGTGAGGCTTTCAGCAACTTAGTGAGACCCTGTTTCCAAAAAACATATAAAAAATGTCTGGGAGTTTAGCCCGGAGGTAGAAAGCCTCTGAGTTCCACCCCCGGTACCACCAAAAAATAAAAAATAAAAAAATTAAATGCTTAGGCACTATTTCTGTAGTAAAGGATGTAAAATCAATTAGGTAGAAGAGATACTTTTGGATTTTAGTGTCTCATAACATGGATTTAGCAGCTTGAACCACCAAATATGGACCTAGCACTGCCAGAGCCATTGGTCTGTCAAAGGCATAAAACCATTCTTTAGCACTTGAGATCTGTATACCTGCTGATATTCTCTTTATCAAAGTAATGCTACTTAATTAACCAATGATCATTAGACATTATATATATGTATATATATATATACATATACGGGGGGGGATGAATTGCACTTCAGTCCTTAAAAACATTCCTTATTACAGGATTCTTCTTTATAGGATAACTTAAATCCCCTTTTAAGGAGGCTTCACCATCTTCCTCTAGACAGGTTCTACAACTTACCCTTTGTACTTTTAGCTGTATACTTACTGTAAGACCTCAAAATTCAGATATAATTGAAACCACATGAAGACTTTAAAAAAAATATTAGTTTTTAAAATAAAAAATTAGCCAGGCGTAGTGGTGCACGCTTGTAATCCCCGCGCTTGGGAGGCGGAGACAGGAGGATCGTGCAGGTTCGAAGCCAGCTGCGCTGGCCTAAGAGACCCTGTTTCCAAATAAAAAAGTATAAAATAGGTCTGGGAGTGTAGCCCGGAGGTAGAAGGGCTTTCAGAACCCCAGTACCACCAATTAATTAATTAAGGCTACTATAGACCAAACATGTATTTTATACATATAATTAATGTCTAAAATTGGTAGTTGATTGAAAAAAAATTCTGGCATTATTGGGGATTTAACCCAGGGGCATTCTACCTCAGAGCTACACTTCCAGCCCTATTTTATTTTTTTATTTTGAAATAGTCTTTTTAAGTTGCCAAAGGCCTCACTAATTTGCTAGGGCTGGTCTCAAACCTGTGATTCTCTTGTCTCAGTCTCCCAAGTCCTGGGAAATATGGGTATGTGCCACCATGCCTGGCTGTTAAAGTGAATTTAAATTACCGATTATCCGATTCTGAGCTTACCCTGGGGAGCCACTTCGTAGGCATAGAGACCTCCACCCAGGACAGCTCTCCTCCCTGAGCCCCTTTCTGCCCTTGTGCCCCACGGCTCCTTGCCTCCTCAGTTTCTTGGAGCATTTAACTTGGGGCAAGGTGAGAGTAGGCCTGGGGAGGGTGGTTACCACGGAGGAGCCACATTGCTGTCAAAATGATAGAGGTAATGATAACAACTGACTCTCAAAAACTGGTATACCAGCTGAACACTTTGTTGGAACGGGAGTCTAGATGTCTGCAAAGGTCTGTAGCTTGAGACTAAAGGAATCTGCTCATGACAATGGCTTCAGAATGACTTTGAGACTAAGTGCACACACACACACTCACTAAATTAGGAGATAATACATTTTAACTGATAAGCTGGGGACATAGCTCAGTAGGAGGGCACTTGCCTAGCATGAGCAAGGCCTTAGGTTTGAAACCAAGAAGGGAGGGAAAGGAGGGAAGGGAGGGGAGAGAGGAGAAGAAGGAGGGAGCGGTCTTAAAGATACTATTCATTTTTAGTTTAAAAAATAACCATACCAGCCGGGCGTGGTGGCGCACGCTTGTAATCCCCGCACTTGGGAGGCAGAGACAGGAGGATCGCGCAGGTTCGTAGCCAGCCACGCGCGCTGGCTTAGGAGACCCTGTTTCCAAATAAAAATGTAAAAATAGGTCTGGGAGTGTAGCCCGGAGGTAGAAGGGCTTCCAGGAACCCCAGTACCACCAAAAAAATAAAATAAAATAAAATAAAATAACCATACCAAAGCCGGGTATGGTGGCGCACGCTTATAATCCCTGCATTCAGGAGGCTAAGACAGGAGGATTGAGGTTCGCGGACAGCCTCAACTACTTAGTGAAGCCCTCTGTAACTCACTGATACTGTTTTAAAATAAAGAGGTCTGGGAGTATAGCTCGGAGGTAAAATGCCCCTAGGTTCCATCCTCAGTACCGGGGGAAAAAAAAATAATTACACACACACACACACACACACACACACACACACACACACAGAGTTACACTGAAAGTTGGTATCTTAGAACAATATAAACTAGAAGCAAAATTTAAATAGCTACATACACTTCAAATCCTAATGACAAATTTTGGACATCACCAAAAGCTTTTTTGACAGCTTGCTAGCAGTTATCTAGTGTTTTTGTTGTTGCTGTGGGGGGGGGGGGCTGGGAGTTGAATCCAGAGGAATTGTATGTTCAAGCTATATCCCCAGACATATACATACATACATACATACATACATACATACATACATATATATATATATATATATATATTTCTTTTTTTGGCGGTACTGGGGATGAAACCCAGGGGCATTCTACCTCTGAGCTATACTCCCAGACCTATCTTTTAGTCTTTTATTTTGAAACACGGTCTCACTGAGTTGCGAAGGGCCTAGGTAGCTGAGGCTATCCGCAAACAACGACCCTCTGGTCTCCACCTTCCGAATGCTCGGATTACAAGCATGCACCACCATGCCTGGCCCCCAGACCTATATTTTGAAAAAGGGTCGTGCTAAGTTGCTGAAGGACTTGCTAAATTGTTGAGGCTGGTTTTGAGCCTGTGATTCTCCCATCTCAGCCTCCCAAGTACTGGGATTATAGGCATGTATCACAATATGTGACAAATTACTGGCATGTGTCCAATCCCTTTGTCCACATTCTAATCCTTTTAACTTAGCTAGTGGTTGGACTGTCCAATAACCTCAACTATTTAAAACAGGTATGAACCCTTACTACCAGCATTCTCTACAAGATGGAGTACTGCAGTCAAGCAAGCCCAGGTTCAAATACCAAAACTATAATTTGTATCTATCACAGTAACAATCAATTTTCTTAACTTTTCTAAGCCAAGATTGTTGTGAGGACTAAAAAGACGTTTTTAAAGTGTTGAGACTATACCTGGGCCCATTGTAATATAAACACATATTTTGAACTATTAACCATCATAAAGCTCAAATACTTTAAATCACAGAAGTGATGATACACCAGACAGATTCATGGTAAACTGAAAGCAGATTATACAAAAGCATGTGAACATTAGAAAAGCTAATATCAAATGCAGGTTATAGACATCATCTTTCCATCCAGAGCAGTGAGTGAGCCTCTGATTAAACATGTCCAATGACATGTCCAAATTCACATATTCCACTACTACCTCCCAAAAGTATAGGAGAGGTAAAGGTTGGGAAAGACCACTATAGCAGTATAATACAGGAGTATTAAAAAGAATACTGATGGGAGTTGATACTGACAATACTAATGAGATTAGCCATGGAAAGAAAAAAAAGGCCATCTTTTCCTCCAAAACTGGAGAAAAAGATTTTAGAGTCAGTGGTGAATAAAATTAAGATTACTTACCACCAAGGTGGGTGCTGTCAATAATCCCCAAGCAAAAAACTCCAAAAAGATGACAATAACCGCATGATAAACACTAGGAGAACCTATTCCTTGAGGCTATAAATATAAAAACAAATTTTTAAAAAGTTAACAATGTATTCCAGAATTAACAATAATCAATAAATATTTATTAAGAACATATATTTATTTATCACTTAACATGGATATATAGTCTAAACAATGGTTTGGCATTTCAATAAACAATCAAGACTTACATGTAAACAAACATAATGTCATATATTAAACAGCCTCATGTGGAGAAATATATATATATATATATATATATATATATATATATATATGTATGTATATATGTGTGTGTTTGTGTGTGTTATTGGGAATGGAAATGGAACCCAGGGGCATTTTATCTCTGAGCTACACCCCCAGCCCTATTTTTTATTCTTCATTTTGAAAACATGGTCTCACTAAGTTGCAGAGGGCCTCACTAAGTAGTTGAGGCTGGCCCTGAACCTGATATCCTCCGGTCTCAGCCTCCTGAGTACTGGGATTATTAAGTATGCGGCACCACACCCAGTTCTCATGGGGAAATATTGACAATGTTTCCTACATGCTGAAAAAAAATGATGCTGCATGACTTTTACTACCGTCATAATGCATCACCATCAGCATTTAAAATAATAGATGTGTCTCCCAGCCTAAGGAATTTAAATACCCCTTGGTGGAACCTGTAATTGAGAAACAGGAGAAGAAAAGGTTAAGAGGTGAAGGACCATGGCTAGAAATAAATTTGTACAACATCTCATCATTTGGCAAATATTACAGCACCTACTATATTATGTACCAGAGGTTCTAGGAGTACATACACTTCCTAATCTCAAAGTTCACAGCATGGAAAGGAAGAAATCTCATTAAAATTATCTACCTATATGTAAATACAATAAGAGATAATACATGGCTTAGGAAAGGAAAAAAGTATAAGAAAATGGTATGGATAAACACATTAGAGGAAACCCTAATGAAGTAGAGAATAATGACATCTTCAAGCTTCTGGAAGCCAGGTGTGGTGGCACACTCCTATAGTCCTAGCACTTGGGAGGATCACAGCAGCTTCAAAGCCAGCCTCAGCAACTTAGCAAGACTTTGTTTGAAAATAAAAAAGGGTTGGGTGTATAGCTAGGATTTAGAGTTCCCTCGGTTCAATCCCCTACACACATACACATGCACACACAGTTCCTGGGGAATAAAGTTCTAGACCTGGAATAAAGAGGGAGGCAGAAGAGGTAGCCCCAAACTTGTTTAAAGATGAATTTTTCATCTTTACACACATAAGAAGTCACTGAAGAGTTTCTTTCAATAAAGAAAATTAATCAGACCTGCATCTTTCAATACAACAATACAACATTCTGGTAGTTTCCTAAAGAATGAAATTTAATAGCTAACTGTAGTATGAAAGGAAGATATCTGAATTACCTCAAGAGATGATGAGATATAATATAGTAGGGCTATACAGATGCTAGAGGAAAGGAAATGAATATACATATTCACAACTTGAAACTAGCAGGACTTTTATGAATAGTGAGAGGTGAATCACGAATGACATGTAAGTTTTTTGGCTTACTGGGGCAGGCACAAAAGTTATCATTTATATTAATCTCCAATCTGAATCCTCATATAACTCAAATTCTTAATTTATGATTGCCCAAACCCATGTTTATGAAGTCAGCAGTTATTATGAAGAAAACATTGTCTTTAGTAACATATTCTTATCAATAAACCCAGGGGTTAATTAGACTGTTGGGCAGAAGACAGAACTTACTCCACCAGTAATTGAGGATTCTAGTCCTATATATTAAATGTTATGCCATCTTGTAAGACAAGAGAACTAAACATACTGAGGATTATTCTGCACAGCTGGCTTGGACTCTTCAAAAATGTCAAGATAAAAGGGGCTGCAGATAAATTAGTGGTAGAGCATTTGCCTAGTATGTTCAAGTCCCTGGGTTCAATCCCCAGTACTGCCAAAATAAAACAAAGTTTTAAAAAGGAAGAAACATGTTTGAACTGGGAAAAGCTTGGGAGAGTACTTGCTTTGGGCAAGGGTTCAAATCCTAACCAAGCCGGGCGTGGTGGCGCATGCTTAGAATCCCCGCGCTTGGGAGGTGGAGACTGGAGGATCACACAGTTTCGAAGCCAGTCTCGCTGGCTTAAGAGACCCTGTTTCCAAATAAAAATATAAAAAAATAGGTGTCTGGGAGTGTAGCCTGGAAGTAGAAAGGTTTGCAGGAACCCCAGTACCACCAAACAAACAAACAAACAAAAAAACAAACAAAAAATCCTGGGACAAAAAAAGGAAAATGTAAAGTTCATAAGAATACAATAAAAAAAAAATTCTCCTAAAGGAAGATGAAAACATGGCATCTAAAGATACTGAAGCCAGCTGAAGCAACTTAAGCCCCTGCAACTTAGTGAAACCCTGTTTCAAAATAAAAAATAAAGCTAGGAGTATAGCTCAGAGGTAGAACACCCCTGGGTTCAAACCCAGTCCCTCCACTATACACACAAAAATTCTGTTTAAAAAAAATAGATGTTATTGGGAAAATGCAATGATGGACTTTATATTACACAAATAATTTGTATTAATATTAAATTGGCTAATTGTAGTGACTGTATTAAGGTTAAGGGGGGACTATCCTTACTGTTAGGTGACATATCCTAAATATTTTAGAAATAAAATATCTTATTTTCTAAAACCGACTCTTGAATGGTTCTGAAAAAAATATGAGTACATATGTGGGGAGAGAGGGACAGCAAATACAGCAAAATGTTAACAATTGGTGAATCCTGCCTTTTATATGATGGGCAAATGAATATTCATTGTGCTATTCTTTCAGTTTTTGTAGTTTTGAATACTCTCAAAATAAAAAGTGGAGAAATAAAAAAATGACAAAACCCCAACTAAAACAGAAGAAAAGTAATTGTGAACATAGAATTTAATTATAAGTTATCAACCAAGAATGAGGGTGTGCTGGGTGTGGTGGTACATACACCAGGACTTGGAAGGCTGAGACAGGAGGATCTCAGGTTCCAGGGCAGCCCTATCAACTTGTGAAGACCTTGTTTCAAAATTAAAAAAAAAAAAAAAAAAAAAAAAAGTGCTGGTGTGTAACTTGGCAGTAGAATGCCCTGGGTTAAATCCCTAGTAACACACACAAAAGAACAGGGGCAAAAATCTATCTATAGGAAGAAATGCTGCATTTCTCTAAAAGATACATCACTAAGTTGATTTAAATTTATCATAAAAGTTTTACAAAAGCCGGGCATGGTGGCGCATGCTTGTAATCCCAGCATTCGGGAGGCTGAGACCAGAGGATCGCGGTTCGCGGACAGCCTCAGCTACTTAGTGAGGCCCTTTGCAACTCAGTGAGACCTGGGTTTAAAATAAAGAATAAAAATTAGGGCAGGGGGTGTAGCTCGGAGGTCAAATGCCCCTGGGTTCCATCCCCAGACCCGCGCGCGCGCGCGCGCGCGCACACACGCACACACACACACACACACACACACACACACACACACACACACACACAGTTTTACAAAGAAAAAAGGGAAAGATACTTAGATGCAGGCATGGATTAAGTGCAACAGTTCATGTAGGGACAAAAAAAAGTTCCTGTAGAAGAATTACAGTAGATAAATACTGTAATTACAAAGCTGCTCTAATAGGATCCTAACACATTATGGCATAACTGAAGGAGATATGGCTTTACTACTAGTTTCTGGAATATGGAATCTCTCCATTCTTATCTAGAAAAGATGTGACTAATATCAAGTTAAGCTATCATTACACTGTTCAAATGACTACAAACTAAATTTACTAAAAAGGTAAAATAAAACTAAAAAGTCGAGCATGATGGTGCACACTTTTAATTCCAGTACTTGGGAGGCTGAGACAGGAGGATCATAGGTTTGTGGCCAGCCTCAGGTACTTAGTGAGACTTTCTGCAATTTATTAAGACCTTGTTTCAAAAAATTAAAGAATAAAAAGCAGGGCTGGCAGTGTAGCTCAGAGGTAGAATGACCCTGGGCTCCATTCCCAGTAACACACACACACACACACACACACACACACACACACACACACACTTAAAAAAAAAAAAAACCACCAGGTGTTGTGGTCCACGCTTATAATCCTAGCATTTGGGAGGCTGAGACAGAAGGATAGTGGTTCGCGGCCAGCCTTAGATACTTAGTGAGGCCCTCCACAACTTAGACCCTGTTTCAAAATAAAAAGAATAAAAAAATCAGTCTGGGGATGTAGCTCAGAGGTAAAATGCCCCTGGGCTCAATCCCCAGCACTACAAAAAATAAATAACCCCACAAAACTACAAACTTAAAAATCAAACTGTCACCTTTTTTTTCTTTTTTTCTTTTGTATTGGGGATTGAATCCAGATTTCTACTTTCTTCTTTAAAATACTTAACAAAGAAAGTAAATCCCATTGACGCCACATACAGAGACCAAAAAACAAAAAACCCAAATCAACAGTTTAGTTTTTGTTTGTTTTTTTTGCGATACTGGGGATGTAACCCGGGGGCATTCTACCTCTGAGCTACATCCCCAGCCCTATTTTTTAGACTTTTTAAGTTTTTGAAACAGGGTCTCACTGAGTTGTGAAGGGCCTTGCTAAGTAGCTTAGGCTGTCTACGAACCCTGATCCTCTGGTCTCCGCCTCTGGAATGCTGGGATTACAAGCACTTGCCACCAAGCCCGGTGAAATCAAGTTTTACTCTTATCTCAAAATAAAATAGAAAGGGGCGGAGATGTAGCCTAGTTGTAAGCAACCAGGAGATGAATACACATTAACTAACACACACATGAACACAAGTGACATATTTTAATGTATCCATTCCATTCTTAGCTGAAAAAGATGTGACTAATATCAAGTTAAGCCATCACTGTTACACTCTTCAAACTACAAACTAAATTTACTAAAATGGTAAAATAAAACTAAAAATTAAAAAACCCTCAAAAATCAAACTGTCACCAATGTCTAAAATGGAGCCTAAACTCAGGATTGGTCTTAGTATGATCTCTACTCAAGTTATATAGCTAAATGACAAAATATTATTTATCACTACTTGTTCAAAAAAATTCAAAATATTTCACTTGGTAGAATTAATGACTGTTTGTATACATTAAGAAAGTTAAACCAAGCCAGGCATGGTGGTACACCTGTAATCCCAGTACATGGGAGACTGAGAGGAGGATTGCAGGTTTTAAGTCAGCTTCTGCAACTCAGTGAAGCCCTCAGCAACTTAGTGAAACTCTGTTCCAAAATAAAAATAACAGCCAGGTGTGGTGGTGTATCCGTGTTAAACCTGTACTTGGAGGCTAAGAGAGAAGGACCGCAGGTTCACAAACACAGCCACTACTTTAGTGAGGCCCTCCACAACATAGTGGGACTCTGTTTCAAAATAAAGAATGAAAAATAAGGCTGAAGGTGAAGCTCAGAGGTAGAATGTCCCTGGGTTCAATCCCTAGTATTAGAGAGGGAGAAAAAAAATAGGGCTGGGAATGTAGCCCAAAATAAATGCCCCCTGGTTTAATCCCCAATATAACACACACACACACACACACACACACACACACACACACACACACACATATACACACACACACGTAGTCCAACTATTATGAAAAAATAAGCTACCACACCTGCTATCAAAGAGATAAAACCTTTTTTAAGGATCTTGACACATACTGGCTGAATCTCTGAACTCTTATTTTAACTGATACTGCTATTTCAAAATAATGTTAAAAGACAACTTGCATTTTTTAACTAAAAATTTTAAAGCTACCTCTCAGAATATTACTTGGAAAAAAGCTATTTCTTTCTTTTTTTGGGGGGGGTGGTACTGGGGTTCCTGAAAACCCTTCTACCTCTGGGCTACACTCCCAGACCTATTTTATATTTTTATTTGGAAACAGGGTCTCTTAAGCCAGTGAGACTGGCTTCAAACCTTCCCGATCCTCCTGTCTCCATCTCCCAAGCACATGTGCGCCACCAAGCCCGGCATAAAAAGCTATTTCTTTTTGCTTCAACTTTTTGTAGCTATAAGCAAGTTATACTACAACTATAGATCAATTTTACAGATGATTATATTGGTAAGCAGGTCTTCCAACTCTATCAGGATAAACCAGATATACAATCTGAGAAAAGTGCTTACCAATCTACCCCCAAATACAGGAGCCTAAAGCAAACGTTAAACCTCAGAGATAAAAAATTAAGTTATTCATGGTGGCACCGGCTATACATCTGCTAAAGACAGTAAAGTTGGCCATGCATATCTGTGGGTTCTTGTATCCAAGGATTCAACCAATGTACAGAAATATTCAGAAAAAAACGTGTCACTACTGAAACCATACAGGCCTTTTCTTGTCAATATTTCCTAACAATACAAATAAGAAACATTCAAATAGCACTTATTGTATTAGATGTTACGATACAATGAAGATGATTTAAAGTGTACAGGAAGGCCGGGCGTGGTGGCGCGCGCTTGTAATCCCCGCGCTTGGGAGGCAGAGACCGGAGGATCGCGCAGGTTCCAAGCCAGCCGCGCGCGCTGGCTTAGGAGACCCTGTTTCCAAAAATAAAATAGGTCTGGGAGTGTAGCCCGGAGATAGACGGGCTTCCAGGAACCAAAAAAATAAAAATAAAAAAATAAAAAATAAAGTGTACAGGAAGATGTCTGCTGGTTATATGCAAACGGCATATCTTTTTATATAAGGGACTTGGGCCATCCACTTTTTTTGTATGGGAGAGTAGTAGTCCTGGAACATCTGAGGATACTGAAGGATGATTGCATATATATCCTTAGGAACATATCTCTAGGTCTATAAAGACATTACAGCCTTGAGAGCTACCCTGAATTGCTTCAGTCATCCTAGGTGAAGAGTACAAGGCATCTGAAATTGGGTCTAGCCTTTTAAAATACTTGCTGATTCCTACTTATTCTCACTGCAAGTAGAGAAAAACTGGCGCGCTGCTTCTCTGGGTATATTTCGTTTTGCAATGATATACTAGTTTTTCTTTTTTATGTATTTTCATCAAAGTAACTGACTTATGACTTGCCTTCCATCAAATCTTTAAAGTTATTTTACTATATCATTTGTGAAAGAACTGTACATTTTCACTTTGTCAGATATATAGTCCCATAACTATATTCACAAAATAAAGATTATATAAAAATAAGCAAACTTTTAAAAATCAGAAGGAATTCAAATCTGATAATATATGTACCTCGTGTGAGTAGCGGTTTAGCTCACAGCTTCTAACAACATGCTTATAAACAATCTAGCAATCATGATAATGATTTAACAAAATTATTCTACATGTAAGAATGTGATTTTAATTCAATTATCTTAAATGGTCTCAATGAAACAGACACATCAAAATTTTAGTTACATATTATATGAAAACTTAGAAACTTCATTTCTACATTTGAATGCTTCAAAAGAAAATTCACCAATGCCATGGCTAAGGGTGAAGTGGTATATGGGTGATTAAATGCCTAATTTCACCGATGGCACTTACTCTGTAGTTAGTTACGATGTGTTTTTACTATATAGTTAGCCCTCTTGATTTGGAAGGTAGTTAAATGTAGTTAAAATTTTTAAAATCAGCTTCAGGGTGAATAGTCCAAGGTTAAGAACATTTGACAAAGATCTACAGAACTTAATGTACCTTAACTGTGTGCTACTCACAGGGTAACATATTATCTTTATCCTGGCTCTGAAGTAGATTGAAATATAATTTCAAGAAATAAGAAAATGCAGTAACAAAGGGGATGTGTGTATATTTCACTGGTAGTTCACTTACCTAGTACAATGCAAGGCCCTGGGTTGGATTCCCAGATCCAGGAAAAAAGAAAATTAGTAAGTGGTTCATTTAGAAGCATTCACTTCTTTTTAACTGCTAAAAACTGTAAATCAGTTCTAATTTTTTTAGCAAATCATTAACTCACTACTTTTGTTTTTAAATACTAAAATTGGCTAAACAGGCTTACAAAGATTTTATCAGCAGAAAGTCAGAGCAAAATAACTTAGTAACATAATTCAAAGGAGAAAGAAAACGAAAGGGAATAAAATTGGCACCAAAGATTGAACAGTATTTCAGAGACCGTCATATCCTGACTATACCATCTCGGGCACCTGCTTCTAAATAAATCAACCAACTGGTGGGACTTTGTAAAAGCTCAGGGCAGGCAGCTGCTTGGTAGACTACTTGCCTAGAATGCGTGAGTTCCTAGGTTTAAATATCCCAGTACTAGGCCAGGTGTGGTGGCACACACTTGGGAGGCAGAGTCAGGAGGACCGTGCAGGTTCTATGCCAGCTTCACTGGCTTAAGAGACCCTGTTTCCAAATAAAAATATAAAAAATAGGTGTCTGGGAATGTAGCCCGGAGGTAGAAGGGTTTCCAGGAACCCCAGTACCACCAAAAATAAAAAAAAAAAGTAAAAATAAATATTCCAGTACCACACACAAAAAACAGCTCTATAATATATCAACAGCAACAATTCTACGGCCATTCTACAATAAACTTAAACACACATACATACAAAAGCAGAATATCAAAAGGCAGTATTTTTTCCTTTTCTTAAAAGATATTCATAACAGCTGGGTGCAGTGTCCCATGCCTGCAACCCCAGTACTTGGGAGGCTGAGACAGGAGGATAACAGGTTCTTAGTGAGACCCAGCAACTTATACGCATTTCAAAACACTTCATAACAAAAAAAATAAAATAGGGCTGGGGAAGCTGGGTGTGGTGGTGCACATTTGTAATCCAACTACTTGGGTGGCTGAGACAGGAAGATCACAAGTTTGAGGGCAGCTCCAGCATTAATGAGACTCTCATCAACCTAGGGAGACACTGTTTCCAAATAAAAATAAAATAGGGCTGGGGTGAATGCCTCTAGGTTCAGTGCCACCAAAAAAAAAAAAAAAAAAAAAAAAGGCTGGAGGTGGAGCTCAGGGTAGAAAGTGGAGTTCAAGCAGCAGCAGCAGCAGCAGCAGCAGCACCACCACCACCACCACCACCCTCCTCCTCCTATACACTAGGCCCTGTGCGATTCAAAGATGCAAAAAACAAAGCCCTCATTCTAAAAGAGACTGAAACATTAAGTGTAATAAGATGAGCAATGATAATATGCCCAATGCCCAAAGACCCCCAACAAAAGTTGGTTATTGTGTGTGCCCTCTGGAAACACATATTCTGGTGCAAAAATCATATTTTGTGTCCTAAACCAAGCTTTGAATTCACTATAACTTTAGTAAATAACAAGATAACAAAGCTTTATAAAATAAAGCTTCACCAAAACTCACAGAATGTGGAAAAAAGTCTCCTATAAAGCAAACCAAACTGCAAAAAGAGGAAACTAAACTTTCAAGGATAAGTTCTGAAAAGATGCTTCTTGATCATTCTTATCTTTGCAACGAATACTGCATCGCTTAGTTTTATATAACCTTTACTGCCTCTATTTTGAAGACTTTCAGATAGAATTTGGTCTCTATGGCTGACAAAGGCCACAGATTTTTTTCCTCCCAACACAGCTGTTATCACCTTGGTCAAAAGAACGGTGACTTCGGTAACTGATTTCATCAAAGTAATATCTGAATATACAAGTACAGTGGAGCATGGTGGCATATGCCTGTAATCCCAGCACTTAGGTGACTGGGACAGGATGGCAAGTTGAACAGCAGCCTCAGCAACTTAGTGAGACCCTGTTTCAAAATAAAAAGGGCTGAGTGTAGCTCGGAAGTAGAATGAATGCCTCTGGCTTCAATCCCCATTACCAAAAAATAAATTTAAAAAAAGTACAATAAAAAGGATCTGAGAGATTTCTTTTTCCAATAAACGTCAAATATGACGGTTAACAAAAAACATATTCTGAAACCGTTCCAAATGCCCCAAGCTTTCTAAATTTTGGCACAGACCAGGCCATGTTCTGAGATGTCAAAGAAAGTTGTCATTTCGATTGAATTCAGCAACTCCTCATGGTGGCCTACTTACATATTTAGTACTGTGCTAGCAGTTGATCAAGGGTCCATTAGAATAGAAACAGGAAAAGAATGAAAGGAACCAGCTCTGCACACCTTAAGTAAGCACATGTCACCTTTTCATTCTATTTCAGAACGTGTTATCATGGGATGCAACAAAGATCAGCGAGTAACAACCGGCAAATCTCAGCACAAAAGTATAGGTGAGTTCTCTTTTCAATTAAAAATCCTACGACCCCTGCTGGTAAACTCCAGCACATTACTTAAAGTTTAACGTGAATAAGAAATGTTTCTAAAAAGCAAATTTTTTTCTTGCTATCAACCTGTCTCACTCTCAAAACGTCTTCCCCTAATCTTCATACCGCGATGAGTCTTACGCAGTATTTTTTTTTCCATTTTATTTTAAAGCACAACAAGAAAACTTCCCCGAAAACCAGCCGATTAAACGTAGGCCCGAGGGCCCACGATCGGACTCCCCTCTCCCGAGGAAGGCACCTCCGGCGGCTCCTCCCCAGGCAGCTCCGGTCGGCGCACCGCGACCAGGCGGGAGGCAAGCGCCCCTCGGCCCCGGCCCCGGCCGCGCCAGATGCCAGCCGGCCGCAGCCGTGAGGGCACAGGGGAGGGCAGGGCGCGGCGGGCCGGCCGGGGCGGCAGCGGGCACGTGGGCCGCGGGCCTCCGGGGCGGCAGGTGCGGGAGAGCGGGCTCCTCGGCGGGGACAGGCGGGCAGGCCCCGGAGGCCGCAGACCGGCGCCGGGGGGCAGAGTCCGGCCGAGCGCGCGGGCCCGCGCCGAGAGAGCGGACTGGGGGCCGCGGGGCGAAGGGCCGGAGGTGACCGACGCGGGCCCGGGCGCTCGCTGGCGCGGAACCCCGGCTCACCGTGCCTCCGTCCTTAATGATGATCTTCTTGGCCAGCATGATACTGCGGTTCGCGGCCCGTTTCTTCTTCTTCCCCTGGGTCATTTTACCATCCTCGAATCCTGGCGCTGCTGCAGCCACTCCCGGGGCGGCCGGCCCCCGCGGCGAGTGCCGTCCCGCCACTACTGCCGGGCCGAGCCGCTCCGGGCGCCCGCCGCCATCTTGAGGGCCCGGCCTGCCTCGGGCGGCGCGTCACATCGTGCGATCGGCCGACCAGCCCGCCCCGCCCACGTGACGCGCCCGCGCCGCCCACGTGACGCTCCGGCCCGCCCACGTGACGCGCCCCGCCCACTCAGGCCGGCCGCCGCGCAGGCGCTGTGCGGGGCTCCGTCTGCGGAGCTGGAGGGTCTGCCTTTGTACTCCCTTCTTAGACGAAGTTTCTGTTTCAGAGAGTTGTGAACTACTCATAGCTGAAAAGTAGTTGCACCAGAATTGTAAACAGAAGTCCTAAACTATTAGCACAGTCTCCAACTGTGTTCTTACCTAGACGGAACTGAGGGAGTAAAAAATTAAAGTCATTTTCCAGAAATGGTGAGTAACCTAAGCGATAAAGGTAAGTTGGAATTTTAGAAATAGCCTTTTGTTTTTCTGATGCTCAGGGTCCCACTAGTGTTCTTATATCCTGCCAATAAAAATTTACATGACTTAAGTCACACTTTGTAAACCACTACCTTTTTACTATATCACTTAAAAATTAACTTGGAGGCTAGAGTGGGAGATTGCTAGAGCAATTGATACAAGTGGAATGTGAAATATTACCAGAGTTATATTTTTTATTTTCGTAACTGTTAGAAATACTTACAAATATATTTTTCCTCCAGTAACGTTTTTTAGTGTTAAGAAGTAAAGGGATAAAATACAGACTACCTACCCTCCAATGGTAGGAGACAGGGAAGAGAGTGACAAAGCAAAATGGCAAAATGTTAAAAAAACAACAACCACCACCAGTGATTCTAAGATATGTTCACAGATTCAGTGTTTCTTCCTGGAAGAGGTGAAATCTGATTCCCCTCTCCTTGCCTCTTGGCTGGGCCTAGTGATGCTTTTCTATCTCACAGATTAAAGAAATGGTGACAGTGTTGACTTCAGAGGCTAGGTCATAAAAGGTATCTTCTTTGCTAGCTAGGTTTCAATCACTCTGAGCCTGAGTCTGGGGTAGTGGACTGTGTCATGAGGCTACACAAAAAATCAACCAAAATAATCTATCCCAGCTCCAAGCAGCTTGAGAGTTCCTGATATCCAGGAACTGAGGTGTACCAAAAACCATGGTGACTCATCCTGGGAGTGAGTAGATCCTCCAGCCCTGGTCAGTCCTTTAGCTGACTACAGCTACTGCCAACATCCCAATTGCAGCCTCACAAGAGACCCACACCTGGGCTGGGGCTGTAGTCCAGTGTTAGAGCACTTGCTTACCATGTCCAAGGCCCTGCAGTTGTTATGTCAGTAAGCTTTGGGGTAATTTGTCATACAGTTATAAATAACTAATATACAAGATAAAGGGAAAAGATGGGGCAAAGAGAATGAGTGAGTTTTTGCAACTTTTCTGTACATTTGAAATTTCAAAATGAAATGTTAAGAAATAAGTTTGATTGAATTTTCTACTCTTTCTATTTCCATACTTACTAGAAATGGAAAATAAACCAAGAATGAAGCTTACACATTGAGTAAGGGGACAGTTAAAAAACAAACATAAAAAAAAGGTAAAAGATTGAGGTAAGTGCTGCTGTTAATAGAAATACAAATTTAACACATACATGACCAGAATGTTCTAGGCTTTCTGCTAGAAGGGTTTCCAAACAAGAAAGATCAGTCCTGTTCTAACATATCTATTCTGTCTCTACTTATGGCTTAGTTTGTGATTTGGGTTGTGCATATTTGCCGGAGCCTGCCGGCAAGAGTAGGAGTTCTAAAGTGAGGCATGAGGATGAAGAGTTTTTAACCCTAACGTGGGGGAGCCGCCAGCCTACTATCTCTACTGGTCGACCCCTGTTCGTGTTTCAATATTTCCTACCGGTCGACGATTATGCCTGGGTCAGTATTCTCTATTGCGCGGACACTCCTGGCCAACACAGCTTCTGGGTCAATCTCGTCTTTATTGCGCCGATGCCGACCTTGTTTTTCCAGCGGTTTTATACACAGCTACAAGTCAATCAACATTCTCGTGCTACCACCACCGGAATACAATACAGACCAATACAAAACACATACATTACAGATAGGCCTATCAGTCGTGTCATCACCACCTGATCCTCTCTCAGACCTCTGAACTTTCCATAACCCCAAACCTTGTTGACTCTGGGCGAAGGACAATCAGCTGGTCAGAGACAACAATCTAGGGGAAGGCCTTAATGGCTCCCCACAGATATTCACACAAGCTTTGTTAGTAGGCTGACATGTCAGTTAGGGTTCTTTGGTCATAGTCAACATAAATTAGCACTGCCTAATATAAAAGAGAAATAATTTGGAAGGATATTAGAGATTCCCCAAATTAAGTCTGAGATTCAGGCTTGAAAATAGGCAGAAACCAAGGTTTGGAAACAAGTTCATGTAATAGTTCATGAGGCAACATGAAAGAGGAAAGATTCCTTGAAGAGGAAGGGATGTAGATGAAACTAAATAGAGCCTGGCTTGGTGGCACATACCTATAATCCAAGTACTTGGAAGGCTGAAACAGGAAGGTTGCAGGATTGAGGCCAGACTCATCAATTTAGCAAGACCCTACTTCAAAATAAAAAGAGCTGAAGATATGGCTCAGAGATAGAACCTCCTCTGGATTCAATCCTCAGCAACCAAAAAAACAACAACAAAACAAAAAACAAACATGAAAAGACAAAAAGGAGCTGAGCATGGTGGCACACACATGTAAACCCAATAGTTGGGAGGATGAGACAGGAGAATCATAAATTCTCTGCCAGCCTCAGCAGTTTAACAAGGTTCTCCACAACTCAGTGAGACCATATTTCAAAATAAAAGATAAAAAATGGCTGGGGGTATAGCTCAAAGGTAGAACATCCCTGGGTTTAATCCGAGTACTAAAAAAATAATAGGGCTGAGGATATAGCTCAGAGGTAAAATGCCCCTGAATTCAATCCCCAGTACCAAAAAAGACACACACACACACACACACACACACGTACGTAAATATATACATACATATATATGTTTACATACATATATATGTTTACATATATATAAACATATATGTTTACATATATATGTTTACATATATATTTATATTTGTTTGTAATCAAGTTCTAAAGGAGATTGTATTACAGAATCCCCAACCTATCCCTGCCCTCCAAATGTGCCGTTAAACTTTCAGTTTAAAGAAACTGCTAACAGGAGTCCTCTTAACTGTGAAACAATAAATCACCTATATCCTTCTCCCCTCTCTTCCACAGCATCGCCCGTTACTGTTTTTTGCAGTACTAGAGATTGAGCTTAGGGCCTTGCATGTGCTAGGCAAGCACTCTACCACTGAGCTACGCCCTAGCGCCATCACCTATTACTGTTGATATAGGAAAATATGAATAGAAAGTCCACTAAAAATCCATTCAGTGCTACTATAAAAATAAAGTAGGAAATGAAAGTTTTCCAGTCAGTAGAAGGCAGGTGCAGTAGCACTTGCATGTAGACCATACTAACTGGGGAGCTGAGGTGTGAGGATTAAATTCCAGAATTAAATTCCAGAATTCAAAATAGCCTGGGCAGTACAGTGAGACCCTGTCTCAAAAACAGCAGCGTTTTCCTGGGGGTATTGGATAGTGATAGCACACAGTATCTAGCATGCCACCTGATTTCCCTAGGTGGGAAAAAATGACTCAAAAGAAAATACTACCCTCCCGGAAATACGAAGGAGAAGAAAAAATATACAATATTCCATCATGAATTAAAGATCACTAAATGAGCAATGGCAGATGTGAAAGAACACAACAAATACCAGTTTTAAAACTCAATAGGAAGAGCCGGGCACACTTGTAATCCCTGCGCTTGGGAGGTGGAGACAGGAGGATCGCGCAGGTTCAAAGCCAGCTGCGCTGGCTTAAGAGACCGTTTCCAAATAAAAAATATAAAATAGGTCTGGGAGTGTAGCCTGTGGGAGTGTAGCCTGGAGGTAGAAGGGCTTCCAGGAACCCCAGTACCACAAAAAAAAAAAAAAAAAAAAAAACCTCAATAGGAATTGTGGTGGTGGTGCACATCTATATTCTCAGTACTTGGGAGGCTGAGACAGGAGGAGTGCAGGTGTGAAGTTAGCCTCAGCAACTTAACCAGGCCCTTAGCAACTCAGGGAGACCCTTATTTCCAAATAAAAAAGTCAAATAAGGCTGAGGATATAGCTTGGAGGTAAAATGCCCCTGGGTTCAATAAAAACACTAAACTGGAAGAAATAGAGAATTGCTCAAACTCAGATAATATACTGCAAATCTAAAAAATGACCAATTATAGGATATCTGTGAGAATAGATACAGATTAAAGTTAAGAAACAGGAATATAACACTTCTAAGGACAAAAGAGATAAAAAGGATCAATGACAAAACTATACAATTATCTAGGTCTTCAGGCAAAACCCAACAACAAACCATATTTTAACACAATTCAAGACAAGCAAGTGTCAAACTAGGATTCTTTTGGTGCTGGGGATTGAACCCAGGGGCATCCAAGCTACATGCCCTGCTCTGTGGACCTATTTTATTTTTTATTTTGAAACAGGGTCTCACTAAGTTGCAGAGGGCCTCCCTAAGATGTTGAGGCTGGCTGTGAACCCATGATCCTCCTGTCTCAGCAACCAAGTAGTAGAATTTTAGGTGTACACCACCTATTATAGGTGTACGCCACCAAGGTAGGATTCTGCAATGTAGTCAAGCTGTACTTCAAGCATCGAGGCTATAGGAGAAATCAAATCATGCTACAACTTAGAGAATATTATACTTAATAGTCCTTCTTGAATACTCTACTAGAATATTATTCAGCCAAGAGTTGATAAAGGAGACTTCAAATAAAATACTGGTATAGAGTATTAAACATATTCTTAAAAACTTAATATATTTAATTTGACAACATAGACAAGAATAAGGGTGGGGAAATGGTGTGCTTAGATGTTCTAAAGTAGAAATAAAACAAAATCTAAAAGGACAAGAAAAAAAGGTTCATTAACTGTCATATAGACAATTAGATGCGAGTTAGAAAGAACAGCCGGCAAATTGCTGGGCACAGTGGTACATGCAAGTAATTCCAGCTACTAGGATGCTGAGGCAGGAATATCCTAAATTCAAGGCTAGCTTGGGCAACTTACTGAGACCTGTCTAAAAATAAAAAATAAAAAGGGCTGAGAATGTAGCTCAGTAATTGAGAGTCCCTGGTTTCAGTCCCTAGTACCACTTAAAAAAAAAAAAAAAAAACCTGGAAAATTAGAGTAGACGCCTACAAGCAAAAAAGTTCTATAAACCGGGTATAGTAGCACAAGCTTGTAATCCCAGTATTTCGGAGGCTGAGATAGGAGGATCACAGTTTGCAGACAGCCTCAGCTACTTAGTAAGTCCCTTTTCAACTCAGTGAGACCCTGTTTCAAAATAAAGAAGAAAAAAATACGGCTGGGGTTGTTCTTGGAGGTAGAATGTCCCTAGGTTCCATCCCCAGTACTGCAAAAAAAAAAAAGAAAAGAAAAATAGGGCTGGGGTGTAGCCCAGAGGTAGAATGCCCCTGGGTTTCATCCCCAGTACCACAACAACAACAAAACAAAAAAAGCTTTGTAAAATATTATCAGTATAAGGTAACCACTAGGACTGACATACTTTAAGCATCAAAATAAATTTCATAAACCACAAAAGACCATTAGTGAAAGAAATAATAAATACAACACACACATTTACTGTTTCAAAAGAAACATAGGAAGGACAGGCATGAGAACTAACTAGATTTCTTGAGTATACCATGCATATAGTTTTAACTTTTGAACCATATAAAGTGTGATTCACATATTCAAAAGTAAAATAAAGAACCAGGAATGGTTGCACCTGCCTGTAATTCCAGTACTTGGGAGGCTGAGACAGGAGGATCGCAGGTTCAAAGCTAGCCTCAGAAACTTGGTGAGACCATGTTTCAAAATTCAAAAGTAAAAAAAGGCTGGAGTATAGCTTGGTGATAGAATGCCCTGCAATAAATCCCCATTACATAATAAGTAGAATAAAGTTGTTAAAAGTGATTTCCAAATTGAGTATAAATAAAAACCAGTGAACTTAAATTTATCACATTGATAACTACACAAAGGATTTTTGCTAACTTTTTTATTTTTTTATTCTTTTGGTAGTATTGGGGATTGAACACAGGATGTCCTACCTCTGAGCTACCCCCCCTCTAGTTTTATTTTGAAACAGTTTTTTTCTAAATTGCTGCACACTGGCCTCAAATATGTGATCCTCCTGTCTCAGCCTCCCAAGTACAGGGATTACAGGCATGGGCCACCACACCCAGTTTCCATTAACTTTTTTTATTTTTGTGGTACTGGGGATTGAACTGAGCTATAACCCAGCCTTATTTTATTTTTTATTTGGGGACAGGGTCTTGCTAAGTTACTGACGGCCTCACAAAGTTGCTGAGGCTGGTCTCGAACCTTAAATCCTCCTGTCTCAGACTCAAGTACTGGCATTACAGGCATGTGCAACCATGCCCAGTTTCCATTAGCTTTTTTTTTTCTCCTTTTTTGGAGTACTGGGGATGGAACCCAGGGGCTTTTCTACCTCCGGGCTATACTCTCAGATCTGTTTTATATTTTATTTGGAAACAGGGTCTCGCTAAGTTCCTGAGAGTCTCACTTAGTAGCCGAGGCTGGCTTCAAACCTGTGTGATCCTCCTGCCTCAGCCTCCCAAGCACTGGGATTATAAGCATGAGCCACCAAGCCCGGCTTCCATTAACTTTTGAACACATATACACATATTTTGATGATACATTTTTAGCAGATTATAGTCTAAGGACAAACAAATGCAAAAACATCTTAAACTTTATTACATTTAGCATTAATAAAAATATTGGTATTATGGTATTGAAACATATGTAATAAAACATATAAACCACGTGTATTAATGCTAATAAGAACCAAGATTTTGACTATAAAGGGAAAGAAAGAAAATAGATTAAAAAAAGCCTATCAAGTTAAAATTTTAATTGTAAATACTGATTTGACACCTTACTAACAATAGATCTTCAATTCCATTCACCTTAGAAGGAATAGAACGTCTGGGAAAAATAACTGATTTTACAGGTTTGAAATAATACAATACACAGGAAGTATAGGACACCTTGTTTTATCTAAAGATAGGCAGAACTTGCTAATGTGATGTTTCAAAGCTCTGAGAGCTAGGTTATAGTGACTTTCACCATATATAAGGTCAACATAAGAGTATCAGAAAGAACTTATTGACTATTAATATACTGCCTGATTTTTTAAAAATTCATGAAGACAGTGAAAAAAAAAAAGAGAGTGATGGAGGAAAGGAGGAAAAATAGAGTTTTTATTATTTTTTATTTCATTTTTTGTGATACTGGGGCATTATTCTCTACCTCTGAGATATACCCCCAATCCTATTTTTATTTTTATATTGAAACAGGATCTTGCTAGGTTCATGAGTCTCACCACTTGCTGAGCTGCCCTCAAACTTGGAGTCCTCCTGTTTCAGCCTATGTGCTGGGATTACAGGTGTGAGCCACCATGCCCAGCAAAATAGAGTTTTTAAAAGTAGAATATGAACTAAGAAACATAGAAGGAAATTAGAAAATTTTTATAAATTTAAATTACTATTTGCACTATACTGTAATAAATGACTTAGTGAAGAATAATTGAAATGGGAGCTGTAGTACATGCTTGTATTCCCAACTACTATGGGGGTAGGTTGAGGCAAGAGGATCACTTGAGCCCAGGCATTCAAGGCCATCCTGGGCAACATAGCAAGACCTCATCTCAAAACAAAAAAAGCCATGTATGGTGGCACATGCCGGTAATCCCAGTTCTTGGTAGGCTGAGGCAGAAGATTGCAGTTTCAAGGACAGCCTCAGAAATTTAGTGAGTTTTTTCAGCAACCAATCAAAACTCTTTTTCAAAATAAATAAAAAGGACTGGGGAGAATAGCTCAGAGGTAGAATGCCCATGGGTTCAATCCCTAGCAACAAAACAAAAACAAAAAGTAATCATTAATTGATGCTAAAGCCACTGGATGAAAAGCTGTCAGGGAACAGAATATTCCCATGGTGCCAAAATACTCTTAAAGATTACTAATTGGGGGGACGACTTTTTCAGTGGGGAGATCTAGTAATCATCACATTGACTAATCGATTACTACATTAATAAGAACATCTAGGATATGTGCCTTCTAATAGAAAGTAATGTAAAATCTGTATCACTTGTGAAATTTTCTTGCCAAAAACAAATAATACTTAACCGGAAGCTAATCAAATCTATAGACTTGACTTTCAGTTCAAAGTAAAAACAAAGAATAAAGATAACAAGCCAAACAAAGAACATTTGTCCCAAGTAGCAGCCAAGCAAAAGTCCTCTCCTGGGGAAAAAGCCTATAGGGATGGAGGGAAAGGCCTTTAGACTGAAAGAGAATCAGATACAAAACACAAACATCAGTTTATCTTGGTTCAAAAATAAAACTCTAAGCCGGGTGTGGTGATGCACACTTGTAATCCCAGCATTCAGGAGGCTGAGACCGGAGGATTGCAATTTGCAGACAGCCTCAGCTACTTAGTGAGGTCCTTTGCAACTTATTGAGACCTTGTTTCAAAATAAAGAATAAAAAATAGGGCAGGGGGTGTGGTTCGGAGGTCAAATGCCCCTGGGTTCCATTCCCAGACCCGCAAAAAATAAATAAATAATAAAATTTTATAGCAAGTAATTTTTTAGGTAATTAGAAATATTTGAATAAATTTAATCAGGAAAATGTCTTTAGTTTTAGAACACAACGCTGAAGCATTTAAGAGATAAAGGGTCCCAAAAGAGATCAAGCTCTCAAATGTCAAATGATAGTAATTGTTAAACATATTATTTGCTATTCTTTTTTTTTTTTTTTTTTTTTTTTTTTTTTTTTGCAGTACTAGGGATGGAACCCAGGGGCATTGTACCTCAGAGCTATACCTCCAGCCCTACTTTTTAGTCTTTTTTTTTTTTGAAACAGGGTCTCACTGAGTTTCAAAGGGCCTCACTAAGTAGCTGAGGCTGTCCATGAACCACAATCCTCAGGTCTCTGCCTCTCAAATGCTGGGATTACAAGCATGCACCACCACGCCTGGCTATTTGCTATTCTTTTAACTTTTATGTATATTTCAAAATGTAAAGTTGAAGAAAATTTAAATTAAAGTTTCTTAACAACCCCCATCTTTGTTAGCTCAGGAGATAATCAGTGAATTTTTTTTTTCTGATACCGGGGATTGAACATAGGAGCATGCTACCTCTGAGCTATACCACCAGCCCTTTTTATTTTTAATTTTAAAACAGGATCTTGCTAAGTAGCTGAGGCTGGCCTTCAATCGCTGCCATTCTCTTCCCTCAGCCTCTCAAGTACTGGGATTACAGGTGTGCAACTCCATGCCTAGTACCAGTTTTTAAAGCTAAACTGTCATAGCATAATTAAAGCCATTATGCTATGACAAATTGCTGTGGCAGTAGTGTGCTGGGTGAGATGATGGAAGCCTATAATCCCAGCTTCTCAGGAGGATGAGGCAGGAGGATAGCAAGCTTGAGGCCAGCATGGACAACTTAGTGAGACCTTGGCTCAAAATAAAAAGTGCTGGGGTTAGCAGGGCCTGGTGGTGCAAACCTATAATCCCAGTACTTGAGAGGTTGAGACATAAAGGTTGCAAGGGGTAGAGGTAAGGCTAGGAATGTAGCTTAGTGCTAGAGCACCTGCACAGCATGCACAAGGCCCTGGTGTCAGTCCTCAGTTCTGCAAAATAAAAAAAGGCAATAGTTATATAGACAAAATATTCAAAACAAAACCAAATTTGAATATGGCAAATGAAAATAATACAAAGAAATGGAAATCTAAAGTATTATATATACATTATCCAAAATAGAGCTACAGGTTTTTTGTCTGCTTGTTTGTTTGTTTGTTTTGGTGGTACTGGGGTTCCTGGAAACCCTTCTACCTCCAGACTACACTCCCAGACCTATTTTATATTATTTTTATTTGGAAACAAGGTCTCTGGCTTCGAACCTGCGCGATCCTCCTGTCTCTGCCTCCCAAGCGCAGGGATTACAAGCATGTGCCACCATGCCCGGTGAGCTACAGGTTTTAAAGTTCTAGAATTCAGTGTATTCCTATTAGAATAGTTAAGAAATATTGCCCTACTTTTTTTTTTTTTTTTTTTTTTTTTGCAGTGCTTGGGATGGAACCCAGGGACATTCTACCTCTGAGCTACACCCCCAGCCCTAATTTTTATTCTTTATTTTGAAACAGTCTCACTGAGTTGCAAAGGGCCTCACTAAGTAGCTGAGTGTCTTTGAGAACCATGATCCTGTCTCAGCCTCCCAAATGCTGGGATTACAAGTGTGAGTCACCATGCCCAGCTTACCCTACTTTTGTGTGTGTGTGTGTGTGTGTGTGTGTGTGGGTGGTACTAGGGATGGAAATCTGTGGTTCCTGGAAACCCTTCTACCTCCAGGCTACACTCCCAGACTTATTTTTATATTTTTATTTGGAAACAGGGTCTCTTAAGCCAGCCATCCTCCAGTCTCCACCTCCCGAGCACGGGAATTACAATCATGCGCCACCACGCCCGGCCTCATCCTCCTTCTAAACGCAGGTTTACATAATAATTGGATAATCTAGCTAGGATGGGAGGGGGGGTTTGACCTTCATGAAAGGAGACACCTTGGAGGAACTTTACAGGGACTTTTACGTCAAAATTACGTGAGCGAGATGGAGGATGTCATGTATAAAAGGTCTGTTCGGTGTTTTGTACTTCGGTGAATTCCTTCGAACTACTCCCCCCATGCCACTCCTGAATGGCATGGGGCTGTAACTGTGTTCTTTGTTTCTGTCTTTCTAATAAACTCCTTCAGGGCTGGGCGTGGTGGCACGCTTGTAAGCCCCGCGCTTGGGAGGCGGAGACAGGAAGATCACGCAGGTTCGAAGCCAGCTGCGCAGGCGTAAGAGACCCTGTTTCAAAAATATAAAATAGGTTTGGGAGCGTAGCTCAGAGGTAGAAGGGCTTCCAGGAACCCCAGTACCACCAAAAAATAAAAATTAAAATAAAAAAAAAATAAACTTCAAATCTTCAGCAAGAGTCCAGGCTATTGCATATCTATCCTTAGCTCAGTACAAGAACCCGTGCTTTTTATCTTTTTGTGGTTTTTTGGAGAATTATTCCCAGGGGTCTAACAAAGATCCCTGGGGACAGTTCTCCCAGATGGTAACAGTCACTGTCTCAAACCGTAACTTTAACTAAAGAGTAATGAGTAGCATGCTATTTTAGTCCCTTCTTTTTAGCTGAGTTAATTTATTTTTTTTCTTTTGAACACATTATTTTATGATCAAAACTAAGAAAATTCAATCTTAGGTTCATGAAGAGTCTAACTGGGATAAAGTATATTTGAAGTTATAGTAACAGACTAAATCAGTTACAGAGTGCTATAAAAGGACCACATTTTATGAATATCAATGTTAAATGCACCAGAAAATCTGGATATTCACAGACTAAAGATTTACAAAAGGAAAGCCTCCCTTCCCACTCATTTCCTGCTCCTTTATCTTGAATGTATGAGGAATAGGGCAGGATAAAAGTTTGAGCGTAGGGCTTCAATATTGTTTTTTGTTGTGCTGGGTATTGAATCTAGGGCATTCTACCTCTTACCTACACCCCATCCCTATTTTATTTTTTTACTTTAAAACTTTGCTAAATTGCTGAGGCTGGCCTCAAACCTGTGATTCTTCTGACTCATCCTCCCAAGTACTGGAATTATTAGGTATGTGCTAGGGTAGGGTAGTGCTGTTTAATAAAGATAGAGAGTCTGTAATATGGCAAAATTTCTTTTTTTTTTTTTTTTTTGCAGGTCTGGGGATGGAACCCAGGGGCATTCGACCTCGAAGCAACACCCCCAGTCTGTTTTTTATTATTTATTTGGAAACAGGGTCTCACTGATTTACAGAGGGCCTCACTAAGTAGCTGAGGATGTCCATGAACCACGATCCTCTGGTCTCAGCCTTCCAAATGCTGGGATTACAAGCATGTGCCACCATGCTTGGCTCCAAAATTTCCTTTCTTATACCCCTCTTTTATAAGTAGAAAATGAGACTATTTAGCATATATTTATAGTTTGTATAAGTTTTTTTCATTAAAGGTGGAAATAAAACCTTATATATTGCTTATTATATTTCATTTCTGCATTTAACTGATAGTCACAGTAGAAGCAATTATATTCAAATTGTAGAGAGAATATATCCTGAATTATTGTATTTAACCTTAAGGCTAGCAAAGATATTTAAAACAAGGTACTCTTAGGCTGTTATCATCATACAGGTAGAAAAATTCTAACTAGTTTAAATACAACCCAGTCCTTCATGCTAGAGCATAGGCTAGAGGGAAAAAAAGGCGGATCACATGTGACAAAAAGTTAACTAGAAATGTAAAGTACAGTAATTCATATGTATATGAGTGAATATATATGACGCTAAGTCATAGATTATGGTAAATAAGGAGACAAGAAAACATATGGGGAAATCTACATAATTTACAAAATATTCTATTTTGATAAACTGTTAAATAGAATTTAAGATTACCAAACAGTGACAAATAAAAATTTATCAATTAAAGCCATTTAACCAAAGAACAACTTACACATTCCTTTGAATTAGGTCTATAAAAAATTTAAATATACTAATCACATTCTCATACCCAAAATAATCTAAATAAATGAAATCTAGACAAATACACAAATTCAGGATACATATCATTTTTAAAATGTTTTTAAAATCACAGTAAATTTTATCTTAAGAAAAAATACAACAAAATGACAGTTATATACAACTGTTAAAAAGTTTCAAACAAGCCGGGTGTGGTGGCGCATGCTTGTAATCCCCGGGCTTGGGAGGCGGGGACAGGAGGATCACGCAGGTTTGAAGCCAGCTGCACGCTGGCTTAGGAGACCCTGTTTCTAAATAAAAGTATAAAAATAGGTCTGAGAGTGTAGCCCGGAGGTAGAAGGGCTTCCAGGAATTCCCCCAGTACCACCAAAAAAAAAGTTTCAAACAGCTGAATGATGGTGTAGTGGTGCCATAATTTATTGAGTACTCTCACTAATGCTTTTATGGTACCTATTTTGTTAGATAATGAGTTTAAAGAACAAATGCTGAAACAATCAAAAGTAGAATTATAGTTATTTATAAAACATTGATTTTGAGTATGTATCTAATGTTGTGAATTAGAGAAATACCTTCCAGAGAAGTCAGATATTTGGTGTAAAACAAGACACATAGGACCAGATTCTGATACAGATGCTTTTTCTTTGGCCCTATATCTACTTTACATGTCCTGGAGACTGTGTGTGTGTGTGTGTGTGTGTGTGTGTGTGTGTGTGTGTGTGTGTGTGTGTGTCTTTGTGTGTGTTACTAGGAATGGAACCCAAAGGCATTCTACCTCTAAGCTACACCCCTCACTCCTATTTTATATTCTTTATTTTGAAACAGGGTCTCACTGAGTTGCAAAGGACCTCACTAAGTAGCTGAAGCTGGCCAAGAACCGCGATCCTCCTGTCTTAGCCTCCCAAATGCTGGAATTACAAGCATGCACCATTACACCCGGCTAATCCTGGAGACTCTTAAGATGATTTACAATATCATATATATAACTTTTATAAAACTTTTCTTATATAAAGCATACATCCATAGTAATCAAATGTGTTTATAGTGAATGTTTAAATAAAATGAGTGATGCTAAATCCTTTTAAAAACTAAAAGAAACTCAGTAGAATGACTGTACAGTGACTTTTGGAAGTCCAATAATTTAATATATAAGAGCATTCAGTATTATGCTTAGTGTACAGACCACAATGTCAAGTAGTTTCTTTTCAGTTTCTGTCATTAGAATCTAGCTTAAATATCAAACCGACTTTATTGTCTATAAAATTCTGAGATACTCACTATAAACTGATGTAAATATTTTAAATTTTGTACTTCTCAATTCTATCTTTGACCATAAAATCGCCTAGTACTTCTCTAAAATCATTTGTTAAAGAGTTGATAATATTGATTGAAATATCTACCTGTTGCACTTCAGACTTTTCTTTAAAATATAATCTTAATTTTTTATAGAATTACAAATTCTATAAAACACTCTTCCCATGAACTAACACAATTTCACATTGAACAACTTGAGAGAAAACAATTACAACTATAGAGAAAATTTTTTTTTGCAATACTGGGGATTGAACCCAGAGACATTCTACCTCCTAACTATACCCCAAGTCCTACTTTTTAGTCTTTATTCTGAAACAGGGTCTCACTAAATTGCAGAGAATCTCACTAAGTAGCTGGGGCACTGACTGTGAACCTGTGATGTGATCCTCCTTTCTCCCAAGTATTGGAATAAAAAGCTAGTGCAGCACGCCCAGCTTTCAAAACTATAGAGATTTAAATAATCATTATTGTAAAAGCTTAATAGAGCTTTAAAGGTCATCAAAACACAAAGCACATACACAAAATATCTCTCTCTCTCTCTCTCTCTCTCTCTCTCTCTCTCTCTCTATATATATATATATATATATATATATACATATGTGTGTGTGTGTGTGTGTGTGTATATATAGAGAGAGACATGATCTAGGACCCAAGTCCACATTCTCCACTAGGACTATTTCATTATTAAGTAAAAATTTAAAACTACATAGCTCACTAACATTTTTAAACCTAATAATGAAGAAAAATGTAATGTATGGCTAATAAAAGCTTAGTCTTAAAATCTTTGCTAGACACTTTGAAAATTATATTATTTTGGATACCTGAAAATGTGTTATTACTTTAACATACATAAATTTTAACATATCCAAACAATTGTATTATTTTTTAAGTATTAAAATAGGGACAGACTAAGCCTAAATTAACAGTTAATTGTGAATGCAAACTGCATTAATGCATAATTCAAATAGTACTTTAACATGAATTAAATTTTTATTTTTAGTCTTGAATTCTGTGTTTGCGAGATTTAGATTTCACTTAGCAGTAGGTAATAGTAGTATGTAAGCCTGAATGTTACTACAGTATTAAAATACCATGCTCAAAATGTGGTAGTTATTAAACAAAGTAATTTAAAAGGTAGTCAATTAAAATCATAAGTCTAACATCCAGAAAGTTTGCTTGGTACAATATTTTTGTTATCAGCAGCAAATTGATTTAAATATTTTGCAGTTTTAAGCACTTTTAAATTCTGGATGAAAATGATTAGACTTGCAGTCTGTAGAAACTGTTGCATTAGCAGGTTAACATAATCAGTCTACATTAGCTAAAAGTACGAAACAGTTTGTCACAACAGTATTTCTGAATCAAATTCTATTTAACAAAATCCAGTACAACTATATAAAAATATTTATTTCTTATAGTTTTTATATCAGAACAGACTTTAAAAATATATACAATACAAATGAAAAAAAATAAAGTAAAATACTTCATATACCCAATAGGTAATTCTGCATATGTTGATAATTAAATTAAACCTATATCCCTGTAGAAATCATTTTCACCTACTAGTTCATCTTATTATTTCTAATATATTCTCTCCTTTGAACCAACTTATTAAATAACTCTTGTAATTTGCATCCTCAACTCCAGTGTTAAAAAGGAAAAAAAATTCTATTTTAAAGTAAAATAGTGATTCCTTCCTAGCAGCTCTTAGGAGACACAAAATGGCATTACCTGTATGTATGACATGATCTAGGAACCAAGTCTGTCTTCTCCAGGGAGAGAACTCAGAATTTAGCTATGTCTCCTAGTTACATGATCAGTTCCTGGCGACAGTGGGCTTAAAAGAGGTCTAAACCTTTCTTCTGACCAGACTTAAAGTTACAGTATCATTTAAAATAATGTAATATAGCAATAGGGGATGTTTTAAAAAAAAGTCATCTTGATCTCCATCCACTGACAGCTATACTATTTTTTTGGTTGTTGTTTTTTATCAAAAGTTGTATATTAAAAGAAATTTCTACAGATCAATGAATAAAATACTCATTTAAAAACTTTCTAGTCCAGTATATGCTTGAGAGTTCAAAATTCTCCAAACTGAGATATTAGACAATGATAATTACCTTATTTTAAACTGTTAAATGAGTATTTCATCCCTTTAAATTACATTTTAAAACTTTAGTGACAACACAAATATAATATTAAGGATTTATATACTTTAAGAAATACAATTAGGAGATCAAGAGTAAAATTCCACTTGTGTAAAGTCATTGGCTACTATCTAACACAGAAGCAATTGGATTGTTTTCAGCTGTCGGAACACTAAGCTATCTTAGAATGTATACATGGAGAAATAGATACCTTTCTATACTAAATTTGAATATGAATTTTACTTTCTAACACATCAGACTCAGAATTACTTTATCAAATTTTAAGTAATTGAACAAATAACATTTAACAATCTGTTTAATAATATTTTGTATAAATATAAAAATCTCAGATATGTGAAAATGTTTTTCAGATCATATTTCTGTATTTTCAGTTTATAGGTAATTATAATTTTCAGACTTTGAACATTCTATGTGATTTGACATATCTGTACAGAAAGAATAAGATAAAAACCATTTAATAAGAGTAAATCTAATTTGCAAAATTGATAGCTGACATTTGTGTGCTCTTGGAAAGAGTGCATAGGACATTTCTGCAGCAATCAAAAAGGTAAGCTCTTTAAACTTAAGACTTCAAGTTTCCTCTAATATTCTTTCTAATTCTAATCCCTGGAAATACTCTCATATTTTGAATTCTAGATGTGTTTTGTTAAATATACAGTATACATATTTTATCCATAAGCCTGTATATTTTCAAACCATTTGAACAATACGATCAGATTCAGCATGATGATATCTTCACAGAATCTGTAGAAGTCCTCTGTGCAAGATTAATGTCGAGATTTCTAGTGCACCATCATGAAAGACCAGCAAAAGATAGTTTATAACTATGCTTTAGTGGGATTTCCTGCTGGTCTGGGATCATAACCGTATAAGAAAGTAGCTGTTATTACAAGGATGGCTCCAAGGAAAAAGACACTAAATAAGATAAAAAATAAAAAAAACAGTTTTAGAGCAAAACAATTTCTATATCTTTACCATAAAAAACAATTATAATTTGGAGGAAAATGTTCTAGTAACATGGCTAATATATAAATATTGAGTACATTCCAGGTATTTGGCTAAGTGCTTTACTTGTATTATCTGACTTAGTTCTCACAACAACCCTATTAAAAGGCAGTACTATTAACTTCATTTTTACCTGTGAAGAAATAGGTTTGGAAAGTGTAAGTTGTCTAAAGTTCCACAACTTTAAGCAGAAGATGGTACTCAAGTCTGGGTATATCTAACTCGAGAACCTGCACTTTGATTTGCTGCCTCACTGTCTCCCAAAACAAAGATGTTTTAGATGCTGTATTTCACCCTAATACATATTTTGCATGCAACACATTCAATAATAAAAGATCTTGGTTCTTTAAGTACTTGAACATATAAAAGAAAATTTAATCCTTTTATGCCAAACCAAAGTGAGTTCAGTTTAAAATGTAACCAAAACTTGATTTTTTAAAAGTAACCAAATTCAGAACTAATTTTTTTCTTTTTCTTTTCTTTTCTTTTCTTTTTTGTGGTACTAGAGATTGAACCTAGGAGTAGTCTTATCTTTGCAGTATACCCTCAGCCCTGTTTTTTTTTTATATGTAAACAGGGTCTCACGAAGTTGCTGTGAGCCTGCCTCACAAAGATGCTAAGGCTGGCCTTGAACTGCAATTCTCCTGTCTCAGCCCCCCAACTACTGAGATTGCAAGCATGTGCCATCACACCTGGCTAGGATTGATTGTTTTATATCTATTTTAAAATGTTCATATAAGGACATGAATTGTTTTGGTTTTAAAGTTTCTAATAACAGTTCCAAGTATTCTTGGAGCCTATTTCAAAACAAAAAAAAGGGCTGGGGGTGTGGCTCAGTGGTAGAAAGCCCCTGGGTTCATTCCCCAGTACCACAATTCAAAATTAAAAAACAAAAAGGGAGCCGGGCGTGGTGGCGCACACTTGTAATCCCCGAGCTTGGAAGGCAGAGACAGGAGGATCACGCAGGTTGGAAGCCAGCCATGCTGGCTTAAGAGACCCTGTCTCCAAATTTTAAAAAAAGGTATAAAATTAGGTCTGGGAGTATAGCCTGGAGGTAGAAGGGTTTCCAGGAACCCCAATACCACAAAAAAAAAAGGGGTTAGGGGTACAGCTAGATGCAGAATACCACTAGGCTCAACTGCCAGTACTCCTCGCAAAGGAAAGAAAAAAAAGTTATGATTCCTTATTATGACATCAAAAACATTTCACATAATGTGGTCCCTCCAACCACATCCCTTATTATTCCTGTCCAATCTATAATTCAGCCACACTACTCAAGGTGCTCTTCCTTGACAGTATCTTTGTAAATGCTATTCCCTCAGTCAACAATGTTCTTTTTCTTAAGAAAACTGCCCTAGACAGTTACTTTATTATAAGTTATCACATGATTATTAAATATGCATTATTAACGTATCAGTTTCCCTGCTCATTATTGTACACCTAGCATATACAGGGAGCTCAATGATTGTTATAATAACTAGTGTTGATGTGTAACTTTCTAAATGCCTTAGATTAACATAAAAATTCCTATGATATATCCTGAAAAAATTACTACCACAGGAGTATTAGGTCATTATTTAAGCTCTAGATAGATTTCATCTGGATATTTCCTTCATCAGTCACTATGAACTTTTCTTAGCTTTCTAGAACTGTGCAGACTGAGAGTTTATGCTCAACTGAAGTTGTCTGATCCAACTTTCTACTCACTGCAGGTATCCTATATATGATACCTCTTAAAGGACTTGAATACCTAATAATGTAAAAAAAAAAAAAAAAAAAAAAAAACCTACTTCTCAGCTGGTCATGCATTCTGGAGGCTGAGACCAGAGGAGGCTGAGACCAGAGGATCATGGTTCAAGGACAGCCTCAGCTACTTAGGCCCTCTGCAACTTAGTGAGACTCTGTTTCAAAATAAGGAATACAAAATAGGACAGGGGATGTAGCTTGGAGTTCAGATGCCTCTGGGTTCCATCCCTAGATCTACAAAAAAGAAAGAAGAAAAAAAAAAACCTACTTCTTAAGCCATATTTTTTCAGAGGGTTCTAGAAAAAAATATCCTATCAGATTAATGATTTCAAAAATTTGAGCTTCCTCTGTCTAATGAAACTATATGCTCTCACTGCTACACTGTTAAAATTTACTTCATGTATCTAGATGCTCTCCAATCATTACAACCATGTTGCAGTCAAGAAACTCTCATAAAGCTGGGCTTGGTGGCGCAGGTTTGTAATCCCAGCATTCAGGAGGCTGAGAACAGAGGATCACAGTTCGTGGACAGCCTCAGCTACTTAGGCCCTCTGCAACTCAATGAAACCTGGTTTTGAAATAAAGAATAAAAAATAGGGCAGGGGGTGTAGGTCGGAGGTTAAATGCTCCTGGGTTCCATCCCCAGACCCGCAAAAAAAAAAAAAAAAAAAAAAAGAAAAAGAAAAAAGAAACTCATGTACTGTTTTCCAGAATCTAGCACAGTGATTAGAACACACAGTGGATGCTTTAATAAACTTTTGGTCAAAGAATCAGCAAACCTGTATGGAATTATAGTAATGCCAATAACAACAAAAAAGGAGTATAAGAAAAACAGGAAAGCAAGTACATTAGAGACATGTAGAGAGATGTCTAGCAATTGGTAGAAAATAGGGATCTAGAGACCTGAGGATGTAACTCAGTGTTAGAGCATTTGTCTAGCATATATGAGTCCCTGGGTTGAATCTTAAAACCACAAAAAAGGGGGAAAGATCTATAGCTTAGGTGAAATTGGAACCTACCGTCATAGAGAAAGCAGATACAACATGGCAATGGATAAAGATGACCAAGGGAGTGAGCAAGGACTGACATGTTACCAAAGGGATGATCAGAAAGGTAGGTATAGGCATACCACTGTAGAGAAGACAAAATTTCAGGAAGTAGAACGGAGGCAATAAAGGCAAATAATGCATTTGAAAGAGTTGGGTGAAGAATAAGAAAAGGTTACTGAGCCACACATGTTGGTGCATGCCTCTAATGACAGTACTTGGGAGGATGAGGTGAGTCATGGGAGACCCTGTTTCAAAATAAACAAAATAGGGCAGGGATATATATAGCTCAGAAGTAGAATGCCTCTGGGTTCAATCCCCTATCGGGGAAAAAAATGTCCTTGGAACAAGGAGAAGGAAGAACTGCAGATTTTAGGACTTGAGAGAAGTCCAAATTGTTGCTTGACTGTAGAACCTCCCTCAGAATCTCATGGGCTTCACTATCTCCTCCAACTTTTATCTTCTGATTCTCCTTCTTAGTGCTTGGACTGAATTGAAACCCAGAGGAAGGGAGCAGGAAACTGAATTCATGGCAATGTATGCTCTGGAACCAATAACCATTGAAGATGTTACCATAAAGTTTACCCAGGAAGAGTGGGCCCTACTGGACACATCCCAGAAAAAGCTATACAGAGATGTAAAGGAAGAAACCACCAAGCATCTAGTTTTCCTTGGTGAGTCCTCAATTAAAAAAAAATTAACCTTCAGTCGAAATATTTTGAATTTCCTACCATAATTCCACTCCAATCTCTGCACTGATTTTTTTATATATGTAATTATATGAAAGTTGTTTCTATACACTTTATATACAAATGCTTTTTCACCACATTAATATGTAATCTTGAAGATTTTATACTATTTTATTGAAGAACTATATTTTCTCTGTTAAACATGTTTTCTCAGCTGACTTCCTAATTTCACCTTACTTTCCTTATTAACCACCAATAAATTTGATGATAATATTAGTAGAAAACTGAAAATCCACTCTTTTTTTTACATGAATAGGATACCAGTTTGGCAAATCAGATGAGAATTTCCACATGAATGGCTTAAAAGGCAGCTACCAAGAGATTACTGACTCTGGAGATAAGCCATATGAAAGTCATCTCTGTGGAAAAGACTTTATTTATTCCTCTGGCCTTAGAAAGCACATTCCAACCTATACTGAAGAAAACCTACACATAGGCCATGTTTGTGAGAAAGCCTTCAGCCAACTTGTTAACCTTAGACTGCATGAGAAAATACACACTACTGAGAAATCTTCTGAATGTCATTGGTTTGGGAAAGCCTATAACCAAGTTGTGAGTCTTAGGCAGCCTGAGAGGATACACACTGGTGAGACCTCTCATGAATGCCACCAATGCGGCAAAGCCTTCACCAAATATTCTGGCATTAAGCAACATCAGAGAATACACACTGGAGAGAAACCTAATGAATGCCATTCCTGTGGGAAAGCCTTCAGCCAACTTTGTAACCTTAGGCGGCATGAGAAAACATACACTGGAGAGAAACCTTCTAAGTGCCATCAGTGTGGAAAAGCCTTCAGTCACTTTCATAACCTTCAAGAGCATGCGAGAATACACAGTGGGGAGAAACCTTATGAATGTCACCAGTGTGGGAAAGGCTTCAGTCACTTTCATAACCTTAGGGAGCATGAAAGAATACATACTGGCAAGAAACCTTATGAATGCCATCAGTGTGGGAAAGCCTTCAGTAAATCTTCAAGCCTTAAACAACATGAGAGAATACACACTGGAGAGAAACCTCACGAATGCCACAAGTGTGGGAAAGTCTTCAGCCTATCTTGGAACCTTACGCGGCATGAGAAAACACACACTGGAGAGAAGCCTTATGAGTGCAATCAGTGTGGGAAAGCCTTCAGTATGTTTTATAGCCTCAAGAAACATCAGATAACACACACTGGAGAAAAACCCTATGAATGCTATTGGTGTGGGAAAGCCTTTAGTAAGTCTTTTAGCCTAAAGCACCACGAGATAACACACACTGGAGAGAAACCTTATAAGTGCAATCAGTGTGGGAAAGCCTTCAGTATGTTTTTTAGCCTCAAGAAACATCAGAGAACACACACTAGAGAAAAACCCTATGAATGCCATCAGTGTGGGAAAGCCTTCAGTCAATCTTCGAATGTTAAGGAACATCAGAAAACACACACTGGAGAGAAACCTTATAAATGCCACCAGTGTGGGAAAGCCTTCAGTAAGTCTTCTAGCCTAAAGCACCACGAGATAACACACACTGGAGAGAAACCTTATGAATGCCTTCAGTGTGGGAAAGGCTTCAGTAAATCTTATAACCTTAAACAACATGAGAGAACACACACTGGAGAGAAACCCTATGAATGCCACCAGTGTGGGAAGGCTTTCAGTACATCTTCTATCCTTAAAAAACATGAGAGAACACACACTGGATAGAAACCTTATGAATGCCATCAGTGTGAGAAAGCCTTCAGTAAATCTTGTATCCTTAAGAAACATGAGAACACACTGGAGAAAAACCTTATGAAGGCTATCAGTGTGGGCTAGCCTTCACCACATAGTATGGCCTTAAGCAACCTCAAAGAACACACACTGGAGAGAAGCCTCATGAACAGACACTGGAGAGAAACCAAATGAATGCCATGTGGTTGGGAATTACTTCAGTTTGTTTCAGTACCTTAAACATCGTCAGAGAATTCAAGCTACAGATTAAATAATAAAGTTGTGTGTCAAAATCCTTTTCGTAATGTTCTACAGCTCATTATCATGAGAGAACACACACTGGAGAGAACTCAGAATGCTTTGGGTATATATTATGACCTAAAATGACATGATGTCATAACTATAATGAATGATGAGTCTTCTACCATTCCTGTAATCTTTAAACTTGAGGACCTACTTATTGAGAGGCTACCCTGTCTAATCTGTGTGGAAGACCACTAAGTCATCCTTACACCTAGACTGACATAAACTCATGGAAAAGAAGCTGTATGCATGAGCCCTTGCCCCAATCACTGATTTTCATAGATTTTTTTATAATCTGTAGTAGAACAAATGTAGATGTCTTCAACCACAGCTCTTAGTTTTAAAAACACTACCTAACATGACAGGAAAGAACCATTGAGTGTACTGGGGTTCCAGGATGGGTTCCAGTGCCCCCCTGAACATACACACACACAAATAGTACTTGAGAAAAAAAACAACTAAAGGGAGAAAAAGGTGTGGGGGGGGGGTTACTGGGGGTGGAACCCAGGGGCTTTCTACCTGTGGGCTATACTCCCAGACCTATTTTATATTTTATTTGGAAACAGGGTTCTCACTAAGTTGTTGAGGCTGGCTTCAAACCTGCACAATCCTCCTGTGTCAGCCTTCCAAGAGCTAGGATTACAAGCATTCACTACCACGCCCGGCTTATAATTTATAATTCCTTTCTTTCTTATTTTCTTTCTTTCTTTCTTTCTTTCTTTCTTTCTTTCTTTCTTTCTTTCTTTTTTTTTTTTTTTGTGGTTCTGGGGTTCCCGGAAACCCTTCTACCTCCAGGTTACACTCCCAGACCTATTTTATACTTTTATTTATTTGGAAACAGGGTCTCCTAAGCCAGCATGGCTGGCTTCGAATCTGCGCCATTCTGTCTTCTCCCAAGTACGGGGATAAATGCGTGCGCCACCACGCCCGGCTTTTTAATGTTATTTTTTGTGGTACTGGGGATTGAACCCAGGGACATTCTACTTCTGAACTACTCTCCCAGATGTATTTTATTTTTATTTTGAAACATGGTCTCATGAGTGATGAGAGTCTCACTACTTGCTGAGGCTGTCTATCAACCGGCAATCCTCCTGTCTCAGGGATTACAGGTGTACACTACCACACCCATCTTAATACCAATTTTTAATCCATCCTCTTTGAACAAGTTTCTCAGTATTTGAAGTATGTACTGGGCTTTACCAAACATATAGCAGATCTTGATGGCACCACCATAAGTAGAAAGACTTTCTAAGGTTTTATATTTTATTTTTACTCTGCATTTTACTAGCCTTATATTAAATTGAAATATTGATGATAAAAAAAGAGTTACTGAGTTTTACTTATAGGACTGCATTAAGATAAAGGGCTATTTACCTATTTTAGGAAAAATAATCCATCTTCCTCTGGCTTGGTCTTCTGAACATATTCTCAAAACATTCATTCATTAAATAATAATACTATCACTGTCTTTTTATCTTCATCCCAACATATATACTCCTTTAGAAACATGAATTTACATGCAGGTGTTTATCTTAATGATAAATTACTACTCTTCCCTTGTTGGTTTACTTGATCATTTTTCCCTACATGATTAAAAAGTTGAAAAAATCTCCCTAGGATTTTTTTTTTTTTTTCAGTACTGGGGATGGAACCCAGGGACATTCTACCTCTGAGCAATACCTTCTGTCTCAGTCTCCAAAATTCTGAGATTACAAGCGTGTACCACCATGCCAGGCTCTACCTTGGATTTTTATGAGGTTTAACTTATTTTTGAAAATATATGCCTTTTTAAGTATACCTCAAAAATGTACCGGTTCCAAACATGAACACAGAGAATAAAGCATCATTACCATATAAGTGTTAGCCAGGTATGACAGCGCACTCCTGTAATCCCAGTACTTGGGAAGCTGAGATAGGAGGATTGCAGGATTAAGGACAGCCTCTATAATTTAGTGAGACTTTCAGCAATCTAGCAAGACCTTGTTTCAAAACAAAAAATAAAAAGGGCTGGCAGCTGTAGCTCGGAGGTAGAATGCACTTGGTTCAATGCTCAATATCACACACATACAAAAAACTAAACTAAACAAGATTTAGTGTTGTTAGGCTAGTCTTATTAGCTAAGTGATGCATTCTTACACCAAGCTAAAAACAAATATTACATAATATACATATATATATATATATATATTTTTTTTTTTTTTTTGGTGGTACTGGGGATGGAACCCTTCTACCTCCGGGCTACACTCCCAGACCTATTTTATATTTTGTTTGGAAACAGAGTCTCTTAAGCCAGCGAAGATGGCTTCAAACTTGTATGATCCCCAAGTGTGGGGATTACAAGCGTGTGCCACCATGCCCGACTTCATATTTTTTATCTCAGAAAAAATGAATCTCAACATGCATATCCTGGTTGTTAGAGAACTAAAATCGTAAGTATTCAATATAGAAATATAGTGAGCACATTTCCTGCTATGACATTCCATCTATGACCCTATTTCACTCTCAACAATACTGAATTAAAATTTTAAGACTCTAGCTGAGTGTGGTGGCACATGCTTGTAATCCCAGTACTTGGGAGGCTGAGACAGGAGAATTGCAGGTTTGAATTCAGCCTGAGCTACTTAGGCCTTCCACAACTTAGTGAGACCCTGTTTCTAAAAAAGAATAACTATTTCTAAATTAAAAAAAAAATCCAGGCGTGGTGGTCCACGCTTGTAATCTCAGCATTTGGGAGGCTCAGACAGGAGGACTGCAGTTTGCAGACAGCCTCAGCTACTATGTGAGGCCCTCTGCAACTCAGTGAGACCATTTCAAAATAAAGAATAAAAAATAGGGCTGGAGGTATAGCTTGCTGGTAGAATGCCCATGGGTTCCATCCCCAGTACTGCAAACAAAAACCATAAAAAACAGGGCCGGGAATATAGCTTGGTGGTAGAATGCCCTTGGGTTCAATCCCCAGTAACACACACACACACACACACACACACACACACACACACACACCATGATGATTATCTACTATATGCTAAGTACCAGCCCTATGTTCTTATTTGGTGGTAATAAATCTTAGGAAGAAAGGGGAAGAGAGAGAGTTGGAATGGAGGAAAGTGTTCTTTTATTTAGGGTAGTCTCTTGACAAAGTGCCATCTGAGCCAAGATCTGAGGAAGTGATGCCATATAAATATGTAGATGATGATTATCCAAGAAGATAGAAGGGCAAATCAAAGCCTACAGCAAAGAGGTGACTGAAGCTTTAAAAAAAAAAAAAAAAGAATATCAATGAGTACAGCCCAAGAGCTGATCAAATAAGTCTTTGACCAATTTCAAAATGGGAAGCAATGACAGGGTTTCTGAGCATAATAGAGAGATATTTTATTTACACTGAAAAAAGATATTCTGGTTGCTGAATGAAGAAGAGCAGGGATGCTGGGGTACAGGAAAGAAAAATAGGTCAGAAATCTCCTAAATCCTGATGAGAATGAGGGCGTAGCTCATAAAGGGTAGTAACAATGGATGCTGTGAGAAATAGTCTGATTCTGGAGATATTAAAAATAAAAACTAACAGATTTTCTTCTGGATTAGATACAAAAGATAAAAAGAAACTGATGACCCTATTTCTTCCTCGACTCAAAATAAAGTTCCATATACTCTAACCTCTTATAGACCTATTATAGTCCTATCCACAGATACTCCCTTCCCTGAAATTACTGTGGATAAACTGTGTTGCTGCCTTAAGAAGGATTTAGGACTTAGCAACTGGAAGAATGAAAGTACTGCCATTTACTAAATGGAGAATCCCAGCTAGGAATAGGAAATGAGTGAAAATGTGAACAGGCAATTAGATATACAAACGTGGAATGTAAGTTTTTTGGGTTTGTTTGGTTTTTGTTTTGGGGTTTTTTTTTTTTTTTTTTTTTTTGGTGGTACTGGGGGTGGAACCCAGGGGCTTTTCTACCTCCGGGCTATACTCCCAGACCTATTTTATACTTTATTTGGAAACAAGGTCTCACTAAGTTGCTGAGAGCCTCACTAAGTAGCTGAGGCTGGCTTCGAACCTGTGCGATCCTCCTGTCTCAGCCTCCCAAGTGCTGGGATTACAAGTGTGCGCCACCACACCTGGCTAAACATGGAATGCAAGCTTAAATGAGAAAGAACAGATAAAGGATCCTTGGGAGACTTCAAAGTTTTGAGACTGAGAAAATCAGGAAAGTAGTGAAGTTAGAAGAAAACCAAGAATGGTATCCTAGAAGTCATTAAATATCCCATTAGTCTGGAATCATAAACTAATAATTGCAAGACAATAATAGAACCTTCAGTACCATCTGTGATGGGTATTCATTACACCAAATTCTTTCGGTTTCTTCCCTTAGTGTCCATACACTAGAGTCCTGGGACTCCTATCTTACCTCTCACTGCTGCCAGTTCTTTCCAAATTGCTCTTCTTCCTATAATTACCTTAGTTTTCTCATGAGCCACCTTCCCTATATAAACTATCTTCAGGAATATCACCCCCTCTCCTGGCTTTTGGTATGGCATGCATTAAAGGCATGCATAAAAATGTCATGGGCCACTTGTGGTGGTGCCCACCTCTGTAGGCTGAGGCAGGAGGATCTCAAATTCAAGGCCAACATGAGCAATTTACCAAGATCCTATCTCAAAATGAAATAAAAAGGGCTGAGGGAGTCGGGCGTGGTGGCGCACACTTGTAAGCCCAGCACTTGGGATCACACAGGTTCAAAGCCAGCCTCAGCTACTTAGTGAGGCTCTCAGCAACTTAGTGAGACCCTGTTTCCAAATAAATTATAAAATAGGGTTGTGGTGTAGCCTGGAGGTAGAAAGCCCCTGGGTTCCACCCCCAGTAACACACCAAAAAAAAAAAAAAAAAAAAAGGGCTGAGGACATAGCTCAGTGGTATACCAAAAAAAGAAATAAAGAAAAGTCATGACATTGTGTGTGATTTTAAATGACTTATACGCTTTTTATATTATTTGTGACTTTTGGGGGGAACCATTCTGGTCTATTAGGAAGTTTCTAGTCAGCCAAACTGTATAACGGACTTTCCAGTGTAAGGAAATTATCTTTTCTGTATTTAGTTTGAAATCCTTCTTAAAAGATAGTTAAATGAACTTTTAAATTCCAATAATTTTTCAAAAGTGGCAATGAGATAAAGTTTATTGGATTACCTTAAGAAGATTCTTATTTTTCTAAAAATAGTTTTGGCATTTAAAGAAAGAGAAAATATTTTACCTGGTTGGCACAAAATCTTGTAGCCAGAAATAGGATATCAGTGTTGATAATATTATGGATAAAGAAGTTGCAAATCCTTTTAAAATATTATCTGCATACTTAATAACAGCAGCTATCACAAGGCCTCCAAGTGCCTACAAAAGTATTAAGAGATTATATTTTAAAACAGACATACTTTCAATATAATTACATTACTCAATGAAGCTTTAGGCTTTTGTCCTATAATTGTAATCCCACTATAGTAAATGATATACTAAGCAGTATACTTCCAGGTCTTGTTCAATAGTCCTCTTATTTCAAAGGTATGTAATAAAGTTGATATTATAAAAAAAATCTATCCTCCTCCAATTTAGTAATTAAACATTACTTGTTTGGACAAATGTGAGAAGATTCATAACTTGGATCAGTGAAATAGTTTTACCTTTGAATAAAAATTAAGGAATTTAAAAGGCTTTTTACTAACCTTTCAGTAACTTCCTAACGACTTTCATCCTCTAGGTTCTCTCCATTCTTCCTCTCATTTCTGTTAAAATTATTCTTCCCTAAAGTACAGTTTTAGTCATGCTCTCTTTCCCTCTCTCCCTTTCTTCCTTTGGTTTTGCTATGCAGGGGATGGCATCTAGGGCCTTGCAAATGGTAGGTAAACACTCTACTAATGAAGTATAAACCAATCCCAGTGCTCTTTCTTCAAGAATATATAAAAAACCTTCTACCCAATCTCTCTCAAATTCAGACTATAGAGTATAGTTCAGTGATGGAACATGTGCCTAGCATGTATGAGGCCATGGATTTAACCCCCCGGGGGGGGAGGGAGAGAGGGAGGGCAAGAGAGAGAAGAGGAGAAGAGAGAGGAGAGAGGGGAGGTAGAGGTAGAGATTGATTGATTGATTGATTGATTGATTGATTGATTTTGGTGTACTGGTTGACCAACCCTAACCCAAATATCTGAATTACACAAAATTCTAAACTTTTTTTGAGCACTGCCTTGGGAAAAATTGTACAACTGACCTCATGTGTTAGTCACAACAAAGACACACTAAAAATCTTGTGCAAAAATCACTTTCAGGGTAAATGTGTAAGATATTTATATATAAACATAAATTTGTGTGTAGGCATGAATCTCATCTTAAAAACCCTGATCCAAAACACCTCTGGTGTCACGTGTTTTGGATAGGGGATACTCAACCTGTACTACATAGTTACAGTTTTTGTCAGACCTTACATGTCAGCTTCCAAATCTGGGCTACTCACCTGAACAATTTTCACTGTACCTCCTTTATGACAGTTTTACTTATAAAAGTCATAAACTATGCCCACTGAGCTTAAGACAAATTAATGTTCTGCATCCAACCACTGGGCAATACTGTCACCTATCTATTCCCTTTTAAGCCCCTCACACCAGTTAGTTATACCAAATCTTTTCTATCTTTCTCACACAGTCAGCCCCTTCTTAAGGGAAGATGGCTTCCCCTCATTGCTAGCATGAATATATCACACATAAGTTCTCCTGCCTTAACCTATTTCCACTTCACATTTTCTCTTATTGTCCTTTTTTCTCCTATCTTTATTATTATTGTTGTTGATAGCAGTAGTAGTAGTACTAGAGATTCAACCCAGAGGCATTCTACTTCTGAGCTATATCCCCAGCCCTTTTTACTTTTTATGTTGAGACCAGGTCTAAGTTGCTGAGGCTGGCCTCAAACCTGTGATTCTCCTGTCTCAGCCTCCCAAATACTGGTATTACAGGTATGTGCCATCTCATCTGGCTCTAACCTAAAATAAAAATCTTCTTGTTTTCAAAACACAAGTATCCTTTGACATTTTCATCTGCCTTCCAGATTACTGCTCCTTATGATTTCAAATACCTCTAAAAGAATAAGAACTCTGAAGGCAGTGACTTATATCTTCATTTTCATATACTCCAGAGTATCCATTAAACATCTACCGAAGATGAAATTACTCAATCCTTGAATAATTTCAAGTTAAATATAAACTGAATAAATTTGAAAGAAATATTTCACTATGTATTCCCAAAATGAAGTTAAAAGCTGCTGCAGAATTAAACATCTAGATCTGATTCCTGGTCTTAATGGGCTGAACACAGACTTTCTGTACAACAAAAAGACCAAGTCTATTTTTTACTCTCCTGAATAAACGATACAATAGGAGAATAGCAGGGACCTTTTCTCCTAGTATCAGTACTTCAGTAGCCACTTTGATAGTCTATGTGGAAACAATATTTATTAGCATTAAATAAAAGACTATGTGCTTTACCTGAAGAACAACAACTATCCAGGTCAGTTGGTTATATCCCTGAAAAAATCCATTTTTTGATACCAATTCTCCATCATAAACGTAAACACCCATTAATCCAAATATACTCCCGAAGAAACCTAAAAAAAGTGAAGTCATATGTGATATACTTGTGTCATATGCCATTTAGTTTTCCTGAAGAAATATTTTTCTGTTGACATTCCAAGTTATTTTATACTTAATTTTTTCTTTTTGTCGAAATTTGACTGCTTTAAAATTTTTTACTTGGTTTATATAAAATTAACAACAAAGCAATACTCAGTTTTACTCTGCTATGACTGTAAGACAAAGACACAAACATATAAAAAAGAATAGTGTGGTGGTGCACTCCTGTAATTGCAGCACTTGGGAGGGTAAGACATGAGGATCACAGGTTTGACGACAGTCTCAGCAACATAGTAAGACCCTCATCAACTTAGTGAGAACCTGTTTCAAATAAAAAAAAGAGCTGGAGATGTTGCTCAGAAGGAGAATGCCCTTGGGTTCAATCCCCAGTATCACAACAAAACAAAACAAACAGATTATCAACCTTGGAGCACAAAAATAATTTAATGGATAAATTACATGATCACATGGCTGTTCTATTAGAATATTTGGCCGGGCGTGATGGCGCACGCTTGTAATCCCCGCGCTTGGGAGGCTGAGACAGGAGGATTGCACAGGTTCGAAGCCAGCCTCAGCTACTTAGTGAGGCTCTCAGTAACTTAGTGAAGCCCTGTTTCCAAATAAAATATAAAATAGGTCTGGGAGTGTAGCCCGGAGGTAGAAAGCCCCTGGGTTCCACCCCAGTCCACAAAAAAAAAAAAAGAATATTTGTAAAATGCTAACTTTCATTTATTTTTTTGTAATACTGGAATGGAACGAAGGGGCATTCTACCTCTGAGCGACACCTCCAGCCCTACTTTTTATTCTTTATTTTGAAACAGGATCTCAGTGAGTTCCAAAGGGCCTAAGTAGCTGAGGCTGTCCATGAACGGTGATCCTCCTGTCTCAGCCTCCCAAATGCTGGGATTACAAGCATGTGCCACCACATCCGGCTAAAAAATGCTTGCTTTTAGCCCGGCGTGGTGGCGCACGCTTGTAATCCCCGCGCTTGGGAGGCAGAGACAGGAGGATTGCGCAGGTTCGAAGCCAGCCGCACGTGCTGGCCTAGGAGACCCCGTTTCCAAATTTTAAAAAAAATGTAAAAATAGGTCTGGGAGTGTAGCCCAGAAGTAGAAGGGCTTCCAAGAAACCCAGTACCACCAAAAAAAAAAAAAAAAAATCCTTGATTTTAGAATGTTGTATCTTTCTATTGCTATGTTTAGATTTTGATGTTTTTACATTCAGACATGCATATATAAAAGTTCATGTATAAGACACAGAATTTCTTCATATTTAGAAGTTTGGGAAGTATAATAATTAATATCCATAAAGCACCATAGAGCCGGGCATGGTAGTACATGCTTGTAATCCCAGCATTTGGGAGGCTGAGACTGGAAGATCACTGTTCTTGGACAGCCTCAGCTCTTTAGTAAGGCCCTCTGCAACTTAGTGAGACCTTGTTTCAAAATACAGAATAAAAAATAAGGTAGGGGGTGTAGCTCGGAGATAGAATGCCACTGGGCTCCATCCCCAGACCCACACAAAAAAGAGAAAATAAATAAAAAAAAAGCATCATAGATTCATGGGTTTTAACTACTTTTCTATTTTTATCAATTCAAGAAAATTTTAAGCAATTTACACAAACCTTGAATTTTTGTTTTCTATTTGCATAGTTATGTACATAGCTGACAGTGCCTACTGTGTGTGTGTGTGTATGGCACTTTTCACTAAATATTTTACATGTATTATCTCACTTAATATTCAGCAACATATAGATACTGTACTTATATGCTACATTTTTCTTTCTTTTTCTTTTCTCTTTGTAGTACTTAGGATCAAACCCAGGGCTTTGTACATGGTAGGCAAGAGCTTTATTACCAAGCGGTATCTATAGCTCTTTGTATTTATTTATTTTTATTTATTTTGTTTGTTTATTTTGTGATACTGGAGAATGAACCTAGCGGCATCCTACCTTCAAGCTATACTTCCAACTCTTTTATTTTTTATTTGAAGCAGGGTTTCAACAAATTTCTGAGGGCTTTACTAAATTGCTGAGGTTGACCGTAAACTTGCAATCCTGTCTCAGGCTCCCAAGTATTGGGATCACAAGCATGTGTTAACATGCTTGGCTTCTAGCCCTTTTTATTTTATTTTGAGACAGAGTCTCACTAAGTTGCTGAGGCTGGCCTCAAACTTGAGATCCTCCTGCCTCAGCCTCCCTAACAACTAGAGTTAAAGGTGTATGCCACACCTCCTGGCAATTAAGTACTACATTTTAAAGATGGAGAAACTGAAGCACAGAAAGGTTAAGGAACTTCTCAAATGTCACACAGGTGGTAAGTGATAACATCAGAATTTGTGTAATATGACATCAAACCAAAGTGTTCTTAATTAACCTCTCTGCTATAAATGCATTCTTTCTGAATTGGTAAATCAAACTTTACTGCTGCCAGGTGGGGTGGCACTCGCTTAAAATCCCAGTATTTGAGAGGCTGAGACAGGAGGATCCCAGGTTCATGGCCAGCTTTGGCAACACAAGTCTCCACAACTTAGACCGTTTCAAAATAATATAAATAAAATAAAATAAAATGGGGCTGGGGGTGCAGCTCAGAGGTAGAATGCCCCTGGGTTCAATCCCTGGAGGGAGGGGGGACATCCTGCTTATTGCTTTTAAGTCAGAATTTGCCTTTTAAACTCAACAAAAAGAAGCTAATTAAAAATTGTTTTAAAAAATACTTACCTTTAAAGCCAGATATTGTGGGGCATTATAATCCCAGTACTTGGGAGGCTGAGACAAGAAGGATTGCAGGTTCATGGCCAGTCTCAACTACTTAGTGAGGCCCTCTGCAACTTAGACCTTGTTTCAAAATAAAGAATAAAAAAATAGGACTGGGGTTGTAGCTCAGAGGTAGAATGCCTCTGGGTTCCATCCCCAGTACCTCAAAAAAACAAACAAACAAAAAAAAACTTACCTTTAATGTTCCTAGGAGAAGATATTTAATATATTTTTTATAAATTTTACAGAGAAACAAATCATGTGATAAAATAATAAAGGTTCATTTTTTTTTTGTTATCACATTTTTGGAAAACAGATGGAAGGATAACTTTAATCATACGTGCAAGGTGTGACTTAAAATATGAACCAGTAGGCATACGGTTTACTGGGTGGGGCCTAGAGAGGTCGTTCTGAATGCTAATCAAGAGACACGGGGCATATCTATTCCATTGATATGGACTAGGGGCAAAAAGTGGTTTAGAAAATAAGCCCCCAAATTATCAAGACAGATGTTTAAAACAGAATGTGTTGATTTGCAAGGGAGCTGTTTCCCACACGGAGTTTTACATGCAGCACTATCCAAAATGAATATGAGCCAGGAATACTCAATTTTGGAATCCTTGTATGGGGACTAATTGTAATAATACAATAAAAATATGAATACGATCACTTTTTTAAATATTTAAGAAAAGCATTTAAAACTTACCGAGCTGAATATTTCTTATCCACACTGACTGTTTTGTTTCTTTTAAGATTTTCTCAAAATAAACTCCAGCAAAGCCACTTGAAAAGCAGGCTGTGAGAACTGCCATGAGGCCCACAAACTGAGAGCCAGCTGAAAGTTCCTTAGAGTTAAGCTCTTGAGAATCTGAAGGCCACTGAATAAAAACAAAATATTAGCTCAATATCTGTAATATTTAACAAAGTGAATATTAAGAGCCCACTATAAGACCTTAGGATATAAATGTCTACAATATTATTCTTGAGAATTGCAGAGGAGTACTTTTTTTAATGCAGTACTAGAGGTTGAACCCAAGGACATTCTACCTCTGAGCTATACCCCCAGCCCTATTTTTTATTCTTTATTTTGAAACAGGGCCTCACTAAGTTGCAGAGGGCCTTATGAAGTAGCTGGGGCTGGCCGCGAACCTGCTATCCTCCTGTCTCAGCCTCCCAAGTACTGGGATTACAAGTGTGCGCCACCACCTCTAGCGCAGAGGAGCATTTTTGAAGAAAACCTTATAGCCATTTGATTTTTTTTCTCCAATGATAATATATTACTATTTAAACTCATAAACTTAAAAAGTACTAAGGGACAATAGATAGTTTATATTTCATCTCCTATAGAGACCAATCTATACTTTAAGATGATCCGTAGTGTTTAATTTGGGGTCTGAGGGTCTAGTGCAGTGGTAGAGTACTTGCCTGGCATGTGCAAGGAAGGCTCAGGGTTAGATCCCCAGCACCAGAAAAAAAGTAATAAAAATGAAGTTTAATTTTTTAAAGACCACCATTTCAAAGCTGACGAAAGGATAAGAATCTTACATTTCTCCTATTGCCTCAGCAAAAGCACAGGCAAGTAGAAACAGATGCACTAAATCAAGTAGAATAAAGAGAAACTGTTGGGAGGGGAAGCCCAAACATAGCCAGGGCAAGAAGTCCATCGGAAAATGAAGGAAAACTTTGGGTACACTAGAAAGAAAGGGTGTTGAAAAAGACCCCAGAGTCACTGTAACACACATGGTACCCTATGGCTTACATGGTCTTGACCCTGATCTAATCAATTATACCTCATAACTACTTGTTTCCTTCCTTCCTTCCTTTCTCTTTCTTCCTTCCTTTTCTTCCTTCCTCCTCCCTCCCTCCTTTTCTTTCTTTCTCTCTTTCTTTCTTTTCTTTTTCTTTCTTTTGTTTTTGTGGTGCTGGGTATGGAACCCAGAGGCTTTCAACCTCTGGGTTACACTCCCGGACCTATTTTCTAATTTATTTGAAAACAAGGTCTCACTAAGCTGCTAAGAGCCTCACTAAGTTTCTGAGGCAGGCTTTGAACCTGAGCGATCATCCTGTTTTAGCTTCCCAAGTACTGGAATTACAAGCATGTGTCACCACGCCAGCTTAAATTTTCTTTTATATCTTTTTTCTCACTCCTCTGATTGATCTACCAGCTGAAGTGTGTGTGTGTGTGTGTGTGTGTGTGTGAGAGAGAGAGAGAGAGAGAGAGAGAGAGAGAGAGAGAGAGGAGAGGGAGAGAGAGAGACACAGATACTGGGGACGGAACTCAGGGTCTTTCTACTTTCAAGCTACATTTCCAGGCCTATTTTATATTTTGTTTGGAAACAGAGTCTAAGTTACTGAGAGCCTCATTAGGTAGCTGAGATTGGCTTCGAACCCGCGCAATCCTCCTGTCTCAGCCTCCCAAGTACTGGGATTACAAATCTGTGCCACCGTGCCCAGCTTCCGGCTGAACTTTATTTATTTATTTATTTTTTTGGTGTGGAACTGGGGTTCCTGGAAACCCTTCTACCTCCGGACTACACTTCCCAGACCTATTTTATATTTTTATTTGGAAACAGGGTCTCTTAAGCCAGCAAGGCTGGCTTGGCTTCGAACCTGCATGATCCTTCTGTCTCCGCCTCCCAAGCATGGGGATTACAATTGTGCGCCACCACACCCGACTTCAGCTGAACTTCTTAAAGCCACTTTTCCTTCTGTAATTATATTTTTCATAGTTACCAAAGACTTCTTTTTTTTTTTTTTTTTTTTTTTGGTGGTACTGGGGGTGGAACCCAGAGGCTTTCTATTTCCGGGCTATACTCCCAGACCCATTATATATTTGGAAATAGGGTCTCACTAAGTTGCTGAGAGCCTCACTAAGTAGTAGCTGAGGCTGGCTTCGAACCTGCGTGATCCTCCTGTCTCAGCCTCCCAAGCATGGGGATTACAAGCGTGCGCCACCCCGCCCGGCACCAAAGACTTCTTAATGTGTTAAATAACTTTTTTTTTCTGCAGTACTGGGGATTAAACCCCAACCCTAACCTCTGAGCTCCACCCCTGGCCTTATTTTTTGTTGTTACTGTTTTGAACAAGGGTCCCACTAAGTTGCTGAGGACTTCACTAAGTAGCTGAGGCTTGACTTGAATCTGCAATCTTCCAGTCTCAGCTTCCCAAGTACTGGGTTTATAGGTGTAAGCCACCACACTTGGTTGTTAAATAACTTATTTTAAAAAATTCTTGGTCCTCTCCACTCAATGTTTGTTTGTTTGTTTATTCTGTTACAGAGCCTGAACTCAGAGGCATTCTACCTCTATGCTATACCCCTAGTCCGTGTATGTATGTATGTATGTATGTATGTATGTATGTATTTTTGTGGTGCTGGAGATTAAGCCTCCAAGCTACACCAATAGCCCTTTTTAGTTTTTTATATGAAAACAGGGTTTCACTGGGTTGCTCAAAGTTTCATTAAGCTGCCAAGGCAATCCTCAAACCTATGATCCTCTTGTGTCAGCCTCCGAAGTACTAGGGTTACAAGTGTGCACCACCACGCCCAGCATTTATTTTTAAAACAGGGTCTCACTAGTTGCTGAGGGCCTCACTAGGTTGCTGAACCTGGAAGCAAACCTGCGACCCTCCTGTCTCAGCCTCCCAAGTACTGGGGTTACAGGCATGTGCCACCATGCCGGCTCCTCCCAATCTTTATACCTTGTACTACTTGATAGACTTTCTATAAGAATGGAAAAGTTCTATATCTTTGCTGTCCAATAGGATAATAGCCAGTATCTACATGGGGCTACTGAATGTTTGCTGTAGATACCATGACTGAGGAACTGAAATATATTTTTATCATTTATTTTGGTACTGAGAATTGGACCCAGGGGAACTCTACCTTTGAGCTACATCCCCAGTCCTTTTTTTTTTTTGGTGGTACTAGGGGTGGAACCCAGAGGCTTTCTACCTCCAGGCTATACTCCCAGACCTTTTTTATATTTTATTTGGAAACAGGGTCTCACTAAGTTGCTGAGAGCCTCACTAAGTAGCTGAGGCTGGTTTCGAACCCGTGCGATCCTCCTGTCTCAGCCTCCCAAACGCGGGGATTACAAGCGTGAGCCACCACGCCCGGCATCCCCAGTCTTTTTTATTTTTTATTTTGAAACTCACTAAGTTGCTACGGTTGGTCTCCAACCTGTGATCCTCCTGTCTCAACCTCTCAAGGACTATTAATTAAATTTAAATAGCTCATGGCGTGTTGCTATCCTATTGGACAGCACAGCTCTATGGCACAGTTTATACTGATCTCTACTAGCTAGAAAGTCAATTTGCAGAAGCACTAACATCTCTTCTAAGGTCAAGTCGAAGCTTTCAATCGCTGCCATTCAGAAACCTGTTACCTCCTTAAAGCCTACATGACTAAAATTTAGTTGTTTTCCAAAACGAACATACCTTTTGGTGCCTTTCTCTTAAAAATGTCACTATTCAAACCTACGTCTTTTATTCTCCTGGATCTCCATTCCCTGTGGTATTTACTGGTTTGTCTCTCATAATAACTCTCACATCACTGTGATAAGATATTCCAGTCCCACTATTTTCATGGTTTTTGTCGTCATTTATTTGTTCCAACAAATCATAGAATCATATTCTCCAGGCAAATAAGGTTTTGAGACTGTGGTAAAAGTGAAAGATATACTTATCTTGAATAGTTACCTGTACAAAAGCAACTCCCGTCATCAAAATTACTAGGGAGAGCCACTGGTACACACCTAATTTTTTACTAAGCATAGACACAGAAAATAATGCAGTTGTAAGAATTTTCAACTGGTATGTGACCTGAAAAAGAAAATAGCAATATTATTAATGTTTGTTTGTAGCTTACTTAAAAGGACTTTTAAAAATTATTTTAAGTACCTGATAAGTAGCTGCATCTAGATTTGACAGTGCCACATAAAGTAAATTATTCTGAAGAGTATATATCCCTGATGGGATAGCAAGTTTAAGTGTTTCCATGGGTTTATTAAGAATTTCATCATGTAGTACTCGATTCAGTCCTCTTAGACTACATTCTAGGGTAAAGAAGTGAAATGGGAAAAGTTAGTAGGTTGGTAACTAGGTAAGTTGTAGATCCTTCCTCTCAAAACCCGTGTCCTCATATGTAAGAAAACTGGGCTACATGTGAGGGTACTTTTAGGCATAAAATATATTCTTAAGATGCTATTTTTCAAATGTTAAATATTAAAAAGTAGAATATTAATAAAAACACTATTCTTATATTCTTTCCTTCTCATATATAACTGAATAATTTATCCATATAGATACTGTCATACATTCATATTTATGAAAAACAAGGACTCAAAGTATTAACTTGCCAACCAAGTATTATAGTAATATTATAAAAACTTATATTCTATGTGTTTCATTTATCATTAGCCATTCAAGCCAACTAATAATTGTGAAGACTTTAAGCATGAAAAGAAAGTAAGTCAGATGGTGGGGATGGCTGCAAACAATACAAAGCCCAACTAACACTAGCGCCACTCAACTCACAGTATGAGTCCAAACCTAAAGATCTATAGCCGCTCAGGGACCCAGGCTCTCTCTCCATATGAACACGCTGGCTTCTCACCTTCACACTGTTCACCTATTGTCTGAATTATATGCAGCAGGCTCACCAAATGACTCTGGGATTTGCTTCATGCAACAAGGAAGACCAGGGAACAGCACCTCACAGGAAGACAAGGGAACAGCACCTCACCTCACAGGGATGTTTCTGCGCTCACTGACCTGGACTATGCTACACAGTTACCACCAGCTGCACAGGAGCTGGCAAGTAAAGTCTCTTCCTTTATTTTCTCCACATTACAGGAAGAAAATAAAGAAAGGGATTGGAACAGACTTTGAGCTAAACAACCTACAGTATTAATCACAAAAAAGAAGTTCACAGAACTTCAAGATATATATATATATATATATATATTATATATTATATTATATATATTATATATATTATATATTATATTATATATATATATATATAATCTGTCCAGAAAAGAGAAATTCTAAGGAATTTTTTTTACTTTGTTTAAAGTATCACTAGGTCAACAATGATACTATATAGATGATTTTTCTCTCCTGATACAAAACAAGAAAATTTCAACTATGAAAAATTTTTGAAATGAAGAAAACTTTAAGGATTATTACCTGATAAGCACCCTTTCTTATCACAAAATAGTCAAAAAATTGTTAGCTAAAATATAAGTAGCTAGATTTTTTTCTTAGTTTTATCAAGGGAAAAGCACTTAAAATATTAGGTAGTTTTTAAATTAAAATTTTAAATAAGGCTTTAACATATTTTTTCCTTACCAGCCCTTCAGGAAAAGCTCTTCCACATTCCTGATAATTCCTGGTATTGTCAGATTCTTTTTGTCAAACTAAGGGACAGTAAAATTGTGTCTTATGGTTTTGATTTCCCTGATCACTAATGAAGTTAAGCTCATTCATTCTCATTCATTCATTAACACTGGGAATGAGACCAAGGCTTTGCAGATGCTAGGCAGGCACTCTACCACTGAGCCCCTGAGTTCAACCTCCACCCTGAGTATCCGTAATGTATTTACATATGGCCAGGTTTCCTCTTCTATGAATTGCCAATTTATATCCTTTGCCTCCTTTTCTGCAGAGCTGCTGTCTTTTTCTTACTGAATTGTTGGAGTTCTTTGTAATCCTGAATATTATTGGTGGGTATATGTGATATAAAACTCACTTGGTTGATGTATAGACATTTTCCACTTTAATATATTCCCCAATTATCTACTTTTTCTTTATTGAAAGACTTTGCCTTTTGTATCTTGCTGAAACCATTCACAGTATCAAGGTCATAAAGTTTTGTTTTTATTTTATCTTATTTGTGGGATAAAACCCAGGGGCTTTCTACCTCCGGGCTATACTCCCAGACCTATTTTATTTGGAAACAGGGTCTCACTAAGTTGCTGAGAGCCTCACTAAGTAGCTGAGGCTGGCTTCGAACCTGCGAGATCCTCCTGTCTCAGCCTCCCAAGCACTGGGATTACAACTGTGCACCACCATGCCCGGCAAGTTTTGTTTTTAAATGTCAATTTTTATTCACTTAGAATTTGATTTTGTGCACAGTGTCTAAGTTTTAGTTCACCAAAATGTAGTTTCATAATATCTCTCTACAATGCAACTATTTGTATTAAAGATAACTTTGGTTCCATAGTATTAAGTGCAGTGGATACTTTTTTTTTCCTTTTTCTCTTTTTTTTTTTTTTTTTTTTTTGGTGGTACTGGGGTTCCTGGAAGCCCTTCTACCTCCGGGCTACACTCCCAGACCTATTTTTACATTTTTATTTGGAAACAGGGTCTCTTAAGCCAGCGCGCGCGGCTGGCTTCGAACCTGCGCCATCCTCCTGTCTCTGCCTCCCAAGCACGGGGATTACAAGCGTGCGCCACCACGCCCAGCCTCCTTTTTTTTTTTTTTTTAACACTGGGAATTGAAGCCATATACATTCTATACCTGAGCCATACCACAACCCTTCTAGCCCTTTTTATTTTTAAACAGGATCTCACTAAGTTGCTAAGGCTGGCCTTGAACCTACAATTCTCCTATCTCAGTCTACCAAGTACTGGAATTACAAGCATGTGCCACTGTACCTGGCTTCCAGTGGCGTGTTTGTGTGTGTGTGTGTGTGTGTGTGTGTGTGTGTGTGTGTGTGTGTGTTACTGGAGCTTGAATTCTACCTCTGAGCTAGACCTCCAGCCATATTTTATTTTTAACAAGGTCTCACCTAATTCTGAGCCTGGCCTCAGCTTCCCCAAGTACTGGGGTTACAGACATGGTCAGCATTAACACTCTGCAGTGGGTATTTCACCAGACCTTGGCAGCAAAACCAGCAACTTCTCAGCTTTCCTATTATCATGTTTAAGTGTTTTATTTTTGTCTTGCTGGTGGCTCCTTCAGTCTTATTTTGCTGATCCCCCTTCTGAGTGGAACCTCTAAATAAACAATGAAAATGATACTGAGCACAGTCTTTGGCCTTCTGTTCTAGTACATAATTTAGTTTATCTCATCCAGTTTTTTTTTGTTTGTTTTTTTGTTTTTTGTACTGGAGACTGAACCCAGAGACATTCTACCTCCAAGATACATCTCCAGCCCTATTTTATTTTTTATTTGGAAACAGGGTCTTTCCAGGTTACTGAGAGCCTCAATAAATTGCTGAAGTTAGCCTGAAGCTGTGATCCTCCTGTCTTAGCCTCCCAAGTACTGAGATTATAGGTGTGTACCAACATGCCTAGCCTCCAATCCTTGATTTTTTTTTAAAGCTTTTGGAGCCAGGTGTGGTGGCTCATGCTTGTAATCAATAACCAAAAGGTAGAAACATTCAATCATCCATCAACATATGAGTAAGTAGCTAGCAAATGGCTGTGGTGCAGGCCCATAATCCCAGTACTTGGGAGCCTGAGATAGGAGAATTGCAGGTTTGTGGCCAACCTCATAGCTTAGTGAGACACTGTTTCAAAATAAAAATAAAAACGGCTGGGGGGGTATAAGCTCAGATATAGAAATGCCTGTGGGCTCAATCCCCAGTACAAAATGTGTGTGTGTGTGTGTGTGTGTGTGTGTGTGTGTGTGTGTGTGTGAATGAATAAGCAAAATGTGGTACATTTACACGGTGAATCATTATTTGGCCATAAAAAGAATAAAGTTCCAATATGCTAAGTGAAATAAACCAGACATAAAAGGATAAGCGCTTTATGATTCCACTTGGGTGAAATATCTAGACTAGATATTTTCAGAGAGACAGAAAGTAAATTAGAGGTTATTGGGGGCTGGAGGTAAGGGCCAATAGAGAATTATACCTAATAATTACAGAGTTTCTGTTTGGATAATAAAAAAGTTTTTAGAAATAGTGGGAATGATAGGACAACATTGTAAACTAAATGACAATGACTTAAGCATTAAAAACTATTAAAATGGCAAATTTTCAGTTTTATATATATGTGTGTAAGTGTGTATGTATGTGTACATTACCATAACTTTAAAATGTTGATAATGGAATAACTACACCAAAAGCCATTGAATTTGCATACTTAAAATAGTGACCATATGCCGGGCGTGGTGGCGTACACTTGTAATCCCAGCACTTGGGAGGCTGAGACAGGAGGATCACACAGGTTCAAAGCCATCCTCAGCTACTTAGTGAGGCTCTCAGCAACTTAGTGAGACCCTGTTTCCAAATAAAGTATAAATAAAGTATAGGTCTGGGATATAGCCCAGAGGTATTAAAGCCCCTGGGTTCCACCCCCAGTACCACCAAAAAAAAAAAAAAAATTGTGACCATATGTATGAGGTCTTGGGTTCAATCCCTAGTACAGAAAGAAGCAGGGGTGGGGAGTTGAGAATAGGGGTGTAGCTCAGTGGTAATACATGTGCCTAGCATGAGCAAGTTCCTGGATTCAATCCCTAGCACCAAAACAAACAAACAAAAATAGGTGAAGATGGACAAAGTGGACAAAGGGATTACACATGTAATCCCTGAGGCAGGAAGATAGCAAATTCCATTTTAGCCTAGGCAACTCAGTGAGACCCAGTCTCCAAATACAAAATAAAAAGGGCTGGGGATGTAGTTCAATGGTAGCAAGCGCCTGAGTTCTAACATTAGTGCTGCAGAACAAACAAGGCAATGTTATGGCTCATGAATTACATATCCATGAAACTGTTTTTAAAATCTGTATGAAGCCAAGAATGGTGGCACATGCCTGTAATCCCAGAATAAAGCATCGTTAGGACAAAATCGATAATCTGCAAAACCAAAATTTTGGAAACTGAGACAGAAAGATCACAGGTTCACAGCCAGCCTTAGCAACTTATTGAGGCCCTCTGCAATTTAGTCAAACTCTTTCAAAATAAAGAGTAAAACAGGGCTGGGGGTGCACCTCAGAGACACAATGCCTGAGTTCAATCTCCAGCACCATAAAAAAAAAATATGAAATTAGTCACTGCTAGACTAATCAATGTAGAAAATAAAATAGTCTTACTGTCTTACTTCAGCAAAAACTTATTATGAATGGTCTAAAGTTCTAACAGACACAAGATTATAAAATTTACTCTTATTTTCAAACTATTATAGTGTAACTATTAGAAACTATGATTCAGCCAGGTGTGGTGGTGCATGCTTGTAATCCCAGCATTCAGGGGGCAGAGACCGGTGGACTGTGGTTCACAGACAGCCTCAGCTACCTTAAAGAGGCCCTTCACAACTCAGTGAGACCCTGTTTCAAAAAAATAAAAAGACTAAAAAAAAATTAAAAAAATAGGGGTAGGGTGTATCTCAGAGGCAGAATGTCCCTGGGTTCCATCCTTAGTACCACAAAAAAAAAAAAAAGAAAGAAAAGAAAAAAAGAAACTATGATTCATATTTATAGCGGTAACTAGGAAAACATTAATTATGACAGAAATAAGAATAAACATCTTTAATCCCAAACTAAAACTGTCTTAATAAAATTCTAAAAAGATTAAAATGTTTTAATATAATTAGTTAACATAAGAGTTCAAATTAAATTAATTGCATAAATTAAAAACCTAGATACCTACTACTGTCTTTGTAGACTAATAAAAGGCAGGCCATTATCTTCAAAAGTTCAGCAACAACAACTGCTGTAGAAGATAGATAACGAGGTCCCTCCTCTTTTAAAGTCCTAGAATAACGCATCGTTAGAACCAAACTGGTGGTCTGAAAGACCAAAATTCCCAAGGAAAGGTATTTTAGGTTGGCAGACATTGTTTTATCTTCATTTGCCTGAAAAACAAAATAAACAACACAAGTAAATAAAATTATAAAATACAGAAACTAAAATCCAACAAAAAAAATTCTGGTTTATGACCAAATGGAGTAGACACTCTTATTCCTTCTTCTAATTAAAACCAAAAACCTTGGACAAAAGACAAAGAGTAACTACTAAAAACTCTGAAAGGTAAAGAGTATAAGGCAAATATCTGGACACCTAAGGTCTCAAGGGATGACACAGCAACAAATTCCTTAAAGATTTTTCACCACCTATAGTTTCTGCCCAGAGTGCTATAGTAGCTCACAACCTGGAATTGCCAATGGGTATTACCACAACAAAAATAGCCCAGAGAAAAAGCCACTTCGTCTAAGCAAAAGACTAAGATGGCATTGCTGCAGAACAAAGACCCCTTTCATTTAGATGCTGTGTCCTCTGTGAGACAGAGACTGTTCACCATTGCTACATCAACCAATGAGAGCAGAGGTGTTGGCACTGTCCCCTCCCACAAAAGAGTCTATTGCCACAAAGACCATGGAGTGTATTAGCTTTACTGACCATTCCTGCTATATACAAGGTGAATATCAGCAAACAGGCAGTATCTCCCCTTCCTTTCCCCAGTGACCATCTACTAATATTGGAGATTAAGTAGAAACCAAAGTCTCATAACAATCAAAATGTTCAATATATAATCCAAAAACCAGAAAAAAAAATCTCAACTTGGAAGAGTAAAGGAAATCAAGACAATAATGCAGAGGTTATATGGATATTGGATTTATCAAACAAGAATGCCAAAGATGGTAGAGTGCTGAAGGCCTCAAACCTGAAATACCTCCCAAGTATTGGGATTACAAGTGTATGCCACTACACCTGACTTAAAGCCTATTCTTAGCCGGGCGTGGTGGCGCACGCTTGTAATCCCCGCGCTTGGGAGGCAGAGACAGGAGGATCGCGCAGGTTCGAAGCCAGCCGCGCGCGCTGGTTTAGGAGACCCTGTTTCTAAATAAAAATATAAAATAGGTCTGGGAGTGTAGCCCGGAGGTAGAAGGGCTTCCAGGAACCCCAGTACCACCAAAATAAATAAATAAATAAATAAATAAATAAAGCCTATTCTTAGAGGCATGTCGCGCGCAGTGACGACTCTTACACGATCTTCCTCAAGCAGTTTTATTACCCCAGGTTCTTGTACAGTTCCCGCAAATCTTCTTCCCGTAAATCTTCTCTTCTCTCTCTCGTAGATTTTTCCCCCCAGAAATCTTCCCCTTATATAGAGCCCAACAGCCAATCAGCAGACTGTTCACGTGCACAACTCATGGCAACAGCCAGTCCATTGGCTGTTGCCCTATGGCATGCGGTGTTCCCGTGTATCTCATGCTCTTGTCGTCACTTCCTGAAAGCTGTTTACCACCTAAGTGCTCTGGGGAAGATTTCCGCTCAGCGCCATCTTAGCTCTCGGACTTACTGGCTGATGGGCGGGGCCCGTCACAGTTCCCCCTTTTTTGTTTTTTCAGACAGGAGAGGACAGAGGACTCAACCCCTGTATGTTTGGAAGGGGCTTCTAGGCCCACCACCTTTTGCCAGGGACGGGACAAGAATCAGTGGCAACCCGTATGCAGTTGAGCATGCCCTCCTCGGGATGCACCCTCCCGGGGTCCCGAGTGCAGTCCTAGCTGGCATCCTGTCATTAAGACTTTCCCATCGCCGCAAGCCATATTTGAGGGGATTGTCCCAACTCCATGGCTGCAAATGCCTGAGCTATGAGCACTTGATCTGTAGCGCGCTGACGGATTAGTTTTCTAAGACAGTAGAGACATAAGATACACAGTAAGACCAGACAAAGACCAAGAGCACCCAGTCCAGCCCACTCTTTTAAATGACGAGCTGCTTGTTGGATCCAGGACATCAAGGTGCGGGCCATCACCGGGTCAACTTGAGTAGTATTGGTTTTGATGATCTCCAACCGCAACCGTCTTGTCAAATTGTCAAATTTCGATGACCGGTTATCTGTAGGATATGCAGAAAGCTCGCAAGAAAGATTAGCGGCAATAAACGCATTATCATTAATCATGACAAGGGGAGCTAAATCCGTGCAACTGCCATTTATCCCACAAAGAAGCCACAGATCAAATAGGTTAGAATGAAAGGCCATGGTCAGGCTCTAATAAGTAAAATTATAACCTGCAAAAGTAGAATTTGCTCCTGTGCCAATTTTAAGGGGAAAAGGTAAAAGGATTAAGCGGGGAAGAACTTGAGCAGAATGACTCAAAGGCAATAGAAAAGAAAAAGCAGTCAAAAGCCCCCATTGTGGATCACTTCCTATCCTTGGAATTCCACAGTATCATGGTCCCCAAAAGAATCAGTCGATGGCTCATCATCCTTTTGTTTCACCAGACGAGTCAGCCGCTCTGGAACCCAGACAGGATCGGCGCCGTTCTGTGGAAACACACAAACAGAGCCTCTGGCCCATGTGAGCACTGGGTCAGGTCCCCTCCATTGCCCTGTGAGGGCATCCTTCCAACGCACGAAACCCTGGCTCGTACCCGAGGGGGCAAAATGACGATCGGCAGCAGTCTTGCCATTGACATCTAATTGCAAAAAATTCAAAGTAAAAAGGGCTAAGGATAGGCGCTGCTTCGGTTTCATATTGGTTCCAATTCCCTCTTTTTGTTTTATCAAGCATTCTTTAAGAGTACGATGGGCGCGTTCCACAATACCCTGTCCCTGAGGGTTGTACGGAAGGCCATGCTTTAGAGTTATTCCCATCTGTGAACAAAAAGATGTGAATTTTTGGGAAGTATAAGCCGGGCCATTATCAGTTTTTATTTCTTTAGGCATATTCCATGCTGCCCAGGCCTCAAGGCAATGATTGACGACGTCATGTGCCTTTTCCCCGGCATGAGCAGATGCATGAATAATTCCAGAGACAGTATCTATGGAAACATGGATATATTTCAATTTTCCAAATTCAGATATGTGAGTTACATCCATTTGCCAGAGATGTAGAGGGAGCAAGCCTCGTGGGCAAATGCCCACATGTGAGGGGTGTAAAAAAGGGGCACAGGCATTACAGGTTTTTACAATTTCCCGAGCCTGATGTCGAGGGATTTTAAATCGCTGTTGTAATGTTTTAGAATTTACATGATATTGACGGTGAAATGCCTGTGCCTGTTGCATTTGAGTAAGAGAAAAAATCATATGTATCTTGGTGAGTTTATCTACTAGATCATTTCCATATGTAATAGGGCCAGGTAATCCAGTATGTGCCCTAACGTGCTGGATAAAGAATGGTGTCTTTCTTAAATGTATATAAATCTGGATTTGGCTAGCCATAGAATGAATAGGAGTATGTAAAGAGAGTTGACCCGCGCATTCAAGCGATCTAACCAGATTAACCACATATTGTGAATCTGATAATAAATTGAAAGGAGAAGAAACTCTCTTAAAAATTTCTAAAACAATATTTAATTCAACCAGTTGTGGAGAGGTATGTGAATATTGGATGATAACAGGATCGCTTCCCTCTATTAGGTAGGCCCCCACACCAGTTTTGGATCCATCAGTAAAAATGTTAATTGCATTAGCTACAGGTTTGTTTTTAGTGACCAATGGGAAAATGAGAGGATGTTCCAGAACAAAATGTAACAATGGATCTTTGGGAAGATGATTGTCTATCTCACCACTGAAAGAGCACATAAGTATAGCCCAATCATCAATAGTGGCTACCAGCGTTTGTACTTGCAGAGCAGTGTACGGTACCACCAACTTATCGGGCGTTCTGCCAAAATGTTGGATGCACTGCTGAATGGCTTTAAGGGCAAGGCTTGCTACACTGGTGGGATAATATTCAACTACCTTTTGAGGGGAGACTTTGGGGTGAATCCAAAGAAGGGGTCCTTGTTGCCAAAGAACACTAGTAGGCTGTTTTTCAGTGGCCAGGATACAAGCCCATAATGGCTGTCCAGGGGTCACTCGACGGAGAGACGCTTTCGTAAGTGCTTGTTCTACTAATTGTAACGCATGGCGGGCCTCATCGGTAAGGACGCGAGGAGAATCTAATTGAGGATTGCCTACGAGCAGATTATATAAAGGTTTCAAGGCATGGTTAGGAATTTGTAAAAAGGGTCGAACCCAATTAATGTCTCCCAACAGTTTTTGGAAATCATTGAGGGTTTTTAATTGATCAGTGCGGATGATTAATTTTTGAGGCAGGACTGCATGGGGGAGAACAATGTTGCCAAGAAAGTGTATATTTTCTCCTCTTTGTACCTTTTCTGAGGCGATGAATAATTGATGAGTTTCCAAAATCTTTACAAGGTGACAATAAGCCTCCTCAAGTATGGAGGGATTTTTTGTGGTTAACAAAATGTCATCCATGTAATGAATACACCGAATTTCTGGAAATTTGGTTTTTACGGGCTCAAGAGCACTATTTACATATAATTGACAGAGGGTAGGGCTATTGGCCATTCCTTGTGGGAGGACCACCCATTCATATCTACTGTCAATTTCCTCTTGATTAATAGAGGGAACAGTAAAAGCAAAACGAGGAGTATCCGCAGGATTTAAAGGGATGGAGAAAAAACAATCTTTTATATCTATGCTGATAAGTGGCCACTCCTTCGGAATAGCAGAGAGGAGTGGAAGCCCTCGTTGGACTGGCCCCATAATCTGCATTTGGCTATTTATGGCTCGGAGGTCGTGTAATAACCTCCATTTTCCAGATTTTTTCTTTATCACAAAAATCGGGGTATTCCAAGGAGAGGTGGATGGCCGGATATGGCCTAACTGTAATTGCTCTTGTACTAATTTCCTTGTTACTTCAAGCTTTTCACGGGAGAGAGGCCACTGAGGAACCCATACTGGATCTCCCGTCTTCCAGGTAATGGGAATTGCCTCCTCAGTGGCTACTGCACAAAACCCAGTTCCTCGCGACCACTCTTTTCTTTAGTAGGAATTGGGCTTTTACGTCCCTGGAGGTGTTTTCCCAGCCCGTAGGAAGGGTGGTAGCCCTGGCGAAGGAGAATATTATGGGCTTGGGGGAAATAAGATGTATTTTGTAAGGAATATCCCATGTCCACTAATAAATCTCTTCCCCAGAGGGAAACTGGCAGCTCCAGCACATAGGGTTCAAACTGCCCCTTATGTCCCTCCTGATCTTTCCAATGTAAAGCCCTAGCACTGAGGTCAGGGGTTTTAGCATAACCCAAACCTCTAAGTTCTCCGGTAGCCTTTTGAGTGGGCCATGAAGATGACCAATCTTTACAGGCGATGACACTTTTATCTGCCCCAGTATCTAAAAGTCCTAGGATTTGCTTGCCTTCCACGTCCAAGGTTATCAAGGGACGAGTTCCCATATCAAAGGCAAGAGATATTAACTCATTTCCTGAAGAACCGAACCCACCAATACCGCGTCGTCCCTCTGCTGAAGGAAACATACCATGTAGACTGGGAAGCAAAAGTAACTGTGCCACTCTATCCCCAGGGGAAATGGCAACGATACCCCGGGGCGCTGAAACCATCACTTTGATAATACCGGTATAATCCTCATCTATAACCCCCGGATGGACTACAAGTCCTTTCATGGTAGAGGAAGACCTTCCAAAAAGTAAGCCAACAGAATTAGGTGGCAGAGGACCTTGAAAATCTGTTTCAATAATTTGAACCCCCATTTGTGGCGTTAATACCAGCCTGGAGGTGGCACAGAGGTCCAATCCTGCCGAACCTGGAGTGGCTCGCCGGACTGTTCCGGAGGCTGTAAATTGGGCCACTGAGGTGGCTGTGTCTCCATGGCCCCATACACCTGAGGGTTCCCATATTTTTGTGGGCCCTGGGAACGAGGGCCCGCCCTCCCGTTTTTTGTCTGAGTATTTGATGATTGCTTTCCAGTATAGGGCAAGGGGTTGCCATCGATATCTTTAACCGAACGGCACTCAAAAGTAGGATGCCTTCCTTTTCTACATCGACGACAATACTCAGGAGGAGAAGGATAAGATTGGGACGCCCTACACTTAGGACAATCTCGTTTTAAGTGTCCTGTCGCTCCACAGGAAAAACAATTGCCACTTTTGGTACTATTCTTACTTTGTTGTCCAGAGGCCTGTATAATGGCTGCAGCAAGTCCTGAATTGGTTAAGGGTCCTCCGAGTTCCCTGCACACCTTCATCCACACCTCTAGGCCTTTATGTTTGTAAGGAGTGATGGCCTGTCTGCATTCTTTAGTGCATTGCTCATAGACCAATTGTTTAATGAGCGGCATGGCCGCGTCAGAATCCCCAAAAATTCTTCCCGCAGCCTCTACTAGACGGGCAACGAAGTCTGAAAAGGGTTCAGTCAATCCTTGAGTAATCTTTGTAAGGTTACCAGATACCTCTCCTTTGTTAGGGAGGGCCTTCCAGGCCTGGGTAGCGAGTCTGTTGATTTGTTCATACACCTGTTGTGGATACCCAAGCTGTTGATTAGCAAATCGTCCTTGGCCCATCAGCATGTCTATATCCCAGGCTGAATTTCCTGCTGCTCGATTACGTGCAGCTTGTTCAGTGGCATATTCTATATAATAAGCTTTCCAATCCAAATATTGGCCAGGATTTAAGGTGGCCCTAACCAAATTTTGCCAGTCTCCTGGGGTCATGGCATAGCGATGTAAACTCTCTATTATTGCTATAGTGAAAGCAGCTGACGACCCATATGTGCGAACTGACTCTGCGAGATGCTTAACTATTTTAAAGTCCAAAGGCTCATGATAACGATTTCCCCCCTCCTGCAGCTGGAAAACTGGGAAAGCTTGATTTGCTAAAAAAATTCCCGCATCTCTCCACATCTGACTACTAAAAGAGACACCTTCTCCTGCTCCGGGCGCAGAAGGGTTATACGGAGGAGGCGAAATTTCCTCTTTAATCAGTTCAAAAGCTTTCACTTGTTTACAAATGGCCTCTAATTCCTCCTCAGATTCATCCTCCCCCTCTGACTCTGAATCCTCCTCACTGGCCACTTTAGAGGAAGTTGAACGTTCCTCTTTTACACCGTCTAAAGCTGCCTGGCCCTCCTGCACAAATTTTCTAAAGCGCCTTTCTTCCAAACAGGCACGAATCAGCCGACAAAGCGGCCGAGTCCCTCCTGTGACAATACCTTGTTCTTCGGCGCGTTCTACGTCTCTTCCCAATTTATCCCAGCTTGCCAAAGAAAGATTCCCTGATACTGTAAACCATGGCGCTACCCTATCTATTTGTTCGAGAAAATCTTGTATTGTCTTGTCCCTAAGCTTTAGGCCTCTACTTTTCAACAAAGCTTTCAATGCTTTATGCAATGGGTGAGATGGACTATTTCCCATCTTGTCGAATCAGGACCAGCCCGATTCTCTAACTTACTTACACTAAAAAATATCCTCCTTAATGGAGCCCCCTTTGATCGGGGAAAATACAGCGCTGTTCCTCGCTTTTCCGCGAGCCTCGCTTATCCGCGAGCCTTATTTACTAAATATCCTCCTTAATGGAGCCCCCTTTGATCGGGGAAAATAACCCTCCGTAAACGGAGCCTCCTCCTCCCTTTTCGGAGTCAAGGAGTACTTACCAGCCGGCTGCCCTGGACTGCCGAGGTTCTGATCAAAGCGAAGGTCCCCGTACGGGCCAACCACTTGTCGCGCGCAGTGACGACTCTTACACGATCTTCCTCAAGCAGTTTTATTACCCCAGGTTCTTGTACAGTTCCCGCAAATCTTCTTCCCGTAAATCTTCTCTTCTCTCTCTCGTAGATTTTTCCCCCCAGAAATCTTCCCCTTATATAGAGCCCAACAGCCAATCAGCAGACTGTTCACGTGCACAACTCATGGCAACAGCCAGTCCATTGGCTGTTGCCCTATGGCATGCGGTGTTCCCGTGTATCTCATGCTCTTGTCGTCACTTCCTGAAAGCTGTTTACCACCTAAGTGCTCTGGGGAAGATTTCCGCTCAGCGCCATCTTAGCTCTCGGACTTACTGGCTGATGGGCGGGGCCCGTCACAGAGGCATAAAATCTAGCTTGCTAAATATGACATAAATAATGCTGTACCATGAATATAGGATAAAATTTATAATGGTGAAATATATATATATATATATATATATATATATATATATATATATATATATATATATGGCTGAGCTATACCCCATATATACATGTGTATATGTATATATGCCACTAAATACCACTAAATATATACACACACTAAATTATTAGAAAATTATCCCAAATATTTCATTTACATTTCAGAGACAAAAATTAAATAACTGTTAGAAAACAGAATCAAGTTAAAAAATACATAGATTTATTTATTAACCATATATCTCACTTTTATAAACCTGCAAAAGCAAAAAAATCCTAATGTGAAATAAAATTACAAGCTGGGTATGATAGTGCACACCTGTAATCCCAGTACTTAGGAGACTGAGACAGGAGATTGCAGGTTCAAAGCCAGCCCCAGCAACTTAGTGAGGCTCTCAGCAACTTACTAAGACCCTGTTTCCAAATGAAAAATAAAATAGGACAAGGAGGTATAGCCCAGAGGTAGAGTCTCCCTGAGTTCAATCCCAAGTACCACACACACAAAAAAAAATACAGCATTTAGAGCTGGAATATGCTTTAGAAATTATCTACTATAATCTTTTCATTTTAAAAATGAAGCCTGGCAGAGACAGAAGACTCACAGGTTCAAGGCCAGCCTCAGCAACTTAGCAAGACCCTGTCTCAAAATAAAAAATTAAATAAATAAAGCAGCAGGCATGGTGGTACATGCTTGTAATCCCAGCATTTGGGAGGCTGAGACAGGAGAATCGCGGTTCGGGGACAGCCTCAGCTACTTAGTGAGGCTCTTTGCTACTCAGTGAGACCCAATTTCAAAATAAAAAATTAAAAAAGGGCTGGGGGTATAACTCAGAGGTTGAATGACCCTGGGTTCCATCCCAAGTACAGCATAAAATATAAAATAAAATAAAATAAAATAAAATAAAATAAAATAAAATAAAGCCAGGCGTGGTGGTGCACCTTGTAATTCCAACATTTGGGAGCCTGAGACAGGAAAATCATGGTTTGAGGACAGCCTCAGTTATTTAGTGAAGCCCTTTGCAACTCAGTGAGACCCTGTTTCAAAATAAAGAATAAAAAAATAGGGCTAGGGGTGTAGCCTGGAGGTAGAATGACCCTGGGTTCAATCCCCAGTACCGCAAAAAAAAGAAAGAAATACCAGTTTATATAGTTAAATATTAGTTTCCCTGGCTCACATTACATGCTACTGTAAAATTCTGGAATATCTTGGTGCCTTTACCTCTACATAGAGAGTAAGTTGCCAACATCCTGTATTTGGCATAGACATCTAATTCTCCTGGAAAATGTCAAACAATAATTTCAAATCCGTTCAAGGAAGTCTCTTGCTTACACTAGCTACCAAGGTCATAATGTACCTGTTTTAAAAGCAAACTCTAGCAGGGCGTCGTGGCGCACACTTGTAATCCCCTTGTTTGGGAAGCGGAGAAAGGAAGATCGCGCAGGTTTGAAGCCAGCGCGCTGGTTTAAGAGACCCTGTTTCCAAATAAAAAAATATATATAAAAAAATAGGTGTCTGGGAGTGTAGCTGTTTCTAAGCTGGGGTATATACATTTAAAACTTTGCTTTTTCACCTCCACAGAGATGACATCAATACAAACAATTATAATGATAATACAGTTCTTAATAATGTTCTTGGTCTTATGTATTTTTAACAAGTTGGAAAGTAGAATATATAACAAATGATCACTTGTATCAGATTACCTATAAAGAACTACAACTTAATTTACTATTCTGGCAAAGCGCAGAGTACACTCAAAACAAAAATAAAATACTAGTATATGAACGCTTATACAAATACCTAATTTGGTTTTGAGGCATAGCCAAACCATATACATAAAACTAAGTAAATGCATAGCAAACCATTAAAGACAAATTGATCAAAACAAAGAGTATACCTGGTGTGATGGCACACACCTGTAATCCCAGTATTTAGGAAGCTGAGACAGGAAGATTACAGACTGCCTCAGCAAATTAGTGAGATCTAGTTTCAAAATAGCGCCGGGCGTGGTGGCGCACACTTGTAATCCCCGAGCTTGGGAGGTGGAGACAAGAGGATCATGCAGGTTCGAAGCCAGCCACGAGCGCTGGCTTAAGAGACCCTGTGTCCAAATTAACAAAATATAAAATAGGTCTGGGAGTATAGCCCAGAAGTAGAAGGGCTTCCAGGAACCCCAATACCACCAAAAATAGGGGGGGGGGGTGCTAGGGTGTAGCTCAGAGTAGAAATACCCCTGGAGTAAATCCTCAGTACCAAAATAATAATAATAAAATCAAACAAAAAACAAAACAAAGAATTTGTTTCATTTCTACAATTTGCAATATTAACATTTTTCATTTGGATGTCAAATATCTCCCCCTCAAAACTAAAAACAAGCTTAAAATAATTTCATGTTGAAGATTTAACTACAATCCTTTCTATATTCCCCCCCCTCTTAGGAACTAATTCCCCTTTTATCCTTTCAGGTGTCCTCATTCCTCTTGCTTCCAAATTATTCTGTTTCATAAAAATTTTCTTGTCTTTTTTTCTTTCTGGTGGCACTGGGGATTGAACCCAGGGAATTCTACCTCTGAGCTATACTCCCATCCCTTTTTTATTTTTTATTTAGAACAGTGTCTTGCTAAGTTGCCAAGAGTCTCACTATATTACTGAAGCTGGTCTTGAACCAGCCTTTCAGGTGTTATAAAATTTTTCTACAAGAAACCTATCAATAATCAGGAAGAAACAGTGCTAGTTTCCTTTACATATGTAATCTCATTTGATTTACTATCAAAAATCTTTTTTTGGCTGAGTGCACTGGCCTATACCTATAATCACAGCTATTCTGGAGAATGAGGCTGGAGGGAGTCTAGTTTGAGGCTTGACCAATGTTTTTGGTCTCTTATAATTCAAAGCCAGCCTAGACTTAGTGAGACCCTGTCTCAAATAAAAAATAAAAAGGGCTAGGGGTGTAGCTCAGTGGTAGAACACGCCTGGGATCAATCCCCATAAATGGAGGTTGGGGAACAGCTTTGTTTTTATAATTTACTGTTAAAACCAGTTAATAGAACTGGGTATATAACTCAATGGTAGAGTATTTGCCTGGCACGCAGGAAACCCTGGTTTAGATCGCCATTTTTTTTTTGTTGTTGTTGTTGTTGGTACTGGGGTGGAACCCAGAGGCTTTTCTACCTCCAGGATATATTCCCAGACCTATTTTTGTATTTTATTTGGAAACAGGGTCTCACTAAGTTGCTGAGAGCCTCACTAAGTAGCTGAGGCTGGCTTTGGACCTGTGCGATCCTCCTGTCTCAGCCTCCCAAGCATGGGGATTACAAACCTGTGCTACCATACCCGGCTATTCTTTTTCTTTTTTTGGAATATGTGTGTGTGTGTGTGTGTGTGTGTGTGTGTGTGTGTGTGTGTGTGTGTAATTTGGAAACAGGGTCTCACTAAGTTGCTGAGAACCTCACTAAGTAGCTGAGGCTGGCTCCGAACCTATGCGATCCTCCTGTCTCAGCTTCCCAAGTGCAGGAATTACAAACCTGCACCACCACGCCTGATTAGATCTCCAGTTTAAAAAGAAAAAATTAATGATATTGGACATGGTGGCACATGCCTGTAATCCCAGTACTTAGTAGGCAGAGACAGGAGGATCACAGGTTTGAGACCAGCCTTACCAATTTAGCAAGACCTTAAGCAACTTAGCAAGACCCTGTTTCAAAATAAAGAGTGCTAAGGGTATAACTGGGAAGTAAAATTCCATGGGGATCCCCAGTATCCCCCCAAAATTAAACTACTGTACAATTATTAAAGTTACACAGATTTGTTATTATTGTTATCATTGTTTTGCAGTACCAAGAATCAAACCCAGGGCCTTGCGAGTACCAGGCAAGCCTCTACCACTGAGCTATATTGTGAGCCCCCTAAATTGGACTGAACTGATATAGCAATTACATTGCTAGTACTTCTAATGGTCCTTTAATAAAAGTCCTTTTAGGTTTAGTCATCCTCGTAGATCATCTTATTTTTTTTTGGGTAGTGTTGGGGATTGAACCCAGGGGTAGAAACATGCTATACCATTGACCAGCCTGTCCTAATAGATCTTGTGCTTGCTTACTAATCACTGTTTTTCATCTAAATTGTTGAATAAGTTTAATATGTACAAAGTGAGTTTTTTGGGGTTTTTTGCAGTACTGGAATGGAACACAAGGGCATTATACCTTTGAGCTACACCCCTAGCCCTCTTTTTTATTCTTTATTTTGAAACAGGGACTCACTGAGTTCACAAAGGGCCTCGCTAAGTAGCTGAGGCTGGCCGCAAACACGATCCTCCTGTCTCAGCCTCCCGAATGCCGGGATTACAAGTGTGCGCCACCACACCCAGCTTGAATTTACTTTTTAAATCTCACTCCATGGGAGAAAATGTACAACTACAGCTTGATTCAAAGCCAGGTATGGTAGTGAGTGCTTGTAATCCCAGTCCTTGGAAGACTGAGAAAGAAGGATTACAGATTCAAAGCCAGTCTCAGGAATTTAGTGAAGCCCTTTACAAATTAGTGTGACCCCATTTCCAAGTAAAAGATAAAATAGGGCTGGGGGTAGCTCTGAAGTAGAATGCCCCTAGGTTCAATCCCCACACACTCGACCACTCCCCCACCTATACAAACACACATACACACACACACACACACAGAAAAAAAAATTTGAATTTTGATGATGGCTTCATTAGAATGTACCTTTGCATTTTATACAAAAAAATTAGTAAACTTATTTCAAATTCATTCTCAGTAATTATTTTATAGTCTTAAGAAAAAATGGAGGGCTAGGGGAATAGCTAAGTGGTTGAACACTTGCCTAGCATGTGAGGCCCTGGGTTTGCTCCTCATCACTGGAAGAAAGGGAAAGGAGGGACGGTTGATTGGGTGAGTGGGGGGATTTTTCCAAATATAGTAGAAGATAATTTTGTGTGTGTGTATGGTACTGGGGGTGGAACACAGGGGCTTTTCTACCTCCAGGATATATTCCCAGACCTATTTTTTATACTTTATTTGGAAACAGGGTCTCACTAAGTTGCTGAGAGCCTCACTAAGAAGCTGAGGCTGGCTTCAAACCTGTGTGATTATCCTGTCTCAGCCTCCCAAGCACTGGGATTACAAACGTGCACCACCATGCCCGGCTAGAAGATAATTTAAATAAATTTGATATGATAACTATACCATATCCCTCATTTTCATTAAAGTAGTTCCCAAAGGTGATCCTTTAGCTTTATCAAACTCTGTTAGCCGTGTGTGTGTGTGTGTGTGTGTGTGTGTGTGTGTGTGTGTGTGTATGAATGGAAATTGAACCTTGAACACAAGGGCACTCTACCATTGATCTACTTCCCTAGCCCTTTTTATTTTTTATTTTGAGACAGAGTCTTACTAAGTTGCTAAGTCTAGCCTCAAACTTATGATCCTCCTGTCTCAGCATCCCAAGTCACTGGGATTACAGATAGGAGCCCAAGCCTGGCTGTCAGCCAATTCTGAGTTGCTTTAAATGTTTAAAAAAAAATTATAAATTTGGAGTGGAGTGTAGTTCAGTAGTAGAAAGCTTGCCTGGCAGGTATGAGGTCCTGGATTCAATTCTAAGCACCACAGGTAACAACAATGCATATACATATACATATGTATTTATATATACAAACATATGTATATATAATATACCATCCTCCCCCTAAATTAATCAGGATTACTGAAAAACTAATTGTATATACTATCAATAATAGCATTACAAATATAAATTGTGAAATAAAGCACCATAAGAGTCCGGCATGGTGGCACACGCTTGTAATCCCAGCGCTTGGTAGGCTGAGACAGGAGGATCGCACAGGTTCGAAGCCAGCCTCAGCTACTTAGTGAGGTCCTGTTTCCAAATAAAATATAAAATAGGTCTGGAAGTATAGCTCGAAGGTCGAAAGCCCCTGGGTTCCACGCTGAGTACCACCGGAAAAGAAAAAAAAAAAAAGAAATAAAGCACCATGTACTAATAATTTCTATATGTCTTTTTCTTTTTTTTCGGTCTTAGGGATTGAACCTAAGGTCTCCTGCTAGTATAGAGCTCTACCACTTAGCTTCATCACCAGACTGGCATGGAACTTGTGATCCTCCTGCCTAGCCTCCTAAGCAGTTGAAATTGTAGGCATGCACTACTGCACCAGGCTCTCTATTCATCTTTTCAAAGAAAGAATATGTCCTTGTGGACAAATCTGAAAACCAGTATGGCTGCAACTTACTTCCAGTGGCTTACCAATATATATTCAGTATAATACTTAGGTTCTGTATAAGTCTATCATTCTAGAGGGGCAATATCTTTATTTTCTGGTATATGTCTCCATCCACTAAAGATAAAAAAAAAACCTAAATGTTTATCAATGTTTTCTGAACACTGATTATCAAAAATCATCCCTTAGGACACTATAATAGTCTGCTTAGAAGTTAATGACAGAGCCAGGCGTGGTGGCGCATGCTTGTAATCCCAGCATTTGGGAGGCTCAGACAGGAGGACTGCAGTTTACCGACAGCCTCAGCTACTTAGGCCCTTTGCAACTCAGTGAGACCCTGTTTCAAAATAAAGAATAAAAAATAGGCTGGGGGTGTAGCTCGGAGGTAGAATGCTTCTGGGTTCCATCCCCAGAACCACAAAAAAAATAATAATAATAAGTTAATGACAGAATATATATGAAAACACACAAGTAATAAGTGGTATGCAAATGTTTGTATTAACACTAGTTTAAAACAACTATTGGGAGCACGCCAGACCCCTGGAGAAACCGGGCCAAGTAAGACACTGAGTTCTGGGCGGGGGTCGCACGCGGGGCACGCCAGATGGAGCCCGGGTCGCAGGACTCTGGGCCCCGGGCCGAACTGCGAGTAGCACGCCAGACCCCTGGAGAAACCGGGCCCAGAACAGAAAAGATAAAGAAAAATATCAGAGAGGAGGTAAGAAAGCCGTTATGGATGCCAGGACACTGGAGATGCAGACAAAACTTATCTAAATGCACTGGAACTTATGGAAAAATTCGCCGTGAAAGAGGACTGCTATTTCTCTATATTGTTAAGAATCTCAGACATCACCTGTAAGGAGAGAGTTTAGCGGAGACCAAGGAGAAATGCGGTGTTGAAAGAGTTCTCCGCGATGGTGGTGGAGACTTGTATTCAGGAGAAGCAGAAACCGGATCCTACCAACTTTATTTTTTTGGAGAAATTACACCAAATGTCGAATGCTACCATCACGCATGCTTAGGAACACTGGACAACATTCAGAGCGGAAAAAGAGCCTGGGAAGGATTTGAAACGGTGGAGGCAGTGGCAATGCTAGTGGCCAATCCTCAGGGGAGGCAGAGATCTGATACATTACACCTGGAACCTTTGAAATAATAACCACAGAGACAGTGATCAGAACCTGCTGAGGGGTTAGGTGGGCGCCGGGGCCAGTGGCCGACATCGGAGCTTGCTGTGAGGCAAGGCCAATACTGAGGCCTCCGTGGCTGGGATTGGAACCTGCCGAGGGGTTAGACCGATGCTGGGGCCAGCGAGGCCGGCATCGAAGCCTGCCGTGAGGCAAGGCCAGTGCTGGGGCCTCCGAGGACGGGACTGGAGCCTGCTGAGGGGTTAGGCCGGTGCTGGGGCCAGCGAGGCCGGCATCAGAGCCTGCCATGAGGCAAGGCCGATACTGGGGCCTCCGAGGCCAGGATAAGAGCCTGCCGAGGGGTTAGGCCGGTGCTGGGGCCAGCGAGGCTGGCATCGGAGCCTGCCATGAGGCAAGGCCAGTACTGGGGCCTCCTAGGCTGGGATCGAAGCCTGCCTTGAGCCAAGGACGGTACTGGGGCCTCCGAGGCCAGGATAAGAGCCTGCCGAAGGGTTAGGCCGGAGCTGGGGCCAGCGAGGCCGGCATCGGAGCCTGCCATGAGGCAAGGCCGGTGCTGGGGCCTCCGAGGCCGGGATTGGAGCCTGCCTTGAGGCAAGGCCGGTACTGGGGCCTCCGAGGCCAGGATAAGAGCCTGCCGAGGGGTTAGGCCGGTGCTGGGGCCAGCGAGGCCGGCATCGGAGCCTGCCTTGAGGCAAGGCTGGTACTGGGGCCTCAGAGGCCAGGATAAGAGCCTCCTGAGGGGTTTGGCCAGTGCTGGGGCCAGCGAGGCTGGCATCAGAGCCTGCCATGAGGCATGGCCGGTGCTGGGGCCTCCGAGGCCAGGAAAAGAGCCTGCCGAGGGTTTAGGCCGGTGCTGGGGCCAGCGAGGCCGGCATCGGAGCCTGCCTTGAGGCATGACCAGTGCTGGGGCCTCCAAGGCTGGGATCGGAGCCTGCCGAGGGGTTAGGCCAGTGCTGGAGCCAGTAAGGCCAGCATCGCAGCCTGCCGTGAGGCATGACCAGTGCTGGGACCTCCGAGGCCAGTATCGGAGCCAGCCGAGGAGTTAGGCTGGTGCTGGGGCCAGTGAGGCTGGCATCGGAGCCTGCCATAAGGCAAGGCCGGTACTGGGTCCTCCGAGGCCAGGATAAGAACCTGCCGAGGGGTTAGGCCGGTGCTGGGGCCAGCGAGGCCGGCATCGGAGCCTGCCGTGAGGCATGGCCGGTGCTGAGGCCTCCGAGGCCAGGATCGGAGCCTGCTGAGGGGTTAGGCCGGTGCTGGGGCCAGCGAGGCCGGCACCGGAGCCTGCCATGAGGCAAGGCCGGTACTGGGGCCTCCGAGGCCAGAATTGAAGCCTGCCGAGGGGTGAGGCCAATGCTGGGGCCAGCGTGGCCGGCATTGGAGCCTGCCGTGAGGCAAGGCCGGTGCTGAGGCCTCCGAGGCCGGGATTGGAGCCTGCCTTGAGGCAAGGCCGGTACTGGGGCCTCCGAGGCCAGGATAAGAGCCTGCCGAGGGGTTAGGCCGGTGCTGGGGCCAGCGAGGCCAGCATCGGAGCCTACTGTGAGTCAAGGCCAGTACTGGGACCTCCGAGGCCGGGATAATAGCCTGCCAAGGGGTTAGGCCGGTGCTGGGGCCAGCGAGGCCGGCATCGGAGCCTGCCGTGAGGCAAGGCCAGTACTGTGGCCTCCGAGGCCAGGATAACAACCTGCCGAAGGGCTAGACCGGTTCTGGGACCAGCGAGGCCAGCATCGGAGCCTACTGTGAGTCAAGGCCAGTACTGGGACCTCCGAGGCCGGGATAATAGCCTGCCAAGGGGTTAGGCCGGTGCTGGGGCCAGCGAGGCCGGCATCGGAGCCTGCCGTGAGGCAAGGCCAGTACTGTGGCCTCCGAGGCCAGGATAACAACCTGCCGAAGGGCTAGACCGGTTCTGGGACCAGCGAGGCCAGCATCGGAGCCTGCCGTGAGGCGAGGCTAGCATCGGAGCCTGCCGTGAGACATGGCCAGTGCTGGGGCCTCCTAGGCTGGGAACGGAACCTGCCGAGGGGTTAGGCCGGTGCTGGGGCCAACGAGGCAGGCATTGGAGCCTTCCGTGAGGCTAGGCCAGTGCTGGGGCCTCTGAGGCCAGGTTTGGAATCCTGCCAAGGGGTTAGGCCGATGCAGGGGCCAATGGCCAGCATCGGAGCCTGGCGTGAGGCAAGTTCACTCCTGCGGCCTCCAAGGCCGGGACCAAAGCCAGCTTAGGGGTTAGACCGGTGCAGGGGCCAGCGAGACCAGAACTGGGGCCTCCCATGAGGCAAGGCCGCTGCTTGAGCCAGCGAGGTCTGGATCAGTCCACTGAGTAGCCAGGTCACTACTGGGACCATCAAGAGTGGGATCGGTACTTGCAACGCAGCATGCACAGAGAAATAGCGCAGAAAATATAAATCAGACGCTTCTCTTAATCAGCAATAACTAGGAGGAAAAGGGCAACAGGAAGAGGTTGAGCTATAGAAAGGGCCCTATAGTGAAGCAACTAATGTGACCAATCAGAGGGTATGTAATACTGGAGGACGGAGCCTCTTTAAAACGCAGGAGGTACATAAACAAATGTATCAAAGTAAATCACCAAAGAAGCGTGGGATGGAGGGAGGGGGAGGGAATGGGATGGGGGCTGGAGGAGGGCTAATTGGATGATGTGTGCTTGTATATCCTCTCAAGTCTTGTACTCCAATGTGATTGATATATGACTACAATGCACCAATTTAAAAAATAAATTAATAAAAAAAACAACTATTGGTATAAAAAACAAATTTTTAAAGATTTTTCCAAATAAACAAGGAGAAAAAGTAAATACATACAAAAATGTTAAGCTCTGTTACATTTTTTGTCCATTATCTTCCATAATACTAAAACTTTAAAAACTAGAAACTAGCTACACAATAAATAATGATAAAACTCATAACTGATTCTATTTTTCAACACCAATATTTACACATCTTCTATCTACCGCAGAAATAGCTTTAGCACTCAAAAAAAAAAAAAGAGCAACAATATTCTGTACTTAAAATCCATATACTCTTTTGGGAAATCAAAAATTCTTTTTTTTTTTTTTTCGGTACTTGGGATGGAACCCAGGAGCATTCTACCTCCAAGCTATACCCTCAGCCCTATTTTTTTTAGTCTTTATTTTGAAACAAGATCTCACTGAGTTGCAAAGGGCCTAAGTAGCTGAGGCTGTCTGGGGTCCTCTTGTCTCAGCCTCCCAAATGCTGGGATTACAAGCATGCGCCACCATGCCCGGCTAAAATTTCTTATTTTTATATAAATAAAAGAAATGAGAAGAAAGTTAATAGTTATAAGAATTATTCTTAGTGTACAAGAAGGCAAAATCTCATTCAGTAACACTTTCTTACTGATTTCCTTTTTTATTTAAATGGTGCTGGTGTTTGAACCCAGAGAAATTCTACCATTGAACTATACCTCCGGCCCCTTTTATTTTTTATTTTGAAACAGAGTTTTGCTAGTTTTCTTTATTTTTTTATTTTTTTATTTATATTTTTTTTGCGGGTATGGAATTGGAACCCAGGGGCTACACCCCCTGCCCTATTTTTTATTCTTAATTTTGAAGCCGGGTCTTACTGAGTTGCAAAGGGCCTCACTAAGTAGCTGAGGCTGTCCGCGAACCGTGATCCTCAGGTCTCAGCCTCCCAAATGCTGGGATTACAAGTGTGCGCCACCATGCCCGGCTAAATTTTGCTAGTTTTCTGAAGATGATCTTAAACCTGGGCTCCTCCAGTCCCATCTTCCCAAGTATTACCAGGCTTACTGGTTTCTTTTGAGGTGCTAAGGATCAAATCTAGGATAATGCACACACTAGACAAATATTCAATCATGGAGCTACATTCCTAGCTCAGCAACAACCAACTCTTTATCACCTACAGGTTCCTATTACATTCTAAGCAAAACAACTCTTCATTATTTCTCCTTTCTTGTTCAAGGTTTCATGTGCCAACTTATATAAGATCTATATGAACATTACTGTCCATTTTTAACTTGTTCTTTCACTCACTATAATTTCCATTACCACTTCAAGTAAAATCAATAGCATTTAAGTATTTCTTCAACTCTACAAAGATAAAACTTATTTGCCTTCTAATTTTTAGATTTAAAAGTGTTCAGTAGTATTGTAGTCTACATAAAGTCAGTGATTTGAATAGAAAAATGACTAGTTCTAAGATCTCCTTCCAATATGTGGTGCATGTTAAGAGTGTACTCCTTCCCATCCTCCCGCTCCCCCATCCCCATGCTCTTCTGCTCTACCATTTCTGCTATGGTCATTGCCCACCGCTAAAGGCAGGTAGCCTACAAAAAACAGAGATTAATGTAAGAGCCAGGTTGGAACAACAGGTACTAACCACTATGAAGGTTCAAAATTAAGGAGACTTGAGATAGAAGTAAATAAAATAAAAATAAAAAATAAGCCGGGCGTGGTGGCACACGCTTGTAATCCCTGCATTTGGGAGGCTGAGACCGGAGGATTGCGGTTCGCAGACAGCCTCAGCTACTTAGTGAGGCCCTCTGCAACTCAGTGAGACCCGGTTTCAAAATAAGGAATAAAAAATAGGGAAGGAGGTGTAGCTCAGAGGTTGAATGCTCCTGAGTTCCACCCCCAGACCTGCAAAAAAAATAAAATAAATTAAAATAAAATAAAAATAAAATACAGCAACACACAGCCCCAGATGGCAATTAGCCATCAAATATTTAAGACCCACTTTGTATGGTCAAGTACAGTGATTATTGTTGTGTACACAATAATGAAACAGATAATCTGTTTCTTCATGGAGCTTCTTTTCTTTTCTTTTATTCTATTGTGATGTTTTTCAAACACAAGACTTGTGAGGGTATACAAGCACACATCATCCAATTAGCCCTTATCCCCTCCCCATCCCATTCCTTCCCCCTCCCTTGACCCCATGCTTGATTTGGTGATTAGCACTGATTCATTTGTTTATGTATATCATGCGTTTTAAAGAGATTCCATTTTCCCCCATCCCATCCCCTCTGATTGGTCACCTTAATTGCTCTTCTATGGGGCCCTTTCTTCAACTAGATCTCCTCCCATTGCCCATTTCTTCCTAGTTTTTGAACATTAGGGAAAGCATCTGATTTTCTATTTTCTGTGATGTTTCTCTATGTATGCCACATTGCGAGTTCCGATCCCGCTCCTGAAGGCCCCAATACTGGCCTGGCGCCCTGGTAGACTCCGATCCCTGCCTTGCTGTCTCAAGCACCGGCCTTGACTCATGGCAGGCCCCGATCTCGGCCTCACTGACCCCGGCTCCAGCTTCCCCCCTCAACAGGCTCCAATCCCAGCCTCAGAGGCCCCAGAACTGGCCTTGCCTTACGGCAGGATGGAGTTTATTTTCTTTTTTATTTTTTTATTTTTTTTGGTGGTACTGGGGTTCCTGGAAGCCCTTCTTCCTCCGGGCTACACTCCCAGACCTATTTTTTTTTATATTTTTTGAAACAGGGTCTCTTACGCCAGCACGGCTGGCTTCGAACCTGCGCGATCCTCCTGTCTCCGCCTCCCAAGCGCGGGGATTACAAGCGTGCGCCACCACGCCCGGCTGGAGTTTATTTTCTATCATGCAAGATATATACTACTCAAACAATTCAAGAATCTAAAAAGAAAAAGAAATAAGTGTATAAACTGCTATCATGGGAAAATAAAATATAGGGAACAACAAGAAAATTATGGTACCTTGTGTTATACTACATCAACTTGGTCAAGTTCCAACAACATTGCTTAAAAAACATTTCTGCATGTTTAGGAGTTATAATTGGTTACACATAAAATATTCACAAGAGTATAGAAAGTAAAGCAAGACCTATTATTCTTTTAAGATTATCAGGGTTAAATGGGCAGAGAAGCTGAGGTGCTAACAGGTTCCAGTTTATTCTCACTCTATCCTTCTGTAGGTTAACTCTTCTTCCCAACTGCTGGACCCAGTGAGCAAAAGTAGACATAGACCCTGCACCCAACTCTTGACTGTGAGCACAGAGAGACAGCTACTCAGAAGCTTTCCATGAACTTTTCATCATCTTCATTCTATGGTCCTATGTCAAACAGGACATAGCTGGCTTCTTATACTCCTCTGAAAGTTCTGACCTGCCTACCCATACTAGTGTTTTAAGGAGGGCCGTTTGCTTACTTTTCAGGAATCTTCCAAAGCCCTCTTCTTTGACCTTTACTTCTCCTGCTTCTCTCAAAATAATGAAAAGTCTTGTTCCTATTAAAAATTCCATATCCCTTAATACTGAGGGATTTTTTTTTCCTCCTGGTTGAACCCTGATAGAGTTATGGGTACCAAATGTGGTTCCAACATAACAGAACCATGACAGGAATCAGGAATGAATTTTCTAATTTGACTAGATTAGTAGAAAAAGGAGACACTGGTAAGTGTCTGATCCAAAGTCTGATCCTAAGGTAGGTTGAAATAAAAAGCAAATTGAGTTTACAACTTGATAGAGTCTCAGGATTCCATATTCTACATATTTTTATCATCTTTATACACTAGCACCTTGTAACATGTTTGAGGATTATAGTAGGCTAAATAATGACCCCTAAAAGGGCAAAGTCACTGGAACCTTTAAATGTTACCTTATTTAAAAAAGGAGATTTTGCAGATAATTAAGTCAAGAATCTTGAGATTGGAAGGTTATCTGGGTTAACCGAGTAGATCCGAAATGCCATCAAAGTGCTCTTATAGCTCGCTGTGGCGGTGCACACCTGTAATCCCAGTACTTGGAAGCCTGAGACAGGAAAATCACAGGTTCGCAGCCAACTGCAGCAATTTAGAGAAGTTCTCGGCAACTTAGTGAGACCCTGTTTCAAAATAAAAAATAAAAAAATAGGGCTGGGGTGTAGCTCAAAGGTAGAACCCATCTAGGTTCCATCTCTAGTAACCTAACACACACACACACACACACACACACACACACACACACTCACACACAAGCAATGATTTTGTTTGTAGCATTAAAAACTAATAAAAATTCTACAAAACTATATTTATAAATAAAAATTTAATTGTAACTAAGTACCTACCATACATAGAATCAACTGGGTGTTATGGATCTATGGCTTGACAAACTGTCAAGGATTTAAAAACTTCTTTTAATCCCAGCTGGCAATTGTGCTTAGGTAATTAATGAAAGATTATTACCCTCCCTTAAAGATAAGACTTCAAACCAGAATTCAAATGCTGTGTAGTTTATTCTCCTGCCCCCACCCAACTACCACTCTTTGTAAACTTGGAACTGCAGCCCCTCCCAGGTAAATCTACAGTCTTAACTATTTATATATACTATGGGTTCACTGGCTTAAACTGTATAAAATGTGACTAATTAAGCTTGTTCAATATTTACTGTTCAGATTTCACGTCACTTTGACAGCTAACTGATGAGGACTGGCTTCAGACCCTCTTGGTTCTACTCCTCCGCATTGCAAATATCTTAATAAAAATGTAGATCTCATTATGTCCCTTCCCTGCTCGTAAAGTTTAACTGATTCCTCACCAAATAGAAAATATAGTCCAAACTTCTTCACATAGAACAGACCTTCATAATCTGGTTCTAGTATAAATTTCCTGCTATAAACTATCACCTGTCTCAAACACATTTTATGCATTTTCTGAATAAATATTTGTCAAGGAAGAAAGAGGCAGGGAAGAAGGGAGGGAGGGAAGGAGGTCTTTCTCTACTGGCAGAATTTCTACATATCCTACAAGGACTCAAAATACAAGTCTCTCCATGAAGTTTCCTAAGTCTTTCAAGCAGACTGAATCCTTCCCCTAGTATAATCCCATGCCATTTTGTGATAACTTTTATAATTCCACTCACAAATATAAAACTAATTTATTGACACCTATACATTTCCTTCTTTTATTCATCACTGATTATATTTCCTGTATCTCCTTACCAGCATCTGTCACATATTAGGCATTTACTCTGTGTTAAGATTCATAAAAGAGCTGGATATGGTGGCGCACACTTGTGATCCCAGCATTTGGGAGGCTGAGACCAGAGGATCATGGTTGGCAGACAGCCTCAGTTACTTAGTGAGGCCCTCCACAACTTAGTGAGACCCTGTTTCAAAATAAAGAATAAAAAAAAAAAATTAGGGCAGGAGGTATAGCTTGGAGGTAGAATGCCCCTGGGTTCCATCTCCAGACCCACACACCAAAAAAAATTCATAAAAGAATAAATAAACTCCACAATATGTAAATCTTAAGAAAATGATCTCTTTGTGAGTTAAGTCTTTTGGTATAATAAATTAAAAATTCACATGCAGGTCATAACTGGGTCTCATTAAGTGTTTTCTGATAACTAACTTCATAAGAGAAGTTAGATTAATAAAAGAGCTTTGAGTACTACAGTAAGTCAGATACCTTGCAAGATGCTTTACAAGTATCTCATTGAACATCATTTAATTTGAGCTGGGTGTAATGGCTCCGGTGTGTAATCTCAGTACTTAGAAGGCTGAGACAGAGGATGTAGGTTTGAGGCTAGCCCATGGTAACTTAGTGAAACTGTGTTTCAAAATAAAAAAGGGCTAGGAGTGTAGCTCAGAGGTAGACTCCCATCTGCATTCAATCGTGTGTGTGCATATGTGTATATGTGTGTGTGTGTGTGTACACATAAACACACACACATATATAAAATTTAATCTGTAAAGGGAGGTATGATTGATGGATTAAGAAACTGAGGTTCTGAAATATTAAGTATAAGGCTTGACTTGCATAACATGTCTGAGTTTAATGTGAACCAAGGTTTTTCTCAAAGTATAACAAGGACTTAGAGCAGTGACTTTACTCAGGCCTACAGATGAACTAACAGTAAGCAAAAGCTTGACATCTCTGCCTTCATTTTGTATTTGTCTCCTTTATTATCTTAAACTTTGGGTCAGGTCTCTGTTCAACACTGAGCAAAGGCATGTTAATAATTAAGGACTGTTCGGGGGCCTGGGTCGCGGGGCTCTGGGCCCCAGGCCGAACTGCGCGTAGCACGCCAGACCCCTGGAGAAACCGGGCCCAGTAAGACGCTGGGTTCTGGGCGGGGGTCGCGCGCGGGGCACGCCAGATGGGGCCCTGGTCGCGGGACTCTGGGCCCCAGGCGGAACTGCGAGTAGCACGCCAGACCCCTGGAGAAACCGGGCCCAGTTAGACGCTGGGTTCTGGGCAGGGGTCGCGCGCGGGGCACGCCAGATGGGGCCCTGGTCGCGGAACTCTGGGCCCCGGCCGAACTGCGAGTAGCACGCCAGACCCCTGGAGAAACCGGGCCCAGAACAGAAAAAGATAAAGAAAAATATCAGAGAGGAGGTAAGAAAGCCGTTATGATTGCCAGGACACCGGAGATGCAGACAAAACTTATCTAAATGCACTGGAACTTATGGAAAAATTCGCTGTGAAAGAGGACTGCCATTTCTCTATATTGTTAAGAATCTCAGACATCACCTGTAAGGAGAGAGTTTAGCGGAGACCAAGGAGAAATGCAGTGTTGAAAGAGTTCTCCATGATGGTGGTGGAGACTTGTATTCAGGAGAAGCAGAAACCGGATCTTACCAACTTGATTTTTTTGGAGAAATTACACCAAATGTCAAATGCTACCATCACGCATGCTTAGGAACACTGGACAAGATTCAGAGTGGAAAAAGAGCCTGGGAAGGATTTGAAACGGTGGAGGCAGTGGCAATGCCAGTGGCCAATACTCAGGGGAGGCAGAGATCGGATACATTACACCTGGAACCTTTGAAATAATAACCACAGAGACAGTGATCGGAACCTGCTGAGGGGTTAGGTGGGCGCCGGGGCCAGTGGCCGACATCGGAGCTTGCTGTGAGGCAAGGCCACTACTGAGGCCTCCGTGGCTGGGATTGGAACCTGCCGAGGGGTTAGACCGATGCTGGGGCCAGCGAGGCCGGCATTGGAGCCTGCCATGAGGCAAGGCTTGTGCTGGGGCCTCCGAGGTCGGGTCCGGAACCTGCTGAGGGGTTAGGCCGGTGCTGGGGCCAGCGAGGCCGCATTGGAGCCTGCTGTGAGGCAAGGCCGGTACTGGGGCCTCCGAGGCCAGGATAATAGCCTGCCGAGGGGTTAGGCCAGTACTGGGGTCAGCGAGGCCGGCATCGGAGCCTGCCGTGAGGCAAGGCCAGTGCTGGGGCCTCCAAGGACGGGACCGAAGCCTGCTGAGGGGTTAGGCCGGTGCTGGGGCCAGCGAGGCCGGCATCAGAGCCTGCCATGAGGCAAGGCCAGTACTGAGACCTCCGAGGCCGGGATAAGAGCATGCCAAGGGGTTAGGCTGGTGCTGGGTTCAGTGAGGCCAGCATTGGAGCCTGCCATGAGACAAGGCCGGTACTGGGGCCTCCGAGGCCGGGATAAGAGCCTGCCGAGGGTTAGGCCGGTGCTGGGGCCAGCGAGGCCGTCATCGGAGCCTGCCGTGAGGCAAGGCCGGTGCTGGGGCCTCTGAGGCCGGGATCGGAGCCTGCCTTGAGGCAAGGCCGGTACTGGGGCCTCCGAGGCCAGGATAAGAGCCTGCCGAGGGGTTAGGCCGGCGTTGGGGCCAGCGAGGCTGGCATCGGAGCCTGCCTTGAGGCAAGGCCGGTACTGGGGCCTCCGAGTCCAGGATAAGAGCCTGCTGAGGGGTTAGGCCGGTGCTGGGTCCAGCGAGGCCGGCATCGAAGCCTGCCATAAGGCAAGCCCGGTGCTGGGGCCTCCGAGGCCGGCATCAGCCTGCCTTGAGGCAAGGCCGGTATTGGGGCATCCGAGGCCGGGATAAGAGCCTGCCGAGGGGTTAGGCCGGTGTTGGGGCCAGCGAGGCCGGCATCGGAGCCTGCCGTGAGGCATGGCCAGTGCTGGGGCCTCCAAGGCCAGGATAAGAGCCTGCCGAGGGGTTAGGCCGGTGCTGGGGCCAGCGAGGCTGGCATTGGAGCCTACCATGAGGTATGACCAGTGCTGGGGCCTCCAAGGCCAGGATCGGAGCCTGCCGAGGGGTTAGGCCGGTGCTGGAGCCAGTGAGGCCGGCATCGGAGCCTGCCTTGAGGCAAGGCCGGTACTGGGGCCTCCGAGGCCAAGATAAGAGCCTGCCGAGGGGTTAGGCCGGTGCTGGGGCCAGCGAGGCCGGCATCGGAGCCTGCCGTGAGGCATGACCAGTGCTGGGGCCTCCGAGGCCAGGATCGGAGCCTACCGAGGGGTTAGGCCGGTTCTGGGGCCAGTGAGGCCGGCATCAGAGCCTGCCATGAGGCAAGGCCGGTACTGGGGCCTCCGAGGTCAGGATAAGAGCATGCCGAGGGGTTAGGCTGGTGCTGGGGCCAGTGAGGCTGGCATCAGAGCCTGCCTTGAGGCAAGGTCGGTACTGGGGCCTCGAGGCCAGGATAAGAGCCTGCCGAGGGGTTAGGCCGGTGCAGGGGCCAGCGAGGCCGGCATCGGAGCCTGCCGTGAGGCATGACCAGTGCTGGGGCCTCCGAGGCCGGGATTGGAGCCTGCCGAGGGGTTAGGCCAGTGCTGGGGCCAGTGAGGCCGGCATCAGAGCCTGCCGTGAGGCAACGCCGGTACTGGGGCCTCCGAGGCCAGGATAAGAGCCTGCCGAGGGGTTAGGCCGGTGCTGGGGCCAGCGAGGCCGGCATCGGAGCCTGCCGTGAGGCAAGGCCGATACTGGGGCCTCCTAGGCCAGGATAAGAGCCTGCTGAGGGGTTAGGCCGGTGCGGGAGCCAGTGAGGCCGGCTTCGCAACCTGCCGTGAGGCATGGCCGGTGCTGGGACCTCCGAGGCCAGTATCGGAGCCGGGCGAGGGGTTAGGCCGGTGCTAGGGCCAGCGAGGCTGGCACCGGAGCCTGCCATGAGGCAAGGCTGGTACTGGGGCCTCCGAGGCCGGGATTGGAGCCTGCCGAGGGGTGAGGCCGATGCTGGGGCCAGCGAGGCCGGCATTGGAGCATGCCGTGAGCAAGGCCAGTGCTGAGTCCTCAGAGGCCGGGATTGGAGCCTGCCTTGAGTCAAGGCCGGTACTGGGGCCTCCAAGGCCAGGATAAGAGCCTGCCGAGGGGTTAGGCCGGTGCTGAGGCCAGTGAGGCCGGCATCGGAGCCTGCCGTGAGGCAAGGCCGGTACTGGGACCTCCGAGGCTGGGATAAGAGCCTGTCGAGGGATTAGTCCGGTGCTGGGGCCAGCGAGGCTGGCATCGGAGCCTGCTGTGAGGCAAGACGGGTACTGTGGCCTCCGAGGCCAGGATAACAACCTGCCGAAGGGCTAGACCGGCGCTGGGGCCAGCAAGGCCGGCGTCGGAGCCTGCCGTGAGGCGAGGCCAGCATCGGAGCCTGCCGTGAGACATGGCCAGTGCTGGGGCCTCCTAACCTGGGAACGAAACCTGCCGAGGGGTTAGGCCGGTGCTGGGGCCAACGAGGCCGGCATTGGAGCCTGCCGTGAGGCTAGGACGGTGCCAGGGCCTCCGAGGCTGGGATTGGAATCCTGCCAAGGGGTTAGGCCGGTGCAGGGGCCAATGGCCAGCATCGGAGCCTGGCGTGAGGCAAGTTCACTCCTGTGGCCTCCAAGGCTGGGACCAAAGCCAGCTTAGGGGTTAGACCGGTGCAGGGGCCAGCGAGACCAGAACTGGGGCCTCCCATGAGGCAAGGCCGCTGCTTGAGCCAGCGAGGTCTGGATCAGTCCACTGAGTAGCCAGGCCACTACTGGGACCATCAAGAGTGGGATCGGTACTTGCAACGCAGCATGCACAGAGAAATATCGCAGAAAATATAAATCAGACGCTTCTCTTAATCAGCAATAACTAGGAGGAAAAGGGCAACAGGAAGAGGTTGAGCTACAGAAAGGGCCCTATAGTGAAGCAACTAATGTGACCAATCAGAGGGTATGTAATACTGGAGGACGGAGCCTCTTTAAAACACAGGAGGTACATAAACAAATGTATCAAAGTAAATCACCAAAGAAGCGTGGGATGGAGGGAGGGGGAGGGGATGGGTGGGGGCTGGAGGAGGGCTAATTGGATGATGTGTGCTTGTATATCCTCTCAAGTCTTGTACTCCAATGTGATTGATATATGACTACAATGCACCAATTTAAAAAATAGATTAATAAAAATAAATAAAAAAATCTTTAAAAAAAATAATTAAGGACTGTTCATCTCAAACTGATAATAAAAAGATTAGCCCTATATTTATCTAACCTATCTTGTCTCCCTTCAAGAGTAAGTCAAGATTTGCAACCTTCTGTTTTACACTCCTGAAGAGGCACCCCAGTCTCTAGTCATTGCCCTACACAGAATCTCATAACTCCAGGAGCAGACTGCCCCACTAAACAGAAGCAGTAATCTTAACAGAACAAAACTGTTCCCTTCCAGAATCACAGGTTTGATAACATCCTAAGTAACAAATAGAAATTGCCGCCTTCAAGCCGGGCGTGGTGGCACATGCTTGTAATCCCAGCATTCGGGAGGCGGAGACTGGAGGATCGTAGTTCACAGACAGCCTCAGCTACTTAGTGAGACCCTCTGCAACTTAGTGAGACCCTGTTTCAAAATAAAAAATAGGGCAGAGGGTGGAGCTCGGAGGTCAAATGCCCCTGGGTTCCATCCCCAAACCCAAATATATAAATGTGTGTGTGTGTGTGTGTGTGTGTGTGTGTGTGTGTGTATTTTAGGGGAAATTATTTGACCTATCTGACCTTCAATATTTCTATCTATTAAATGGGGCTATCAAACTATCTTACCTCAAAGATTACTAGGATCAAATGAGGTACTAAAATAAGAAACAGAAAGGTGCTTTTAAAAATAAGATTATTAATAAAAATCTGAAATAAGGTCACATCACAGTTATCCCTGTCACCAGAAGCAATATGAGTTTGATTATTTTATTACATCACTGAATCTAACAAAAATATATTAAGAGTCTAATATACCATGATACTGTGCTCAAGTACTAAAGTGTTCTAAAATTTAAAAGATACAATTATTTTTCTTAGAGAACTTACATTCTAGTAGGAATAATAAAACTCTCAAATATCCATAGTATAATGTAAATTTAAAAAGTATTACAAGATTTATAAAGCCCAGCACAAAAGAGAAAAATAATATTTTGGACACATGACAGATTTCAGAAAGCTTCATAAGAGGTGGTACTTGAAGCATTAAAGAAGAGTTTCTACAAACACCTTCCTGGTAGGAAAAAAGGATATAAGCAAAGACCAAATCAGGTAGGCATACAGTGTATTCATTAATCCTACTTCAAATTAGCGACTGAAGCCGTGCATGGTAGCACATGTTTTTAATCCCACTACTTGGGATGCTGAGACAGGAGAATCACAAGTTCCAGGATAGCCGCAGCAAGGAGTGAGACTTGCATCAACCTAGCAATATCTTGTTTCAAGATTAAAATAAATTAGGGCTAAGAATGTAGCTTGGAGGTAGAATGTCCCTGAGTTCAATCCCCAGTAACACACACACACACACACACACACACACACACACACACACACACGACTGCAATTTTGCAAAAATAATAGGTTAAGTGGGATAAAGTGATTTTTTTTTTTTTTTTTTAGTACTAGACGTCCCCAGTACTGAACCCAGGGGCATTTTACCTTCGAATTACACCCCCCAGCCCTATTTTTTATTCTTTTATTTATTTATTTTTTTAAACAGGTCTCACTGAGTTACAGAGAGCTTCACTAAGTAGCCGAGGCTGTCTGCAAATAGCGATCCTGTCTCAGCTTCCCAAATGCTGGGATTACAAGCATGCACCACCACGCCTGGCTATAAAGTGATTTTTATTTTATTTTATTTTATTGTGGAGGGGGGTCTGGGGATGGAACCCAGGGGCATATGACCTCCGAGCTACATGCCCTGCCCTATTATGTATTTTTATTTTGAAACAGGGTCTCACTAAGTTGCAGAGGACCTCACTAAGTAGCTGAGGCTGTCTGCGAACAGAGATCCTCTGGTCTCAGCCTCCCGAATGCTGGGATTACTAGCATGCGCCACCACGCCCAGCTTATAAAGTGATTTTTAAAAGAATGAAAGGATCATATTAATCTAATTTGAGTTATAAGATAACTTAATATTTTGCAAAGCTTTGAATGCCTCCCTAAAAATTTAATTTGGGGCTAGGGATGTAGCACATGGTAAAAAGCACTTGCCTAGCATGCATGGGGCCCTGAGTTTCAACTCCAGTAAGAAACTTCATTCTGTAGCCAACAGAGTCAGTCACTGAGTATTTCTGAAAGAATAACCAAAGAATGTTATAAGACCTTTGGATTTAAAGAGCAATTATGGAAGGCTGGGAGTATAACTCAGTAGTAGAGCACTTGTCTAATATGTACAAGGTCCTGAGTTCCATTCACATTACAGGGGAAAAAAGGCAATTATGGAGAAGCATGTCAGAGAGGGGACAGGCTAAAAGCTGCAAGTCCAGTTTGGAACCTATTGATGTAACATAAGCAGAAGAGGAAAGAAAAGCCTACTTAAGCACAGTGGTAGTAGGAATGAAAAAGGAAAAAACTAGAACTAGGTAGGAAAGTTAGAATCAGATATATGAATTTGGAAGTCATCCCCTTAAAGGACACAAAGTGAGTAAGAGCACCAAGTGAGCCGGTGTGGTGGTGCATGCTTGTAATCCCAGTACTTGGGAGGCTGAGACAGGTGGATTTCAAGTTTGTAGCCAGCCTCAGCAACTTCCGAGGCCCTCCCCAACTTAATGAGACCTTGTTTCAAAGTAAAGAATAAAAATGAGGGCTGGAAGTGTAGTTCATTGGTAAAATGCCCCTGAGTTCAATCCCCAATACCACGCGCGTGCGCGCACATACATACACACACACACACACACACACACACACACACACACACACACACACCACCAAGTGAGAAACTGCACCAAATTTCACTTGTAACTACTAGAGTTGAATGTTGATGAGAACATAACTCTAGTTTCATTTTCCAATATTACAGCACTACACACAGACACGCAACCTGTTCTGATGGAGGATCTTACACGGCCTCAGACACTCCTTAGCCTTACCAGAGGCAGCCTTTCCATTTCTTGAAGTCCCTGCGGCTCCTTGAGCGCAAGGTGCTGGTCTAGAGCATCGGTCCCCGTCCCGGGGTGACACGCAGCGCAGGAGCTCCGGGAACCTTCGCTCAAGGGATGCCTGCCCGCCAGCCTGGCCCGCGAGCCGCGGAGCTCCGCACCCCTCGGGCTCCAGGACACACTGGCGTTTCCTGCGCTTGACACACCCCTCTCCGCAGGACCTTTTTCCTCCTCCACCCAACACATTCCGCACGTCGACGATCGGAATTACAACGTGTCACTTCTGCTGCTCCCACTCCTGCCTGACTAGTACTGCAGGTCCCGCGCTCCGTCCGATCCTCCCCGGCGGACTCGGGAGCCCCCCGCCCGCCGGGGTAGCCGGGCCCGCGGCCTCCGGCCTCCGCGCCGGGCTCCCGCAGCGCCCGGCCTCACCTTCCGCGCGCCTCGGCCGGGTGCGCGCTCCGGGGACCGCGGCTCCGCGACGCCGGGCGCCCCCGGCTGCCCAGCCCGCCGGCCCGCAGCGCCGCCAGCCCCCGCCGCCGTCGCCGGCGCCAGCTCGGTGCGCTCCCGGCGTTTCCGGGTTCCCGCGGTCCCGTCCCCCAAACGCTCCGGCTGCCGCCGCGGCCCCGGCAAACGCCGTTCCCGGCTCGGCCTGGGCGGCTCCAGCTCGGCGCTCGCGGGCTCCGCGCCCGGGAGGCGCGGCGGGCGGCTGGGACGCGAACCCCCGAAGCCGGCTGCTCGGCCGCGGCCCTGGGGTCCAGCCTCGGCCGCGCTCCTCCCGAGCGGGATCCTCGCCGCCGGGCGCTGCGGGACTGACCCGCGCCAGGGCGGCCAGGGTGGCAGTGGCGAGGGAAGGGCGAAGTCCTTTGGGGCAAAGGACCCTGGGGGAGGGGAGCTTGGAAGAGAACAGGCCGGCTCCCAGAATCGTCGTCAAAGCCAGGAAAAACAAGATCAACGCGAGCCCAGGGTGCCCGCCGCTAGTCTGTCTGGAAGAAAACTTGTTCTGTTGGAAATGACCCCGGCTGCCGCCCTGACGGAGACCTTGGGGTTGAGAGGAGCCCGGAGCGGTGCCAACACTGGACCCAGGGCCATTAACCAGCAGAGGAAAACAAAGAGAAAGCTGGGCTGGAGAAACAGAATTAGGAGAGATTTACTGCTTCCAGACTGCATAGATCCCATAGAGACAACACTAGCGTGTGTTGGGGAGCTGAGGATTGGACCCAGGGCCTTCCCCCTCTGAGTTACACCCCCTGCCCTTTTTTGAAACAGGGTCTCGCTAAGTCATTGAGGCCGTCCTTGAACCTGCCATCCTCCTGTTTTAGCCTCTAAAGTACTGGGATTACAGGCGTGTGCCATCATGCCCAGCTCAACATTACTTTTTTTTTTTTTTTTAGTACTGAGAATTGAACCCAAAGGTATTCTACCTCTGGGCTACACCCCAGCCCTATTTTATTTTATATTTAAACAGGGTCTCCCTAAGTTCTGGAGGACCTCACTAAATTGCTGAGGATGGCTGCAAGTTTGCAATCTTCCTGTCTCAGCTTTGTAAATACTGGGATTACAGGTATACACCACTACACCCGCTTCAACATTACTCCAAGGCCTTCCAGAATCTTTGAAAATCCTCCAACCGCTGCAGCCTATTCTGGTGCTAGATAGGCTAAAATTAATATTCTAGATCCAGTTTGATTATCAAATAGTGGAGCAGAATTATGCTTTTCCCGTTAGCACAATGCTGGTATAAATTAAATTATTCCTCTTTATCCTGCAAATGATTGAAATTATGCCCAAGTGAGACATGCTTAGGAGAGAGAGAGAGAGAGAGAGAGAGAGAGAGAGAGAGAGAGAGAGAGAGAGAGAAGAACAAGAAGAAGAACAAGAAGAAGAAGGAGGAGGAGGAGGAGGAGGAGGAGGAGGAGGAGGAGGAGGAGGAGGAGGAGGAAATATGTCAACTTAGAAAGGCTTTTGTCTAGAATGATCTTGAGAAAATTTCTGGATGGTGGGATTTATATTAGATCTTAATATTTGTATTTTTTTTCAATACTGGGGGTGGAACCCAGGGCATTCTACCTCTGAGCTACACCCTCAATTTTTTTTTTATTCTTTATTTTGAAACAGTCTCACTAAGTTACAAAGGGCCTTACTGAGAAGCTGAAGCTGTCTGCAAACCAGGATCCTGCTGTCTCAGCCTCCCAAATGCTAGGATTACACTCATGCACCACCACACCTGCTTTACTTGTTTAATTTTTTAAAAAATTTTTTTCAGTGCTGGAATACATCCCAGGGATTTGTGATTTCTAGGCAAGTACTCTACAACTGAGCTTGTACCTCTAGCCCTTGTACCTTTTTTTAATTTTAATTAAAATGTAGCAGGGTGTTGTGATGCACACTTGTAATCCCAGCATTTGGGAGGTGGAGACCAAAGGATCACGGTTCTCAGACAGCCTCAGCTACTCAGCAAGGCCCTTCACAACTCAGACCCTGTTTCAAAAAAACAGGCCTGGGGTTATAGCTCAGAGGTATAATGCCCCTGGGTTTTATCCCCAGTACTGCAAAGACAAACAAACAAACAAAAAACCTAAAATGTGCCTGGTGCATAAGAAAATACTAGCCACTATTTATTCGCTGTGTGTATGTGTGTGTGTTTATGTACATATACAGAACAAATATCTATGTGTGTGTGTGTGTATATATATATATATATATATATATATATATATATATACAAACAAGATTTAAAATATTATTAAAATATATCAGTGAAGCCAGGAGTGGTGGCACATACCTATAATCCCAGTATGTGCTAGGCTGAAACAGGAAGACTGTAGGTTCACAGCCAGCCTCAGCAATTTAGTGAGACCCTGTTTCAAAATAAAAAGGGCTAGGGGTATAGTTTGGAGGTAGAATGCACTTGGGTTCTATTTCCAGTACCAAAAACAAACAAAAACACATATCATCAGCAAGAAAAAGACAATTTAACCAGGGGCAGTGGCAAACACACCCGTAATCCCAGTACTTGGGAGGCTGAGACAGAGGGTTACAGTTTTCAGGCCAGTGTGCAGTAATTTAGTGAGACCCTATTTCAAAATAAAACAAAGTCCTGAAGGTATAGTTCAGTGGTTAACTACTTTAGAGAAAGACTTGTCATTTTGTTCAGAAAGCCTTAACATGATAAAATTAGAACTTTTTAATATTAATATATATTTATATTATTTATAATTATTAAATAATAACATATATTTGTTACCTTGGACAGGCATGAAACTGAAAATAGCCAAAAAATCTACACAAACAAAAGCAACAGTGAAAAGAGAGGTCCAAATAAGCCGGGCGTGGTGGTGCATGCTTGTAATCCCTGCGTTTGGGAGGCTGAGACAGGAGGATCGCGCAGGTTTGAAGCCAGCCTCAGCTACTTAGTGAGGCTCTCAGCAACTTAGTGAGACTCTGTTTCCAAATAAAATATAAAATAGGTCTGGGGTATATAGTCCGAAGATAGAAAGCCTCTGGGTTCCACTCCCAGTACCACCAAAAAAAAAAAAAAAAAGAAAAGAAAATAGAGGTCCAAATATATAAGACCCATATGTGATAGCATAAAGATATGAGCCCTGCCTGATGCTCTGGTGCACCTGCAGTCCTGAGACAGGAAGGTGAGACAGGAGGATCATTAAGTCCAAGAATTTGAGACCATGAGTTCTGGGCAACATAGTACAACCCCCATCTCAAAAAGATAGAGGCCAGGTATGGTGGCACACACTTGTAATCCCAGCATTTGGGAGGCTGAGACAGAAGGATCACGGTTCACAGACAGTTTCAGATACTTAGTGAGGCCCTTTGCAACTCAGTGAGACCCTGCTTCAAAATAAAGAATAAAAAATAGGGCTGGGGGTGTAACTCAAAAGTCAAATGCCCCTGGGTTCCATCCCCAGCACCGCAAAATAAAATAAAATAAATAAATAAATAGGGCTAGGGGTATAGTTTGGAGGTAGAATGCCCCTGGGTTCCAACCCCAGTACCACACAAGAGAGAGGAGAGAGACAGAAAAGGGGGGAAGGAAGGAAGGAAGGAAGGAAGGAAGGAAGGAAGGAAGGAAGGAGAATGTATAATATATATATAGATAGATAGATAGATAGATAGATAGATAGATATAGATATAGATATATAGATATAGATATGAGGGGTGAACTGGGCATTGTGGATGCATGCCTGTAATCCTGGTACTTGGGAGGCTGAGACAGATCACAGGTTTGAGCCAGTGCCCAATAACTTAGTGAAATCTTGTTTCAAAATAAAAATTAAGATAGGGCTGGGGGCATAGCTCAATGGTGGTGCACTGATGGGTTCAATCCCCAGTACCAACAAGATATGAGAGGCCTGGGGCATAGCTCAGTGGTAGAGCAATTGCTTAGCATAAGCAAGGTTCAAGGTTTAATTCTAGACACGCACACACACACACACACACACACACACACACACACACACACAGCCCCAATGCTGATGCCAAAAGAAAGCAATACTTTTTTATTTTAATTTTATTTTATTTTTTGCAGGTCTGGGGGTGGAACCCAGAGGCACTAGACCTCCGAGCTATACCCCCTGCCCAATTTTTTATTCTTTATTTTGAAAGTGTCTCACTGACTTGCGGAGAGCCTCACTGAGTAGCTGAGGCTGTCCGCGAACCGCGATCCTCTGGTCTCAGCCTCCCGGATGCTGGAATTACAAGCTTGCGCCACCACGCCCAGTGGAAGCAATATTTTCATTAGACTTTGCTAGGTTTACAACTTATGTTCTAATAATATAGGACTGCTCTGTTTCCTTGCTGTCATCATTCATAATATCTATATCCTTTATTTTTCTTTTCTTTCCTCATACTGTTCACTAAATGTAGAATATTTTCTGCTCTCTCATACTCTTTTTTTTTTTTTTTTGGTGGTACTGGGGTTCCTGGAAACCCTTTTACCTCCGGGCTACACTCCCAGACCTATTTTATATTTTTTTAAATTTGGAAACAGGGTCTCTTAAGCCAGCGAGGCTGGCTCCGAACCAGCACCATCCTCCTGTCTCCGCCTCACAATGGGGGGGGGGATTACAAGTGTGAGCCATCACACCCAGCCTGCTCTCTCATATTCTTATAGAGGCTCCACTCAACTGTTGATTCTCCGCCCAGATACCATCCTCCCAAACTCGAAGCATATTCTTGACACCTTCCTCCTAGTGGCCTGAATCCCTTCTCTGGTGCTGGAGCATCTTGAGGCACCTGGTGCATATTGCTTACTTGGTCATACTTTGATCTTATGATTCCGTTTGTATTCCTACCAGCCCAACACTTTTCTTAAGGTCAGGGCTTTCTTAATATCTTTGAATCCTAGCACATTCAGTGCCCATTACATAGAAAGTCAATGTACTTCTCCTGTCTGAACCTGGTTGGTGACGATGTCAAACATAAGGAAGCCATTGCAGAAGCTCACCAGGGCAAGGATGCCAGCGGAGCCTGAGCTGCAAGTCTGAACACGCAACAGCTGAAGTCTGTATCCAGGGCCTAAGGCGCTTTTAATAATAACAGTGTTGTTACCCTGCAGTGCTTTGCACGTTATTTCACTCTCACGGCAGCCTTACAAAGTTAGCATCAGTACCTGTATTTTACAGAGAGAGAAACTAGGGCTTACAGACAGGAAGTAATTTACTTAAGCTCTCTTAAATACTGCAGGATAGTTGGGGTCCAAATTCTCATTTGCCTAAAACCCTCCCTCCCCCACCCTGGCCAGTGCTAGGGATCAAACCCAGGACCTTGCACCTACTGGGCAAGTGCTCCACTGAGTCACACCCACAACCCCTTAAAGTCCAGAGTTTAAAACAGTATGCTTAGCTGCCACAGAGAGGAAACCGAAGGGACGGAGGAGGAATGAGCGCCACAAAGAAAAGGTGGCAGAAGCAAAACTAGCAATAGAGGGGGTCACGGTGACGCACACCTGCAATCCCAGTACTTGGGAGGCCGAGACAGAAGGATCGCAGGTTTGAGGCCAGCCCTAGCAACTTAGTGAGACCCTCTGCAGCTTAGTAAGAATTTGTTTCAAAATAACAAATAAAATATCGATGGGAGTGTAGCTTAGAGGTAGAATGCCCCCTGGGTTCAATTTCCATACAGGGAGAAAAAAACAAAGTATTGAGTTAAAATTATAGCTCAAGAGCAGGAAAAACCAGTTTGTTGCTTTAAGGTGCCAAATTACTTGAATCTAACTGGTTCTGGTTAGTTTTTAGAGGAAAAGAATCTTTTTGTAAATGAGTCTGGAAAGGAGCGCTCGAAATTATCTATTTGTCCATCATTTACCTCCAAGAGAATCTGGATGGGGCCACTTCCATATCAACAGTTGGTTAAGAGTGCTATTAATCTCTAGTTTTGAGATGGATCTGTGGAGGTTAGAATGAATTTACTTTTCACTTCCTAGGGGGGCAGATGTTAGAGTGGTCTCTGCTTGGCTTTTTGTAATATATAGGCTTACTTTTTGAGCATTTTTGTGTGTGTGTGTGTGTGTGTGTGTGTGTGTGGTTCTGGGGTTCCTGGAAACCCTTCTACCTCCGGGCTACTCCCAGACCTATTTTATACTTTTTATTTGGAAACAGGGTCTCTTAAGCCAGCGCGGCTGGCTTCGAACCTGCGCGATCCTCCTGTCTCTGCCTCCCAAGCACAGGGATTACAAGTGTGTCCCACCACGCCCCGGTAGCTTACTCTTTGAGGTAGGGAGTCAGGGGACATTTTCTTAAGAGTGAGGTTCCTTCCTCCCTTGGTCTATTTAAAACTGAGAAAGTTACCCTGTGTGGTTGTTCCCCTGTGGGGCTTGTAGACTCTGATCAAAGCTTCACTTATCACCTGATGCTTTAAAACCCTTGGGGGCTGGAGATATAGCTCTGTGACAGAGACCTTGCTTAACAGAGGCAAAGCCCTGGATTCAATCCTCAGTGCGATGAAGAAATAAAAGTTAAAGTCCTTTAGGAATCAAGGAATTAGTTTTTATATCAGAGTCAAAATTAAATATAAATTATAGTATTAGGGATTCCCCTTTACCTGGCAGTTACTTTAAAAAGTGGCCACAGGTTCCTTTGCGGAACATTGGGAGAAAGGTACACTACTGTGGTCAGGAATCTCAAGGGTGGGCCTCTATTCATCAGTCCTAAATTACATTTTATTATGAAGTTCACATATAACTAAGGTGGGCTGTTCACCAAATATTTCCCATTCTACTTTGAAACTACTTCCGAAAGTTGGTGGCATTTCCTTTCTCTCTCCAGTTGGGTGGAACCATGTGAGTATTTCTGGTCATTAAGTTGTAATCAGATGAAGTTCAGGGCTGAGTGTTGAATTGCCAGCTTGTGAGCCTCCAGAACGCTCTTTGTCTCTGCTTTTGAGCCTGACATTGTGCATGACCATGACTGCTCCATCAGACTCTATCCTAGAGAGACTCTTTAATTTCCTTAAATAAACATACAACATGAACCAGAAATAGATCTTCATTAGCATAGGTCATTACGATTTTTATTTACTTTGCAGTGCTGAGGATTGAACCTAGAATCTCTTGCTTTTTAGACATTACTGAGCTACATCTCCAGCCCTGTTATTAAGACTGATAAAACCTAGCATCCGTCGATTCAAACAGACATTGATGGCCACTGTCAAGGGAAAAAATTCAGAATAGCATAGCATTGATTCAAGGCCCTTGTTTTTGTTGTTTGTTCTGGTTTGAGGTTCCTGGTTTGTTGTTTTTTGTTTTTCTTTTTGTATTGCTGGGGATTGGACCGTACTGTTAGGAAAGCACTCGACCACTCGACACCTTCAGCCAGGTAGAGGACATTTAAAATGAAGTTGGGAAGTCTGTTAATCAGATCTCAGACACATCCACAGCAGAACCTTTGAACTGGGCTGCAGATACCCCCATTTCAGGCCAAACATGAGCTGAACTTTGGACTGAGTCAAACCCTGAATTTCCTGAAACCTTGTTAACCTCTGCTCACCTCCTGTGTAATGGAGCCCTTCCCCCGCCTACTCTGAAATGAGACCCAATCCCTTTCTTACAAGACAGCTGACCTTTAGCCAGCACCAATTGTAGTTCCTCATTAGCAAGTGATGCAATTTCCAAACCCTTAAAATTTCTTTTTGGTGTTCATGGGGGGGGGGCACTAGGGATTGAACCCAGGGGCATTCTACCTCAGAGATACACCCTTAGAACTATTCTATTCTATTTTATTTCATTTCATTTTAGTGTGTGTGATACTGGGGATTGAACCTGGGACACTACCTCTGAGCTGCTACTCCTCCAGCCTTTTTTTTTTTTTAAAAAAAAACAAGGGCTCACCGGGAGTGGTGCATGCCTGTAATCTCAGTATTTGGGAAGTGGAGACAAGAGATTTTCAAGTTCAAGGCCAGCCTCGCAATTCAGGGAGACCCTCAGCCAGCTAACAAGACTCTATTTCAAAAACTTTTTAAATGAAAAGATAGGCCGGGCGCGGTGGCGCACGCTTGTAATCCCCGCGCTTGGGAGGCGGAAGACAGATCGCGCATGGGATGCCGGGCGTGGTGGCGCACGCTTGTAATCCCCGCGCTTGGGAGGCAGAGACAGGAGGATCGCGCAGGTTCGAGGCCAGCCGCGCACGCTGGCTTAGGAGACCCTGTTTCCTAATTTTTAAAAAAAAATGTAGAAATAGGTCTGGGAGTGCAGCCCGGAGATAGAAGGGCTTCCAGGAACCCCAGTACCACCAAAAATAAATAAATAAAAAATAAAAAGATAGGACTGGAGGTGTAACTCAGATTGAACCCTGGGTTCAATCCCCAGTACCACCAAAAACAAAAACCAGGGGCTATGGCTGGACATGGCAACTCACACTTGTAATCCCAGGACTTGGGAAGCTGAGACAGTAGGATCACAGGTTCATGGCCAGCCTCACCTACTTAGTGAGCCTTTACCGCAACTTAGTGAAGACCCCTGTTTCAAAATAAAGAATAAGAAATAGGGCTGGGGCTATAGCTTAGAGATAGAATGCCCCTGGGTTTAATATCCCCGGGGGGGGGGGGGACTGGTTTACCACATGCTGGCCTTGAATCTGCAATCCTCCTTCTCAGCCTCCCAAGTACTGAGGGTGCTGTTGTACACCACTGTATCCTTCTCTTGGAGCTCATTTTCAAGATTGCTTGAATCAGTGTTTTCTCAAATTATAATCTTAATTAGCCCAAAATAAATATAATCTTTGTTTTTTTGTTTTTGTTTGTTTTTGTTTTTGATTTTGCGGTGCTGGATATGGAACCCAGGGGCATTCGACCTCCAAGCTACACCCCTGCCTTATTTTTTATTCTTTACTTTGGGTTTTTTTTTTTTTTTTTTTTGGTGGTACTGGGGGTGGATCCCAGAGCCTTTCTACTTCCGGGCTATACTCCCAGACCTTTTTATATTTTATTTGGAAACAGGGTCTCACTAAGTTGCTGAAAGCCTCACTAAGTAGCTGAGGCTGGCTTCGAACCCATGCGATCCTCCTGTCTCAGCCTCCCAAGTGTGGGAATTACAAGCGTGCGCCACCACGCCCAGCTATTATTCTTTACTTTGAAACAGGGTCTTGCTAAGTTGTAGAGGGCCTCATTAAGTAGCTGAGGCTGTCTGTGAACCTCAGTCCTCCTGTCTCAGCTCCTGAATGCTGGGATTATAAGCATATGCCACCACGCCCAGCTATTTTATTTTATTTTGGAAACAGGGTCTCACTAAATAGCTGAGGCTGACTTTGAACTTGCAATCCTTCTGTCTCAGACTTCCAAGTACTGGGATTACAAGTGTGGGCCACCATGCCTAGCTGTAATCTTTGTTTTCAACTAGAGCTTTGATCAGAGTCAACAATTCAGCATATGCTGCCCTGAAAACTGTAATCCTCCTGTCTCAGCCTGTATGGGCTGCTACACCTGACTTTAGAACTCATTTTCAAAATTGTTTGAATCTGTGTTTTCTTGGATTATAATCCTAATTAACCACAAGTAAATGTCATCTTTTTTTTTTTTACTAGATTGATTTTATTCTCCATCAACACTAGAGATGGTGTATGTTTTTTTTTAAAAAAATCAGGTAAATACAAGTAAATGTAATAATTACAAGTAAATGCAATCTTTTTTTGACTAGATTGATTTTATTCTCCATCAACACTAGAGATGGTGTATGTTAAAAAAAAGACCAAATCAAGTAATTTCTGACATACCTATCTTTAACATCTCTAAATGAATTAAGATGTCATCTGGTACACCCTTTAATTTTGATGAAATGGCTATATAATAAGGGAATAGAGGCATTTTTAAGCCCCACTAGTCTTGATGGGCTCAAGGTACCTAGAATTAGGTAGATGGATAAATGGAGATATATCAAGAAAAGAACTGTGGGTATGAAATGAAGCGAATGAAGCTGGTTGGGATCAAACAAATGAGAAGCCAGTTATGTTTATGAGATCATTGTATTACCAAAGAAACCAAGAAGACTGGTGTGATGAGATACACTTGTCATCCCAGTACTTGGGAGACTGAGTCATGCAGGTTTGTAGCCAGCCTCAGAAATTTAGAGAGGGCTTTTCACAACTTAGTGAGACCCTGTTTCAAAATAAAAAATAGGATAGGACTGAGAATGTAGATCAGAGAGAGAATGTCACTGGATTCAATCCCAGTAACACAGAAAGAGAGAGAGGGAGAGAGAAAAAGAAAGGAAGGAAGGAAGAAGGAAGGAAGGAAGGAAGGAAGGAAGGAAGGAAGGAAGGAAGGAAGGAAAGGGAAGGCAGGCAGGCAGGCAAACCAAGAGCCTAACAAGATTTAAAATTCTATTTTGGTTTCCAGCTTTCCATGGATAGACTATGAGCTCAGAACACTGTTCAGCCCCCAGCATGCACTATGCTCTCCATATGCAGTATGCCCTCTGCAGATATAACTAAGATAAGAAATAAAGGATGTTCCTGAGAAGCTTAAGTCAAGGAACATAGGGGGCAATGACTTGGTGGCCCCTCATACAGGGTAGAATTGGCATCTAGTTCAGGGACTATTCCTTATATCTCATGTAGTGGGACTTGACAATAACTTGCCCCTGACCACAGTCAGCTCTGTTCATTTGCTTTGCCTCGATTTTTTCCAGTGACTCTCCATCTCCCCTTCCTTTAGTCTCTTTTGTTTTCTAATAATGTGCCTTTTCTAGCTATTTCATCGTGTCATAAGAGAGGTAATGGATGACGCTGGAGGAGGGACCCAAGGAGTTCAGGGAGAGAAGGAAGTACTCAAGCCCAGCAGGGTCCTTGGCTCATGTGATGGAAAAAGGATTTCAGCATAGCTAGAGACTAATTTAGGAAAGCCAGAAGCACATTCAGGGGAGAATGTTGATTTGGAGGCTCCCGGCTCCTCCTTTAAAGGAACTCAGTGCAGGGTGGGTAGGGAAGCTATGTGAGGATGACATCCGTCTGGGGACCACAAGATAGTAGTTGTGTTGGTCTAATCATTCTTAGGAGCCTTAGGCTGATGTGGTTTTCATTATCTGATCAATAGATAATGCTAGAATCCCTAGATTATAGATTTATCAACATTTCATATCTCTTTGCTTAATGTCTTTATTGGTGGGCTAACAGTGCACATGGTAATTACCGTAAGTGAGTGAATTTACGGTTAACTTTTAAGATTTACAGATTTCCCAGAAATTTGGGAGTGACAGTCTCAGGAGAGAGATTGGCTGAGGGAGTGACAAGCCTGGAAAGGTATGTAGAACAAAATTAAAATTTAGCCTTCCTTTATATCTCCTTTCTATTTTATTTCTTCTATCTTACTTAAATGGAAGTGGTAGCTTATAATATTTATCCTTTTTCACTTAGCTTATCTCATTTAGTATATTATTTTCAAGATTTGTCCATGTTACAGCCTGTATTTGAAGAATATTTTATTTTATGGTAATACGTTTTCTTATCCATTCATCCATCAATAGACATCTGGGTTGTTTCTACTTTTTAGCTATTGTGAATAATATGCTGCAATGAAAGTATATATACAAGTTTTTTTTTTTTTGGTGGTACTGGGGTTCCTGGAAGCCCCTCTACCTCCGGGCTACACTCCCAGACCTATTTTTACATTTTTTTATTTGGAAACAGGGTCTCCTAAACCAGTGCGCGCGGCTGGCTTCGAACCTGCGCGATTCTCCTGTCTCTGTCTCCCAAGCGCGGGGATTACAAGCGTGTGTCACCATGCCCGGCTATATATACACAAGTATTTGAAACATCATATTCCATTCTTCTGGTATATACCTAGGATTGGAATGTGTAGTTCATATAGTAATACTGTATTTATCTTTTGAGGAACTGCCAAACTTTTCCAAAATGGCCACACCAGTTTAAATTCCCATCAGCAATATAGAGAATTCTAATTTCTCCACATCCTTACCATTACCTGTCATTTTCTATTGTAGCCATCCCAGTAAAGTAAAATGGCATCTCTTGGTGTTTTTGTTTGTTCTGTTGTTGTTTTTATTGTTTTTATGGGGATTTTTTGGTGCTGAGGATTGAACCTAGGGCCTTGTACATGTGAAGTATGTGCTTTACCACGGAACTATACCTCAGTCAGTCTTGGTTTTGATTTGCTTTTCTCTAATGATAAATAAAGATGAATATCTTTTCATGTGCATATTGATTATATTATTTTGGAATAAAATATCTAGTCCACTCCTTTGTTCATTCTTTTTATTTTTTTCTTTGCTGGTACTAGAGATGGAACCCAGAGGCTTTCTACTTTTAGGCTTACACCACCAGACCTGTTATATTTTATTTGGAATCAGGGTCTCACTAAGTTGCTGAGAGCATTACAAAGTAGCTGAGGCTGACTTTGAACCTGTGTGATCGATCCTCCTGTCTCCCTGTTTTATTCCTGAAGTGAGTTGTTTGTTGTTGACTGGTGAGCATTCTTTATATTCTCCCATCCACCAGGCCTGACACTGCTTAGCTTCTGAGATCAGACGATATCAGGTGTGTTCAGGGTGGTATGGCCATAGACTGCATTCTTTATATTCTGAAGAGTGAACCCTTAAACCGGGCATGGTGGCACACATTTGTAATCCCAGTGCTTGTGAGGCTGAGAGAAGAGGATTGCACAGGTTCTAAGCCAACCTCAGTAACTTAGTGAGACCCTGTTTCCAAATAAAATATAAAATAGGTCTGGGAGTATAGCTCAGAGGTAGACAGCCTCTGGGTTCCACCCCCAGACCTACACACACACACACACACACACACACACACACACACACACATTAATCTCTTATTGCCAAATTCAGGGTTAGAAAGATTACATTTGCTTTTTAAGCTAGGCTAATTGATATGATATTATTCTACTGAGACAGAGGTAACTGGACTTCATCAGTACTGAAAATAAAATATATTTATTTACTAATCAGTTAGTCTGGCTTAAGGAAGTGCAAAAAAAAAACTTGTGGCATAAGACAGCAATTTAAACCAAAACTAAGCATATGAATAGGATTTTATTTTATACTTTTATTTTTTGCGGGTCTGGGGATGGAACTCAGAGGCATTCGATCTCTGAGCTACACCCCCTGCCCTATTTTTTATTCTTTATTTTGAAACAGGGTCTCACTAAGTTGCAGAGGGCCTCACTAAGTAGCTGAGGCTGTCCACAAACCGCAATCCTAGGGTCTCAGCCTCCCCAATGCTGGATGCTGGAATTACAAGTGTGTGCTACCACACCTGGCTTTGAATAGGATTTTAATTGTTATTGTCCTCCCTCCTTCTCTCTCTCTCTCTCTCTCTCTCTCTCTCTCTCTCTCTCTCTGGATGGAACCCAGGGGCATTCTACCTCAGAGCTACACCCACAGCCCTATTTTTTATTCTTTATTTTGAAACAGGGTCTCACTAAGTTGCAGAGGGCCTCACTAAGTAGCTGAGGCTGTCCACGAACCGCGATCCTCCTGTCTCAGCCTCCCGAATGCTGGGATCACAAGCATGCGCCACCACGCCTGGCTCTCTTTCTTAATGTCAGAAAATGAGACATAAAGTCAATGCAAGTTGATTTTTTTTTTTTTTGTCCCTGGTCCTGGGGATTAGGTCCAAGAATTTTCTACCTCTGAGCTACACTCCAGCACTTTATGTTTTTTATTTTGAAATAGTCTCACTAATTTACCATGCACTGGCCTCAAACCTGCAATCTTTCTGTTTCAGCCTTCCAAGTACTGGGATTACAGGTGTACATTACTGTGATCAGCTCCTAGCCCTTTTCTTAACATTTTATTTAGAGACAGGGTATTATTATTATTATTATTATTATTATTATTAATTATTATTTCGGTGGTACTGGGATTCCTGGAAACCCTTCTACCACCGGGCTGCACTCCCAGACCTATTTTATATTTTTATTTGGAAACGGGTCTCTTAAGCCAGCGTGGCTTTGAACCTGTGTGATCCTCCTGTCTCTGCCTCCCAAGAGTGGAGATTATAAGTGTGTACCACCACACCCGGCAGCCCTTTTTATTTTTTATTTTGGAACAGGGTATTGCTAAGTTGCTGAGGCTGGCTTTGAATTCTCCTGTCTCAACCTCCCAAGTACTGGGATTACAGGTATGTATATCATGCCTGGCTTCAATATAATTTTACCTAAAGTTTGTGGTAAGTTTTAAGTGAAATAAGATTAAAGTGAAGATAAACCTATTCTCCGGTATACCTGTTTTTAATTTATTACAGCAAATACAGAGAAATAAAGTAATAAAATATCTAGCACAACTTCAGTGTGGTGATACTCATCTATAATTCCAGCTTCTCTGGAGGCTGGCAGGAGATTCTCAAGTCTGAGGACAGCCTGAGGAACTTAATGATAACCTGACTTAAAAAAAAATATAACTCAACTTCATGCAATCGCATGTAGCTGAGGTCCCAGCTACTCAGGAGTCTGAGGCAGGAGGCTCTTTTGAGCCTAGGGAGTTCAAGGCCAGCCTGTGCAATATAGAAATACCCTGTCTCAAAAAGATGGAAAAGGGGCTGGGGGTATAGCTCAGTGGTAGAGCATGTGTTTGCATGTGCAAGGTCCTGGGTTCCATCCTTAGCAATGCCAAAAAACCTCCTCGAAAAAAGAAGAAAAAATACCTAGGTGTGGTGGCACATGCCTGTAATCCCAGTAACTGGGAGGCTGAGACAGGAGGATCACAGTGTCATAGCCAGACTCAACAATCTAGTGAGGCCCTCCGCAACTTAGTGAGCTCCAATTTCCAAACAAAAAATAAAATAGGAGCCAGGTGTGGTAGTGCACATCTGTAATCCCAGTATTTGGGAGGCTGAGACAGGAGGATTGCAGTTTTGAGACCAGCCTCAGCAATTTAGTGAGACTCTCAGCAACCTAACAAGATCATGTTTCAAAACTAAAACAGCCTCACTAAGTAGTTGAAGCTGCCCGCGAACTGCATTCCTCCTGTCTCAGCCTCCTGAATGCTGGAAGTACAAGTGTGTGCCACCATGCCCAGCTTATGTTTTATTTTGAAGTAGGGTCTTTCTAAATTGCCAAAGCCTAGCCAGGTGTGGTGGTGCATGCTTGTAATTCCAGCATTTGGAAGGCTGAGACTGCAGGGTCGTGGTTCGCAGATAGCCTCAGCTACCTAGTGATGTCTTCTACAATTTAGTGAGACCCTTTTTCAAAAATACAGAATAAAAAATAGGGTAGGAGCCGGGCGTGGTGGCGCACGCTTGTAATCCCCGCGCTTGGGAGGCAGAGACAGGAGGATCGCGCAGGTTCGAAGCCAGCCGCGCTGGCTTAAGAGACACTGTTTCCAAATAAAAAAGTATGAAAAATAGGTCTGGGAGTGTAGCCTGGAGGTAGAAGGGCTTCCAGGAACCCCAGTACCACCCCCCCAAAAAAAAAATAGGGTAGGAGGTGTAGATTGGAGGTCTAATGGCCCTGGGTTCCATCTCTAGACCCGCAAGTAAATAAATAAATAAATAAATAGCCAAAGCCCTCACTAAGTTGCTGAGGTCGACTTCAAACCTGTGATCCTCCTGTCTCATCCTTCCAAGTACTGGGAGATGTAATTCAGAGGTAGAATGCCCCTGGATTCAATCCCCAGTGCCACATATACAAAACATATTTATGTAGCAAAACAAATTTTTATATTTAAGGTTATGCTCAGCTATTTTATTTTATTTTATTTTTGCGGGTCTGGGGATGGAACCCAGGGGCATTTGACCTCCGGGCTACACCCCCTGCCCTATTTTTTATTCTTTATTTTGAAACTGGGTCTCACTGAGTTGCAGAGGGCCTCACTAAGTTGCTGAGGCTGTCCGCGAACCGCGACCCTCCAGGTCTCAGCCTCCCGAATGCTGGGATTACAAGCGTGCGCCACCACGCCCGGCAATGCTCAGCTATTTTCAACTGAAGAACAGGATAGGAAAATTTGTCCCCTACTGCTTTATACCAGAGGTTTAATTCTGTGGGACAATGCTGAGAGGGTGTCTATTCGTGTGATTTTAAGTAGCGCCGTCATTTGTGAAAATAACAAGCAGTTTATAAATAGACTTGTAAAAACGAAAAAGCCTGTTACCACAGGATATTTACTTTTAAGCTCAGTAGGTTCTCACTCAAATATGTTTAGAGTAATATAGGCTGCATAACATAAAACTGGTAGAAGTATACCTCAAGGGATCACATTAGCATGATAAAGTTTCTCTATTGCCTGGCGTGGTGACGTAGGCCTAGAGTCCTAGTTATTCAGTAGACTGAGGCAGGAGAATTTACTTCAGCTCAGGGTTTCGAGAAAAGTCAGGGCAACACAGCAAGACCCCATATGAATAAACAAACATCTTGTCACGGTGGTGCAGGTCTGTAATACCAGTACTTGGAAGTATAAAGCAGGAGGATCACAAGTTAGTTGTTCAGTAACTTAGCGAAACCTTGTTTCAAAATAAAATATATAAGCCGGGCGTGGTGGCCCACACTTGTAATCCCAGCATTCAGGAGGCTGAGACCGGAGGATTGCGGTTCACGGACAGCCTCAGCTACTTAGTGAGGCCCTCTGCAACTCAGGGAGACCCTGTTTCAAAATAAAGAATAAAAAAATAGGGCTGGGGGTGTGTCTTGAAGTCAAATGCCTCTGGGTTCCATCCCCACACCCTAAAAAAAAATAAATAAAATAAAATAAAACAAAATAAAATATAAAAAGGGCTGGCAGTATATAACTCGGTAGTAAAATGTCCCTGGGTTCAATGCCCAGTACCATAAAAACAAAAAAACAAAAGTAGAGTTTCCACTTCTCAATAACATGGCACAAGCATGCTATTTCTCCCAATAAATAATAATAATAAAAACCCAACTCTGGAATGAATAAATGAAGCAACTGAGGACTCTGAAAATAGCCAAAAAATTGGAGAGGAAATCAAGACATAAGGAACAGGTGGGCACAGTGGCACACACCTCTAATCCCAGTACTTGGGAGGCTGAGACAAGGGGCTCACAGGTGGAAGCCAGCTTCAGTAATTTAGTGAAACCGTCCGCAAAATAGTGAGACCCTGTTTCCATATAAAAAATTAAATAGGACTGGGAGTGTAGCTCAGAGGTAGAATGCCCCCCCACCACCAAAAATTGAAAAAAAAAAAGACATAAAGACCAACAAAATGGTAAATTTCATATTTTTTCCTCTGTTATCTGTTGGTTTAATCTCAAAACAACCGAAATTCTGAAACATTGCAAAAGGGCACAACCGAGGGAAAAATCTCTCTCCAATAAGAGGACTGGGGATCGGGCCCCCGAGGAGTGGAGAGGATGGGGAAATGCCCTGCTTTTGTTTGTGTTTCCCTCTACTGTCTCTGGGGGTCCCACTTTTAAAGCCCCTCTCCCACTGTGTGCCCCGCTGTATCAGCAGCTGAGCTGGCCCACTTACCTTAGAGATTGTTTTAGTCTATTTGCGCTGCTATCACAAAGCTCCTTACACTGGAAAATGTATAAACTTCAGAAACGTATTGCTCATCGCTCTGGAGGCCGGGAAGTCCAAGGTCACCATGTCTGATGAGAAAATTCAGTGTCTGATGAGGGCCATATCTTCACAGATGGTGCTTACCGTGTCCTCTAGCAGTACAAGGGTGAAGGGGCTCCCTTCTGCCTCTTAGAGTACTAATCCCATTCGTTATGAGAACTCTGCCCTCAAGATATAACCACTCTCCAAAAGCCTTGAACATTTTATTTATTTATTTATTTATTTATTTATTTATTTACTTACTGTGTTATTGGGAAAAGAGACCAGGGGCCTTCTACTTCTGGGCTACATTTTCAGCCCTATTTTAATTTAGAAACAGGGTTTCCCTAGGTTGTGAGAGCCTCACTGAGTTGCTGAGGCTGGCTTTTAATCTGCGATCTTCCTGTCTCAGTGTCCCAAGTCCTGGGATTATAGGTGTGAACCACCGTGACCAGCTCCCTTTTATTTTTTATTTTGAAACAGGCTCTTGCTAAATAGCTGAGGCTTGACTTGAACCTGTGATTTTCCCGTCTCAGCTTCCCAACGACTTGAATTTAAACAGTTTTTTGTTTGTTTGTGTGGTACTGGAGTTTGAACCCAGGGGCATTCTACCTTCAAGCTACATACCCAGCCCTTTTAATTTCTTTCTTTTTTTGTTTGTTTGTTTGTTTGTTTGAAAACAAGGTCTTGCTAGGTTGCTGAGAATCTTGTTACATTGCTGAGGCCATCCTTGAACCTGCAGTCCTTCTGTTCCAGCCTCCCAAGTTATGGGTATATACCACCATGCCTAGCACCATGCAGCTTCACCATGCCTAGTCACATGCCTGGCTGGTGATTTGAACAGTCTCTTCAACAAAAAAGATATATAGGTGACAAGTAGGCATATGACAAGATGGTCATCATCACTAGATAATATGAAAATGCAAATTAAAACCACAATTAGGTATCATTACGTGCCTTATCAGAATGACTAAACAAAAAATGATCAAACCAAGTGCTAACAAGGATGTGAAGCAACTTAAACTCTAGGACACATTATTGGTAGGAATATGCTATCATGTAGCCACTCTACAAACAGTTTTCTTTCTTTCTTTCTTTCTTTCTTTCTTTCTTTCTTTCTTTCTTTCTTTCTTGGTACTGAGGGTTGAACCCATGTGCATTCTACCTCCGAGCTACACCCCAACCCTATTTTTTATTTTGAAGCAGGGTCTCACTAAGGCGCAGCGGGCCTCACTAAGTAGCTGAGGCTGGCCACAAACCTGCAATCCTCCTATCTCAGCCTCCCAAGTACTGGGATTACAAGCATGCGACACCACACCCGGCTAGTTTTGTAGTTTCTTATTAAGTTAAACATACACTTAAGGGACCCAGCCATCCGGATCCTCAGTATTTACTCAAGAGAGCTGAAACCTTATCTTTACACAAAATCCTGTACATAATGTTTATGGCAACACTATTCACAGTTTCTGAAACCTGAAAACAACCCAAATGTTTCTTAGTGGATGAATAGAGTAACAAACCAGTAAAACAGAACAATGGGATACTTTATGATTCTCTTTATGACATCCAGGAAAAGGAAAAATATAGGAGAAATTTATAGGGGCAAAGTTTTCAGGGGCTAAAGGGGCAGGGGGAGATGTTTTGACTACAAAGGAACAACATGGAAGCTTTTGTAGTGATGGGTCTGTGCTATATCCTATTGCAGCGTGGCTACACAAATCTACGCAGCTGTTGGCTGAGCTGGTTTGTAGCTCAGTGGTAGAGCACTCGCCTAGCATGTGTAAGGTCCTGAGTTTAATCTCTAGCATTACAAACAGATCATCCAATAGAACTTGACCTTGCCGGGCATGGTGGCGCAGGCTTGTAACCCCCGCGCTTGGGAGGCGGAGACAGGAGGATCACGCACTTTCGAAGCCAGCCTCGCTGGCTTAAGAGACCCTGTTTCCAAATAAAAATATTAAAAAAAAATAGGTCTGGGAATATATCCTGGAGGTAGAAGGGTTTCCAGGAACCCCAGTACCACACACACAAAAAGGGTAAATTTTAGTGTGTGTATATGTATAAAATACCTTTACCAGCAGTAAACTATAAATTCACTTTTTCTTTGGCAACAGGTTGTTTTGTTGGTATATTTGGTAAGTTTGGCATTCAACAAAACATTACCATACTGTAGAGTGTGTGTGTGTGTGTGTGTGTGTGTGTGTGTGTGTGTGTGATATTGGGGATCAAATTCAGGGCCTCACACAAGCTAAGCATGTGGTCTACCACTAAGCTATGTATTCAGCTTCTATGGGATAATTTTAAACAGAGAAGTACTAGGTATTTAGGAAGTATGTATATAACAAGGTACTAACATACCTCCTCCTCCTGCTCTGAGCTCAGGAACGTTGGCTTTGGATATATGTGGCACTGGAGATTGACCCCAGAAGTGCTCTACCACCAAGCTACATCCCCGCCCTTTTATTTTATTTTGAGACAGGATTTCGCTAAATTGCCCAGGCTGGCCTTGACCTTGAAATCCTCCTGCATTAGCCTCCTGAGTAGCTGAGATTACAGGCTTGTGCCAGCACACCTGCAAGTCCTGTGCTCAGAAGGCCACTCATTTAACCAAGCAGTTACTTCACATCTGGAAGGCTGTGATGTAATTTCCTAGCTCCCCGCTACCACCACCAAAGCATCGACAAGGACCACACACTTTCCTTTTCCATTTTTAGTACCTTGTGCCTCTCCTTACCCTTGATGTCTGCAGTCACATCTTAATAAACCCCAGGCCTGGTATTTACCCCTAATTTTCTTTCATTTCAGCTGCAGCATGTGTGTGTGTGTGTGTGTGTGTGTGTGTGTGTGTGTGTTCGTGTGTGTGTGTGATAATAGGGAATGAACCCAGGGGCATTCTACCAGTGAGCTACAATCCCTGCTCCTTTTATTTTTTTAATTATTATTAATATAAGCCGGGCATGGTGGTACACGCTTGTAATCCAGCATTCAGGATGCTGAGACTGGAAGATCGTGGTTTGCAGACAGCCTCAGCTACTTAGTGAGGCCCTCTGCAATTTGGTGAGACCCTGTTTCAAACTAAATAATAAAAATAGGGCAGGGGTAATAGCTCAGAGGTCGAATGCCCCTCAGTTCCATTTCCAGACCTGCAAAATTATGATGATGAGGAGGAGGATTGAACCCAGAGGCATTCTACCTCTGGTGCTACACCAAGTACCAGGATTACAGGCATGTGCTACCATGTTAGTTTTTAAATTTTGAAACAAGGTCCTGCTAAGTACCACAGCTTCTTTTATATAAAGCTGCTAATTTAAAAAAAGACAAAACAACTCCAGCTATAAACCATCCCATCCCATCAGAGGCTTTTTTTTTTTTTTTTTTTTTTTTTTGTATTGGAGATTGAACCCAGAGGCATTATACTTCTGAGCTACATATACAGACCTTTTCTTTCTCTTTGGTAATGAAACAGATATTCAGACAATATACAGTTTTTGGTACTGGGGGCTGAGCCCAGAAGTGTTCTGTCTTAGAGCTTCATCCCCTGCCCTATTTTATTTTTTAAATTTTGAAACAGGGTCTCAAAAGTTTTTGAGGGACTCATAAATTGCTGAGGCTAGCCTGAAACCTGCAATCCTCCTATCTCAGCCTCCTAAGAACTGTAGAGGTTTGTGCCACTACACTCAGCTCCCAGCCCTTTTTAAAAATTACTTATTATTTCTTTACTTATTTACTTATTTATTTTGCAGTACTAGAGATGAAACCTAGGAGCATTCTACCTCTGAGCTATACCTCCAGCCTTATTCTTTTTTTTTTTTTCTTTGCGTCTGGGGATGGAACTCAGGGGCATTCGACCTCCGAGCTATACCCCCTGTCCTATATGAAACAGGGTCTCACTAAGTTGTGGAGGGCCTCACTAAGTAGCTGAGGCTGTCTGTGAACCATGATCCTTCTGTCTCAGCCTCCTGAATGCTGGGATTACAGGTGTGTGCCACAATGCCCAGCTTCCAGCCCTATTCTTTATTCTTTATTTAGAAACAGGATCTCACTGAGTTGCAAAGGGCCTTACTAAGTACCTGAGGCTGTCTGCAAACCACAATCCTCTTGTCTCAGCCTCCTAAATGCTGGGATTACAAGTATGTACCACCATGTTCAGCTAATTTTTTATCTTGAAAGATTCTCCTATCTCAGCCTCCCAAGTACTGGGATTACAGGCTTGTACCACCATGCCATCTGAAGCTTTTTTTTTTTTTTTTTTTGCGGGTCTGGGGATGGAACCCAGGGGCATTTGACCTTTGAGATACACCCCTTGCCCTTATTTTTTTATTCTTTATTTTGAAACAGGGTCTCACTAAGTTGTGGAGGGCCTCACTAAGTAGCTGAGGCTGTCTGAGAACCATGATCCTCTGGTTTCAGCCTCCCAAATGCTGAGATTACAAGTGTGTGCCACCATGCCCGGTTCATCTGAAGCTTTTTTACTCCTTCCTAAAAAATTTCTCAGGGCTAACCAGCTACTTGGACACTCTAGTCCTTAGAACTGGGATACTTTTCCTATTGCAGTAGCCTGAAAAAATCCATATCCTTATTAGTTCTGGCTTATTGTTGTGTGGGGATTGAATCCAAAGACATTTACCTCTAAGTTACATCCCATCTATTTTATTTTTTAAAATTTTGAAAAATGATCTTACTAAATTGCAGAGGGCTTTATAAGGTGGCTGTGAACTGTGATCCTCCTGTTTCAGTCTCCCCAGTACTGGAATTATCGGCGTCCACCACCGCACCTGGCTTAGTTCAGTTCTTGTCTTTGAGAGTGTGTTGCTGAGACTCAGATCAGGTCAGATGTGGGCTTGGGACTTTTGTGTACCTCCCAGCGCACTGAGATCTCCTGAGTTCCTGGTGTTTCATTTCTGACTGTTGATCTAGGGATCTGACAACGTGGCCAACTCCTGGTGCCAACAGCTGTGTTTGGACTCCTGTCCATCAGTGACACAGTAAGCAGTTCATTTTTTTGACTTTTGAGTTCTGGCTTAATTTCTGGTCCTGTCTTTTTGGCCTTATGCTCTGCTTTTCTGGTGACCTCTGTAAGCTACTTAAAGTGTTAATAGAAACCTTCTGTGGGTGAAAGTCCACCCACAGAAAGGTGTTACTCTTTTTTATTTGTCTATTTTATTTATTTTGACTTCAAATCAACTAAAATTTGTTCCCACTGGCAAGAGAACTGCGCTGATGAGTTTTGTATTTCTACTTGGCTGGCTGAAATTCGAAACTGGCTTGAATTTTAAAACTGAAGTTCTAAACTCTCTGAGTTTGCATATATATATATATATATATATATATATATATATATATGTGTGTGTGTGTGTGTGTGTGTGTGTGTGTGTGTGTGTGTATGTGTATGTATGTATGTCATGTTTCCAGATGACATTACCAAATTAGAATATAGAATTGCTTAAAGGAACTCTATTAAGAGTGGCTTTGATATAAATAAACCTTATTTATGTATTTGCTAAAATTCTAGCATGAATAGGCCTGGGTTCAACACTCAATATTACAAAGACATGTATACAAATGCATACACACAAACACACACACACATACACACACACACATGTTGAGTGTGGAGGTACACATTTGTAGTCCTGGTACTTGGGAGGCTGAGACAGGAGGATCACTCATTTTTAATGACTCTGGGTTGTGTAGTACTATAAAAAGTTATGAGATTTATATTTATAAGCTCTGTCAATTTGCTAAAAAAAAGTGGTGGATGTATTTATTACAAATAGCCAGTTACAGTTACCTAACACCTAGTCTCCTCAGTAAAATAGAAATTCCTGTGGTTGCAGTTATAATTAATCAATACATGCAAATGAGACTCTACTAGGTATTATGGTACCAGGGGCAATTTTGTAAGCAAAATGGATTTTTTTTGGGGGGTGGCAGTAGTGGTACTGGGGATTAAGCTGAGAGCCTCACATATGCTAGGAAAGCTTTTTTATTTTAAGGCAGATTCTCACTAAGTTGCTGAGTCTGGCCTCAAACTTGCAATCCTTCTACCTCAGCTTCCCAGGTAGCTGAGATTACATTGGTTCATAATGTTTGCTGAAAGATCCAGTATGAGCATGGTGATACCTTCAATAAGCAGTGATGCTACCCTGGGAGACAAGAGACGGGGACATTTGGACAATGGTGCTTTCCTTCCAAGGATGTAGAAGCCAAAGAGGCTAAAGAAGGGGAGGAAGAGAAAAAAAGTCATGTTAAAGAGTAGTGGGTGAGACAGCAGGATCAAAGGTTTGAGGCCAGCCTCAGCAATTAGTGAGACTTTTAAAATAAAAACATAAAAAATGCTGAGGGTGTAGCTTACAGGTAGAATGCTCCTAAGTTCAATTTCTAGTAGCCGCTCTCAACCCCTCCCCAAAATGGAAGGCAGCTGGGTGTCATGGCACGCGGCTGTAATCTCAGTATGTGGGAGGCTGAGACAGAAAGATCTTAGGTTAGCCTCAGCAATTTAGCAGGACCCTCAGCAATCTAGTGAAACCTTGTTTCAGGATAAAAAAATAAAACACAGGTGCAGCTCAGAGGTGAAAAGCCCCTGGGTTCAATCCCCAGTACCAAAAGAGAAAAAGAAAAAGGAGGAGGAGGAGGAGGAGGAGGAGGAGGAGGAGGAGGAGGAGGAGGAGGAGGAGAAGGAGGAGGAGGAGAAGGAGGAGGAGGAGAAGTGTAATGGTTTTGGGTAGTCAATTGCCCACCCAGTCGTGGATTCTTCTCCTAGGCTGGTTTAGAAAGCAAAGAAAGCCTGGATGCCTCCTTGGATTGCAGTGCTTAAGTAAATTTTTATTACAAGCAGAGAGAAAGAAAGAGGTGAGATAAAGACAAGCATCAGGCCTCCGAAGAGAACGTGATGGAGCACAGTGCCGCTGCCCTCCTGGACCCCCATCTTAACTAGGCTCTGTCCTATCTGGTCTTCCTTATCTGGGTTGCTAAGTTCCCAGGCCCATAGCCAGTGCTTTCTCAGGACCAACCTGAGAGGACTTTTTTTTCCCCAGCTCTTCCCAGGCCTGTGCCTTCTGGATTTTAAGATTTGTAACTTTCTTAGTGTTGGCCTTCATCTTATCTTCGTTGTCATGTCGGCCCAACAGGCTTGGGACAGAAGAAGCCCAAACAGCAGGCTGGGAAGAGTAGGAAGCAGCCTACTTTAACCTTATAATGCCTGCTCTGCTTTATGAAATTATCTATAACTGTATAACTGGATCAGAAGGATGAACAGAGAGTGTGATATGTGACATCATTAGAGTGTCAATAAACAAATAGATACTGGTGTTTTGTAACCCCAAAGGAAGAAAAGACTAACATGAACAAGTGTTAGTTAAGAAAACCTATTAAGAGCCAGGCACAGTGGTGCATGCCTATAATCCCAGTACTTGGGAGGTTGAGACAGGAGGATCAAAGATTTGAATGCAGCCTCAGCTACTTAGTGAGGCTCTCATCAACTTGGCGAGACCCTGTTTGTAAATAAAAATAAAGTAGGGCTGGAGGTGTAGCTCAGAGGTAGAATGTTCCTGGGTTCAATATCTAGTAACACACACACACACACACACACACACACACACACACACACACACAGAAACAGATCCTAATAACATTAATGAGCTCCTTGTGGTGATGTAGGAGGTCTTCTTTAATGAGCACAGCTTAGTCCTTAGTCCAGGTGCTTTAGGACAGCCAGTAAGCATCTCAAAGGGAGATGACTTATGTGTTTCTTTAGGAGTAGAATGAAGACTGAGGAACTAAAGGGAGGGCTTTGGTCCATGGAAGACAATATGCTATGCAAAGTTTTGCCAACTGGGTTTTTATTATTCCATTGGTTTGTTTCACTAGCCCAGAGGACTAGAGATGTAACGACAACGGAAATGCTGATAGAAATGCCAGATTTTACAGACATTCTAAATAATTTGACCTCTAAAATGAGAGTCCCTTGGTCACTATGAAGTTCCCATGTGACCTCCCTCCACTCCACCCTGTTGGTATAATTTTTTTCTAGCAAGGTCTTAACTATTGCCATAACTGTGGTTTGTAGGCAGTCTTTAAACTAATGAGAAAATAGGTCAACACATATTTGTATCTTGTGAGACAGGGAGTTGAATAAAGTCTGGTTGCCAGATTTCAAATAGCTCATTTGGGCCGGAAACGTGGTTCATATCCACAATCCCAGCTACCTTGGAGGCGGAGGTAGGAGGATCACAATTTCCAGGCCAGCCTGAGCATGATCTTGTTTCAAAATAAATAATAAGAAGGAAGGGGAGGAGAGGGCAGCTCATCCCTGAGTTCAATCTCCAATGTCCCAACAAAAACAAATATAACCTGAATTTTATATTGTTTTCTTAAGTAGATTTTCTTCTTATTATACAAACAATAAATATTCATTAAAGAAAAATACAGAAAAGCAGAGAGGATAATATCATCCATTATTTGTCATTCAGACAGGAACATTATTTATATTTTGGTGTATTCTTCCTAATTCATTCTCTTCCTTCCTTCCTTCCTTCCTTCCTTCCTTTCTTTCTTTCTTTCTTTCTTTCTTTCTTTCTTTCTTTCTTTCTTTCTTTCTTTCTTTCTTGGTGGTACTGGAGTTCCTGGAAGCCCTTCTATCTCCGGGCTATGCTCCCAGACCTATTTTATATTTTTTTATTTGGAAACAGGGTCTCTTAAGCCAGCACAGCTGGCTTCGAACCTGTGTGATCCTCCTGTCTCTGCCTCCCAAGCGCAGGGATTACAAGCGTGCGCCACCACGCCCAGCTTTCTTTCTTTCTTTCGTTCTTTCGTTCTTTCTTTCTTCTTTCTTTTCTTTCTTTTGGATTGAACTCAGAGACATTCTCCCTCTGAGCTATACCCATAGCCCTATTTTATTTTTTACAGTGTCTCAGTGGGTTGATGAGAGTCTCAGTCCTTGTTGAGGCTATCCGGAAACCTGCAATTCTCCTGTCTCAGCCTCCCAAATACTGGGATTACAAGTGTGTGATATCACACTTGACTTCTAACCTTTTTATATATGAATGTAAGCACACAGTTTTAATTCAAGTGGAAGCACAGGGTACATGCTTTTTTATTTTTTAGACTTTTATTGGTGCATTATTGTTTCACATCATAATGCAGTTCATAATGATGGTGACACACATGCACACAGCACTTGGTGGCTTCCCCCACTCCTCCCCACGCCCACCCTCCCCATGCAGGGTATTGAGACTGACACGGGTATTCTCACATAGGTACATAATGTTCATGAAAGTGGATCCTTCATTGATTCTCTCGCTTCCACTTCCCCAGACCACCTTCATCTCTCCCCTGCAGCTTCTCCTCCTTATCCCCCTCATATCCTGATTACCCTCTATCTTCCCCATATAAGAAAAAAACAAATAACTCTTCGCTTTCTGTGACTGGCTAATCTCACTTAACATGATGGTCTCCAGGTCCATCCATTTTCCTACAAATGACACAATTTTGTTCTTCTTGATTGCTGGGTAGAATTCCATTGTGTATGTATACCCCATAATTCTGTAATCCATTCATCTATTGATGGACACCTAGGTTAATAGCCAGCATTCTGCACACCAAGGAGTCTCAGCTTTGGGTACAAAATGGATGTATACTCTAAAGGAGCAGAGAGGCTAATAGCTCACACAGAGGGATTTCCTGGAAGCCCAAGTTCTTACTCTGGTTGGTTCATGCAAATGAGGCCTGGACCCATCCCTATTCCTGATTGGTTGATACTAGCTTATCCTGTAGAGCACAGTTCCTTAGTCAGGTCTGGATAACAAAGTGAGACTTTTTCTGGAAGCTGTTTATCTTGGCATGTGAAACAGGAATGTGCAGGAACCACAAGGTTCAGTTTGTAGTTCCTCCAGGAACACAGAGTATGTGTGTTACCCCCCAGGCAGCAAATGGCTACCAGACTCCATCCTGAATTTAGGCCAAGTTAGCCTTTTTTTTTTTTTTTTTTGGTGGTACTGGGGTTTGAAACTGGTGGTATTCTACCTCCAAGCTACACCCCCAGCCCTATTTTTTATTCTTTATTTTAAAACAGGGTCTTATTAAATTGTGGAGGACCTCACAAACTTGCTGAGATTGGCTGAGAACCTATGATCCTCCTGCCTCAGCCTCCCAAGTACTGTGGATTACAAGCGTGCACCACCATACCCGGCTTCCTCTGGGACCCTTTTTGGAGATTAAGCTTTTCTGAAAGTTTATAATAGGACTTTCATCTCTTTCTCCCTGACCATCCCCTCCAGAATCTGAAAACTCCTATCAGGTATACTTATTTTCATAATTATTTGCACAATTTCAATAAGAGTTGTTTTCCTTGGTAACGTGAATTCAGACAGTAATCAAGGCCTTTCCTGGAATGTCATATTTGAGAAAATAGCTATGAATCAGGTTACTTGGGAATAACAGGTTAGTTATAACCTGAAACTTTTAAGGATCTAAGGTTAATTTTATGGAGTTAATGCTTACAAAACATGCTTAAGAAAATAGGCCTTAGCTGGGCATGGTGCAGGCCTGTAATCTTAGTACTTGGGAAGCTGAAACAGGAGGATCATAGATTTGTGGCCAGCCCTAACAACTTGTAAAGCCCTCTACAACTTAGTGTGACTGTATTTCAAAATAAAACATAAAATAGAACTGGGGGTATAGTTTAGAGGTAGAATGCCCCTGAGTTCAATCCCTAGTCCCACATACACAATAAAAAAAGAAAGAAGAAAGAAAAAAGAAAAGAAAAGAAGAGGAAAGGAAAAGAAAAGAAAGAAAGAAAGAAAGAAAGAAAGAAAGAAAGAAAGAAAGAAAGAAAGAGAAAAAACTGGCCTGGTGTCTAGTATTCAAAGTGAGTAAAGAATGTCACTTCCTGGGAGGCCTAGGAACTTCAAAATACTTTAGGGACTTTGAGAAGAGAGAAATTCACCCAAATTTATGGGGACTGCTGGTGAAATCTGATGGTGAGCTCTCAGGAGGTTTTCTTTTTTTTCTTTTTTTTTTTTTTTTTGGTACTGGGGATGGAACCCAGTGGCCCTCTACCTCTGGGCTACACTCCCAGACCTATTTTATATTTTATTTGGAGACAGAGTCTCTTAAGCCAGCTGAGGCTGGCTTCAAACCTGCGCGATCCTCCAGTCTCAGCCTCCCAAGTGCAGGGATTACAAGTGTGCGCCACCATGCCCGGCTTTCTCAGGAGGTTTATAAAGTCAAATTTGACATTTCTGATGAAATTTCCAGCAAAGCAAATTTAAGGACTACATAATGAATTGAAATTTTTTTGCACCTATATAGATAATCATAATCAGGCCAAATATCATGAGGTTAGTTTTATTTTGTGATCAAGAACATTTTTTCAGCCAGGTGTGGTGGTGCACGTTTGTAATCCCTGCGCTTGGGAGGCGGAGACAGGAAGATCGTGCAGGTTCGGAGCCAGCCTCACTGGCTTAAGAGACCCTGTTTCCAAATAAAAAGTATAAAATAGGTCTGGGAGTGTAGCCTGGAGGTAGAAGGGTTTCCAGGAACCCCAGAACCACACACACACACACAAAAGAATATTTTTTCAGCCAGGCATGGTGGTGCATGCTTGTAATCCCAGTACTTGGGAGGCTGAGATAGGAGGCTTAGTGAGGCCCTCTGCAACTTAGTGAGAACCTGTTTCAAGAATAAAAAATAAAAATGGGGCTGGGGGTGTAGTTTAGAGGTAGAATGCTCCTGGGTTCTATCCCCAGCACCACAATAAAAAATAATATTTTTTTTCTGTAAGATTATGTTTTATTGAACTGGTGGCATATACCTGTACTCTCAGGCACTCTGGAGGCTCACAAATAGGAGGCCAGCCTGGGTAATTCAGTGAGATCCTCCCTGAGCTGTAGTTACATGGTAGAGCGCCCCTGGGTTTGGTCTGCAGTACTGGGGTGGGGAATGGGTGGTTTTATGGAAAGATGAGTAATTAGAGGGAAATTTTTCTGTTTCGGTTGAAAATTATTCCAACTCCAGTACTGTGTTTAATAGTGTTACCAGTAGCTCAATGAACTAGCTCTGTTCATTGTCTTTGAGTTATTTACACTCTTTATAAGGAAATGCAGATGACTGATGGGAATGTAAAGTCTAACTTCCTCTCCCCACTCCTCTTGGGGCACATGCCTTTGTGGAAAAACCAGTTTGGGTACCTACCTGCAATTCAGATTGGATCTTACTACCTTGCACAAATCATCAATAATTACCAAGTGTTTAAGTGTGTGTGTGTGTGTGTGTGTGTGTGTGTGTGTGTGAGAGAGAGAGAGAGAGAGAGAGAGAGAGAGAGAGAGAGAGAGAAAGAGAGAGAGAGAAGGGATTGAACCCAGGGGTATTCTACCTGTGAGCTACACCCCCAGCCCTATTTTGCTTTTCATTTTGAAACAGTTCTCATTAAGTTACTGTGCTCTGACCTTGAACCTGCAATCCTCCTCTCTCATTCTCTCTAGTACTGGGATTACAGGTGTGTGCCACTGCGCCTGGCTATCCAAGGATTACCTTTAAGACTCTGCTTGGCCCCATTCAAGAGGTTTATTCTTACATATGAGTCCCCCCCACCACCAAAATGATATTTGTTTTGAAGAAAGGGCCAAAAGTTTGGAACCTTTTTTTGATGACTGTTCTTTTATAGAACAGCCACTGTTGAGAAATTCCTCGACTTTGCGTTGCAGGTACAAGGGACAGAGTGGTCCCTCAATCCCCCTTAGTTCTCATGCAGGCTCCTTGGCTGGATCTAGATACCCAGTAGTTGAGATCCATCCTTCATCCAGTGGCATGCTCTTCAAAACAACTGAGCCAAATTGTAAAAGGACAGTCGTGCTGCCACCTCTGATTTACTACAAAAAGTTGAAAAGTTCTGCCGGGCGTGGTGGCGCACGCTTGTAATCCCAGCGCTTGGGAGGCGGAGACAGGAGGATCGCACAGGTTCAAAGCCAGCCGCGCTGGCTTAGGAGACCCTGTTTCCAAATAAAAATGTAAAAATAGGTCTGGGAGTGTAGCCCGGAGGTAGAAGGGCTTCCAGGAACCCCAGTACCACCAAAAAAAAAAAAAAAAAAAGTTGAAAAGTTCACCTCTGGATGGGACAGTCTACCTGGTGCATGTCCCCATCATGCAGTGACTCTTTTGGAACAAAAAAGAGGCTACTGGTTAATGACAAGGAAAATGGGCAAAAGCGAAGCTACTCTCTTAGACAAAGCCAATGTTGAGCTTCAGGTATCTTCCTATAGTCCAGCCATCCTTCTACTGGAAAATGAATAACTAGTACAACATGACTGTTTGCAAGTCATCAAAATTATATATATATATATATATATGTATATATATATATATAAAATATATATATAATATATAATATATATACATATATATGTATACACACACACAAACACACACACATATATATATATGTATATATATATATATATATATATATATATATATATATATATATACATATATATATGGGACCCAGAGGCTTTCTACCTCCGGGCTCTGCTCCCAGACCTATTTTATACGTTATTTAGAAACAGGGTTTCACTAAGTTGCTGAGAGCCTCACTCAGTAGCTGAGGCTGGCTTCGAACCTGTGCAATCCTCCTGCCTCAGCCTCCCAAACTCTAGGATTACAAGTGTGCGCCACCACGCCCGGCAAGATAATTTATTTTAGTAGACCAGTCCCTCTTCCTCTTCCTCTTAGATTGGGAATTGAACTCAGGAGCACTCTAACTCCAAGCTACATCGCCAGCCCTTTTTACTTTTTTAAAAAATTTAATTTAAGGCCAGGCGTGGTGTCTTACACTTGTAATCCCCGCGTTTGGGAGGCGGAGACAGGAGGATTGTGCAGGTTCAAAGCCAGCCGCACTGGCCTAAGAGACCCTATTTCCAAATAAAAAAGTATAAAAATAGGTCTGAGAGTGTAGCCCGGAGGTAGAAGGGCTTCCAGGAACCCCATTACAATAATAATAATAATAATAATAATAATAATAATAATAATAATATGGGGTTTTTGTGGGTCTGGGGATAGACTTCTGAGCTACACCCTCTGCCTTAATTTTTATTCTTTATTTCGAAACAGGGTCTCACTAAGTTGCTGAGGGGCTTACTAAATTGCTAAGGCTAACCTTGAACTTGAAATCTTCCTGTTACAATCTTCAAAATATTGGGAACACAGGTGTGTGTCACCTAGCCCAACTAGTAGACCAGATCTTAATTACCAGACTCTAAAGGAAGCTGATCTGGAACTTTTTACTGCTGGGAGCAGCTTCATAAAACAAGGTGAGAGGTGTACCAGGTATGCTGGTGCCCTGTTACTTGGAACCTCAGCTCGAAAGGTAGAGCTACTTACTCTGATCAGAGCTCTCATCCTCTCAGAAGGGGGGAAAAAAGTTAACATACGGATTCTAGGTATCTGTTTATGGATGTACATGCCCTACGGGCTATCTGGGAAGAGAGCCTATTAAGCTCAAACAAAAGACATTAAACAAGCACCTGAGATCTACAGTCATTAGAGGTTTTGCACAAGCCCCGGTGGGCTGCATTAATGCTCTACCCTGGTTAGCAACAGGAAAATAATGATCACGAAAAAGGAAACTGACTGGCTGACCAGGCAGCCAAGGTGGGCAATGAAACTAAAGACCCTTACTGTGATGGACCCCTTACAGCTACAGATAAACTAATCTGACTTCTCATCTACTAAAAAAAAAAAAAAAAAAAAAAAAAAATATATATATATATATATATATATATATATATATATATATATATATAATGCTCAATGCCTTGTTAAATTGCCGAGGCTGGGCTTGAACTTGTGATCCCCCTCTCAGTCTCCCAAGTATTAGGATTAATGGTGAGCCACCATGCCCGGCTATAGGAAGCCTAGCCTTCCCTTTTCCTCCCTCCCTTTTTCTTCCTTTTTTTTTTTGTGGTGCTGAGGATTGAACCTGGGGGCATTCTACCTCCACACTACATCCTCAGCCCTATTTTAGTTTTATTTGAAAACAGGGTCTCACTAAGTTGCTTGCTGAGAGCCTTGCTAAGTTGCTGAGGGTGGCCTTGAACTAGTGATCCCCCTGTCTCAGCCTCCCAAGTACTGTGATTACAGGCGTGCCCCACCATGCTTGGCTACAGGAAGCATTTTCTAAGACACTATGCGGCCTTCTACCATCCTGCTTACTTCGGTGTACACTGTAGTTTGAGTAGTAGGCTTGTGTTCGATGCCCTGGCCTTCTCAGGTCTGTTAGACAGTGTGATGGATTTGGAAGGCCATCTGCTACCAGTGCCCTCTGTAATGGTCTCTTCATTTCCAAGGTCTTCTGTTCTGAGTTACTTACCTCATGTGATTAGGTAGTAAGTTGAAAAAAGGACAGTCAGTGGTTGAATTTGAGTCAGTACCATTGTCATGCATGCAAGAATGAGATGAGTCTCAGAGCCCAATGGGGACAAAAGTACATTGATTTTAGGTAAATTCTAACCAGGCAACTTTTAATTTTTTTTCAAAGAGTTTCTTTAGATAGTGTTATAAGGTATCTGAGTCACTGTCTTGCAGAAGGGGAACTTAAAACTTAGAAAGATGACATCTCCTTTGTGGGTTCTTCTTCTTCACCTGCCCATTAAATATAAGTTTCCTGGATCTGCTTTAAAAAGAAAAACTACATTGTGACATTTATTTTTAGTCCTTAAAAATTAAAACATTTTAGAAATGAGGACATTGGTAACTTGCTATTACTGGATCTTTTTTTATTATTAAAAGCAACCTGAAATACATAATTCAATACAAATATATGTTCCCTTGGCTGCTAAACTTGGAATGTGCATCATTTCTTGATTTGCTTCCCTTGCCATTTTTTTCATTTTCCTTTATATTCAGATATTGTTTTTATTTTGGATTATATGCCACATATTATAAACAGAAGAATTATAGAGACTAAAGTTAATTTTTTTTCCTCTTAGAGAATTGCTTGATGATCTGGGTGTGGTGGTGGGATTACACTTGTAATCCCAATACTTGGGAGGCTAAAATCTCAGGTTCTTAGCCAGCCTCAGCTACTTAGTGAGGCCCTTCACAATTTAGTGAGACCCTGCTTCAAAATAAAGAATAAAAAATAGGGCAGGGGGTGTAGCTCAGAGGTAGAATGCCTCTGGGTTCAATCTCCAGTACTGCAAAAAACAAAAACAAAAACAAACGAACAAACAAAAAAACTCCAGCATCTTGATGGATATATAAATTTTATGTTATTCAAACAAATAAACTAAAAAAATTCAATTCTAGCAGAGAAGAAAAGCAGGCCACGAGCTACAACCCCTGATGGAGATAGATCTCAGAAAAGCAATTTTTGTTACAAAAATTAAGTTACAAAAGGTTAGAAATACTGAGTATTTAAAATATATAAAGGTCACAGACACCAGGGTGTGGTGGCACACACCTGTAATACCAGTACATGAGAGGCTGAGACAGGAGGATTTCAAGTTTGAAGCCAGAGTGTGGTAACTCAGTGAGACCCTGCTTCAACATAAAAAAATAAAAAAAGGGCTGGAGATGTAGTTCAGTGGTTGAATGCCGCTGGGTTGAATCTCCAGTACACGTACACAAACACACACACACACAGAGAGAGAGAGAGAGAGAGAGAGAGAGAGAGAGAGAGAGAGAGAGAGAGAGAGAGAGAGTCAAAAGAGGCAAAACTTGAAGAGCATATTAAGATACACATATATGAGCTGGGCATTGTGGCGCACGCTTGTAATCCCAGCATTTGGGAGGCTTAGACAGGGGATCATGGTTTGAGGGCAGCCTCAGCTAATTAGTGAGGCCCTTTGCAACTCAGTGAGACCCTGTTTCAAAATAAAGAATAAAAAATAGGGCTGGGGGTGCAGCTTGGATGTAGAATGCCCCTGGGTTCCATCCCCAGTACCCACCCCACACACACGATTAAGTGAGAAGATGACCAGTAGACAGCGTACTTTGGTGATACTGAAAAAGCTTTCTTCTGAGGCTTTGTAAAATTCTCTCCCAAATACCTCTAGAAAACTCTGTTGATCATGTGATGAGAATATAAGTATATCTTTTCTATCAAAGGCAAATTTCCTGGTTGCATAGTAGGGGCTCCAAAAGCATTTGGCCAAGTAGAACCAAAATGGATCAGACCAACAAAAAAACATAAGAATCAGGAAGAATTTTGGCCAGCTAAAAAAATTAGAATAAATGCAAACATACTATGTTCTTAGGTACAATTAAATACTTAAGTTGCTAGTTCTTATCGAATTTACTTAACAGTATAAGTTTACTAAAAATGCTAATAGTTTTTGGATTTGGAAAAATACTTAAGAACAAAAAGCTGGAAATATACAATAAAATTCTGAAACAGAAGAGAAGGAGATTGTTAAGACAGTTAGGTGCTGAGTAACTCTAATAAATATTAATACAAGAAACTTCAGTAGCTAAGTGAGTATGTAGGCAGGTAACTATATCCCAGAAGTAGATTCTGCTATTAAAGCAAAATTAAATCAATCATCATAAATCATATTCAACCCACGAGTTTGAAATATAACAATTTGGAAAAAAATCTAAGTGATCTGTCACCTCATCTAAGATGCAACTGTTAAAAACAAACAACAAACCATATGCCTATAAAGAAAACAAGCAAAATTTTGTTAAATTATTGAATAAGACTGATTAAATTTTGAAGGGATAAAAGAATTCAGACAAGCAAACATACTGAAAGATCTGATTAAAAAATTAAAATCTTTTGCTGGGCGTGGTGGCGCACGCTCATAATCCCAGCATTCGGGAGGCTGAGACCAGAGGATCGCGGTTCGTGGACAGCCTCAGCTACTTGGTGAGGCCCTCTGCAACTCAGTGAGACCCGGTTTTAAAATAAAGAATAAGAAATAGGGCAGGGGGTGTAGCTCGGAGGTCGAATGCCCCTGGGTTCCATCCCCAGACAGACCCGCAAAAAAAAAAAAAAAAAAAAAAAAAAAAGAAATTAAAATCTTTTGTAAGGTATAGATAGATTAAACAAAAATAAAATTCTAAAATAACAAAGCCAAACATATTAAGAAAAAGCTGTATCCAAAATAGCAAAGTATAAGTTCTGCTTTGCAACTCAAGGCTCATACAAACAGAAAAAAAAAAATCAACTAGGCAAATTCTTTGAGTTCATTATACTGCCATACTGAGGTTTTTGTTTTGTTATTGTTTTGCGGTACTGGGGATGAAATCCAAGGGCATTCTACCTCTGAGCTACACCCCCAGCCCTATGTTTAATCCTTTAGTTTGAAACAGGGTCTCACTGGGTTGCAAATGTCCTCACTAAAGTAGCTGAGGCTATCTTCGAACTGCAATCCTGTCTCAGCTACACTGAGAGTTTAAATAAGTAAATTTAGCAAGTCTCACAAATTCACCTAAAACCATTTGGAAGTTACAGGCTGGGTTTTTCAGGTTAACACCTTTAACTCGAAGAAAGAGACTCATATCTGTAGTAAAATCTGACGCAACACAAGCCGGGCTCAGTGGTGCATACCTGTAATCCCAGTACTTGGGAGGGTGAGATAGCAGGATCACAGGTTTGCAGCCAGCCAGAGCAACTTAATGAGACACTATTTCAGAATAAAATAAAATGGGGCTGTAGCGCGCCGGGCGTGGTGGCGCACGCTTGTAATCCCCGCGCTTGGGAGGCGGAGACAGGAGGATCGCGCAGGTTCGAAGCCAGCCGTGCTGGAGTAAGAGACCCTGTTTCAAAAATATAAAATAGGTCTGGGAGTGTAGCCCGGAGGAAGAAGGGCTTCCAGGAACCCCGGTACCACCAAAAAAAAAAAAAAAAAAAAAAAAAAAAAAAAAAGGGGCTGTAGCTGGGAGGCAGAATGCCCCTGTGTTCACTACCCAGTACTACATACACAAAAAAGAAGCAACGCTACTTAAGGCAAAAATGAAATGGATCAACTTTATTAGATATGATTCTACATGTGTAGATGTTATTGAGTAATATAATTAAAAGTGAAAAATATCTTTTTGGCTATTTCAGAAGGAATATGTATTCAAGACATGCCAGGGGAGTACAGTTGCTAACAGATCCATTTAGACATCAGAAGTTTATTTTGCTCCTAAGTTTGACATGGCGAATTAAATTACCAAACAGTCTAAAATTCTTCCTTTCTCTACCCCCATATGTCCAACAAAATGAGCCACTGAAACAAGCACACACTGAATAAATGACAAAGTAATTGGTAAATGATGAATGAGAGCAAAGCATAGTCCTTTATAAAAGACTTTTATTTTTCTGGCATATAAATGACATATAAATGACATTTGCCCACTAGATAGAGCAGTTTAGACATATCTGCAATTCAGATGTTACAATATTCATAGATATGAAAGGTCTTATATTTCCTCAAATATCTTTGAAAACTTACCAAAATATCCCAGCATATTGGTTAAACTGGCAAGTTTAATTCTCGTTGTGAAGAATAAGATTGATTTGGTTAGTAAAAAAGCAAGGCACAGACCACTGCTGAAATGTAATATAGTAATACCTTACTCAGCATCACTCAGGAATGAAGCATTCTTCCCAAACATACTTGAGTCAAACAGCATTTATCTTTCTAAAGTCTAACACTGTTTACTACTATGGATGGAATAATATGTAATAAAAGCCTTCTTTTTTGTGTTGGTACTGGGGATTGAACCCAGGGCTTTGCACGTGCTAGGCAAGTGCTCCCCTACTGAGCTACATCCCCAGCCCATAACATGCCCTCTTAAACTTTAAAATAGACCATGCAGAATAGAACTATGTTCTTTCATTAATATTTTTCATTAAATACATGATATCCTAAGATTTAACAAGGTGGGTATGTATCCTAAGATAAACTAACATGCCTGTATTTTTCCATATAACTCTATATTTATTTATTTACGCACATTTAGCTGTCAGCTGCTTTTGCTTTGGTTAAATATGCTGGTTTTCTATTGCTTTTCTTACCTCCTGCAATATAGTAGTTAGGGTAGAGCAACCTAGTTACATAATCTTTGATAAAAGGGAGTTCATTTCTTTTACCTGCAGAGTTTAGAGGGGGCTCTGTATTGAGCAAGGAGGGAGTTAAAGAAGAAAGAGAAATCTGGAAATTTGTGTTTATAGATAGTGATTTGCCATCACAAATGTCCTTACAGGACTTAATCTGCTCTCAGCTGGGAAACCAGAAAACTAAGTTATTTTTAAAGCAGGGTCAGCTTTAAAGAAAGGTGAACAGGTTATCTTACAGTGAACTGTATGAGTTTTCAAGCATGAGTATTTAACATTTAAAGATGTATAGGTTTTTGGTACCCAAAGTTTTAGTTTTCATGTTTGTCTTCTTTATTCTCTGGTCATTAGTTATGTGATCTCTGAGAAAAGTGATGCTGTACCATTATTTTATTAATTTATTTATGTATGTCTCAGGGAAATAACACATAATATTAAATAGTAAAGAATGGATTTTTCAACTCCTTTCTTCCAAATAAAATACAATATCTGATTTACATTCTTGAGACAAAAAAGTTAAAAAAATCATCTAGGAAATAAGTACTATTCAAAAATGTCAATTCATATAAGTTTTAAAAGCCTTTTTTTCTGTCATGATATTTTCAGCTTAAAATAACATAAAAGACTTCTTAACTTACTTCATTGAATTTAAGACATCAATTGGATGTGCCTAGTTTTATTATATTATTTTCAATACTGTACTTGTCAATGTAGGTTTTTGTTAATAGGAAACCAGTCTCAATTCTGATTTATAAGTAAACTTCGTTTTGCACACAAACTAAAGATAGTTTTCAAGTTTTAGAAAGTTATTATAACCTTTTTATTTTTCCTTATATTCCTCATGTTCAAAAGTTTTCATTTGAAAATGTAAACTATCTCCTATAGTAAACTGGAACGCAAGACTAATTTTATAAGATTGGTTTTAGGAAATAAGTTTACTAATACTTTGCTTTTTTCCTATATCCTATGCATCATTAGCACAAGTAAGTTAGGTTAAATATACTGTTGTTGGTATTCATTACATTAAAAACAAATACAGCCAGGCATGGTAGTGCACACCTGTAATCCCAGTACTTGCGAGGATGAGACAGGAGGATCACAGGTTTGCGGCCAGCCTTGGCAACTTAGTGAAACCCTATTTCACACTAAAAAATAATAATAAAAAAATAAGACTGAGATGTAGCTCAGGGGTAAAATGTACCTAGGCTTAATCCCCAGTGACACAAAACAAACAAAAATAAAATATTAATATATCAGTGGGAAAAAGCATATTTTGAATACCTTTGCTCCGTTTATGAACATGCATTATAGGTGGGAACTTTTTTCATCATTCTATATTCATGAAATATTTATAAAATATCCAATTATCATATTATACAAGATATTAAAATGCCATTGTCAAAGTAAGAACCATAATGTATTTAGTATGTATTGTTCCTGAAGAAAATAAATACCATAATTTAAAGATATCTTTCCATTTTCACTTATGTACAAGTTGACATCACATAATTTTTAAATTTATTTTGGTACTAGGAATTGAACTCAGGGCATTCTACCTCTGAGCTACTTACCCAGCCCTATTTTTTTTTTTTTTTAAACAGGGTCTCCCTAGGTTGATGAGAGTTTTACTATTTGCTGAGATTGTCCTCAAACCTGCGATCTTCCTGTCTCAACCTTCCAAGAACTGGGATTTTAAGCATGTACCACCATGCCTGGCATAATTTTCTTTTTCTAACCCTGGATTTCTATGCATTTGAAAAATACTGAACTCAAATATATTCCATTGGTAATGATGATTTTTTTTCTTTCTGATTCAAATCAAAAGCTATTTTAGTACTTTAAAAAAAAAAAAGAAAAAGAGGGGGGAGGGAATGGGCTGAGAAATGGGTAAGGGCTACTGAGTGCTGTGTGCATGTACGCCTCCACCATCTTGTACTCTATTAAGATGTGTGCCTACAATGCACCAATAAAAATTAAAAAAGAAAAAAGCCAGGTGTTATATGTTTTCTACCATAGGTGGAAGCTAAAATGAAAATAGGAGACAAAAGGGACTTTAGTCAAATGAGGAGAAAAACCAGTAGAGTATGGAAAGAGTTTGGGGGAGGGAGAAAGGAAGGGGGAAAAACGAGGCTTGCGGAAGGGGACAGTTCAAGTAAGGTTATGTCCATACGTGAAGGCATCACTACCAACCTAAGTGTAGGGAGGGGGAAGGGAGAGTGGAGTAGGATGCAGAGGGGAACATACCAAGTGATGTGTGCATGTATATTGTTATCACTTTAAATCTCACTTTGATATTTAATTACATTGCACCAATAAAAGTATTTTTTTTAAAGAAATGCTTTTTACAGTCTACTAACCGGGCATCAATGTTACATGAACAAGATTTTAAAGATAATTTGAGCTTGTGCATTTATGGCATTACACCATGATCTTGCATTCCATAGGTGGTTGCGTAGTTATTAAATATCCGTGAATCAACTATAGATCATAAAGAGTTTCAAGAATAACAGCAATTGACCATGCTTGTGTCTCACAACTGAAAGGGCAGTGCTGGCCATTTTCATTGGTCAGTTCTGGAAGTCCTTTCCAAGGAGATCTGAAAAAAGAAAAGAAAGGGCATTTTATAAGGTATACTCTAACAAATACACAATAGGGAAGACAAGGTGATTTCTGCTTTTTAGTACAGAAAACAGCTATTTACAATCACTTGCTCTAAAATAAAACAGTATCTTAGAGATGTACTTATGGCTTTCAAATATAAAGGAATCCCTTTATGTATTACAAGTATAGAAACAACAGCCATTCCAAGCAATGTATAGACAAATATCCTCTCAGACATAATTTTATTCTTTAAGAGTAAGTTTATAAGACTCAATTTGATTTTTATTTTTTATTTTTTTAATTAATTTATTATTATTATTTTTTGTGGTACTGGGGGTGGAGCCCAGAGGCTTCTACCTCCAGGCTATACTCCCAGACCTTTTTTATATTTTCTTTGGAAACAGGGTCTCACTAAGTTGCTGAGAGCCTCACTAAGTAGCTGAGGCTGGCTTCGAACCCGTGCGATCCTCCTGTCTCAGCCTCCCAAGCGCGGGGATTACAAGCGTGCGCCACCACGCCTGGCTTATAAGATTCAATTTGTAATTATGGTGTGGTGGTGCATGTTTGTAATTTTAGCAGTTGGAGTCTGAGACAGGAGAATTGCAAGTTCACAGCCAGCCTCAGCAGCTCAGTGAGATGCTGCTTCAAAATGGAAAATAAAACAGCGCGGAGGATATAGCTTAGAGGCATAATGCCTCTGGGTTCAATCCCTAATAACACATACATACACATAAATATATACACACACACATGTATGTTGGAGGACATTTATTTATTTATTTTGTGGTGTTGCAGATAGAACCCAGGGCCCTGAGCAAGCTAGGCAAGCACTCTATAACTGAGCTACACCCAGCTTTTATATGTGTTCTGGATATAAGTGTAAAACTAAACTGAAGTAGTAAAGAAACACTAAGAATTATAACTTTGGGGGAAAATACTCATTTTACAGAATAATAAACTTATTATGTGCTTATGTTTTAATAGTACTTTATATTCATTATCTAATTTAATGCTCCAAGTAACTTTATAAGATCAGTACCATAATTATTCCTATTTATAGAAAGGTAAAAGGAATATATACAGGTTAAATAACTTGTTCTAGTTTTCACTAGCAGAACACAGCACTAATGCATCAAATTGATTCTTAATTTCAAAACACCTTAAGTATAGAGCCAGGTATGGTGGCACACACTTGTAATCCCAGGACTTGGGAGGCTGAGACAGGAGGATTGCAGGTTTGAAGCCAGACTCAGCAGCTTAGAAAGGCTCTCAGCAACTTAGTGAGACCCTGTTTCCAAGTAAAATATAACAATAGGTCTAGGGGTAAGCCCGGAGGTAGAAGGCCCCTGGGTCTCACCCCCCAGTAGCACAAAAACAAAACAAAAGACCTTAGTATAAAATGGATTTCAAAAAATATAGAGATATAAGAATCTGTAATAATTCTTTATTACAGTTGTGGGAATACCTTAGTTTCATTATTATACTTTGTAATTCACATCTGTGTTATGTATACTCTTATGTAGGTAAATTATATTTCATAATAAAAGTAGAAAAATAGCCAATATTGCCTGCAATTCTAGTAGTTGGGAGGCTGAGACAAGCTTACATAGTCAAAGCCAGCCTCAGCAAGTTAGTGAGGCTTTCAGCAACTTAGCGAGACCCTGTTCCCAAATAAAAAATAAAATAGGGCTGGAGGTATGGCCTGGAGTTAGAATGTCCTGGGTTTAATTCCCAGCAACACACACACACACACACACACACACACACACACACACACACACTACAAGTGTGCACCACCATGCCTGGCTATTCTCTATTTCTGAAACAGGGCCTCACTAAGTATCTGAGGCTGTCGGAGAACCGTGATCCTCCTGGTCTCAGTCTCCCAAATGCTGGGATTACAAGTGTGCACCACCATATCCGGCTTAGGCACTATATTTAACAAACAAACAAACAAACAAACAAACAAACAAACAAACAAACAAACAGTTAGGCATGGTGGTACACACTTGTAATCCCAGTACTTGGGAAGCTGAGACAGGAGGATCACTGAGAGCTTTGCTACATTGCTAAGCCTGTCCTTGAACCTGTGGTGCCTCTGTCTCAGCTTCCCAAGTACTGGGATGACAGGTGTGTGCCACCACACCTGGTTAATTATCCAATATATAATTCTCACCTTTAAGTAAATTATAACCTAAAATAATAAAAAGAAAGGGAAAATTACATGATAGAACTTGTATTAAAGAATAAAGGTTGCAAGTTGTAATGAGATACTTAGAGCATACAGAGATGAATTTTAAGGAAAACTTATTTACCTAAAACCTAGTAAACGGACTAGGCACTAGTTATAGATATTAAATGACCATGATAACGTACCTCTCAAGATGAACATAATGTCGAGACAGAACATTTTTAACCAATAACATAGTCTTTGCACTAGTCTCCAGACCCATCAATTTAGAAAAATATAACTTTGCACGAAGAAAATACCCAATGGGCCATAGCCACTCCTAAAACAGAAAATTTAAAAAGAAAGAAAAATGTTAATATTTATAGTTATTTGAAAAATAATTTAAACTGAAAACTAGAGAAGAGAAATGAGATGCTTACAGGTCCTTGGTGATAATTGAAACCTTTAGCGAGATTGTAGTTGTCATTGTCTAAGGCATTGTCATAAATTCCACAGTAAACCATGTCACTGTAAAGTGATTGGAACATTAGGTAAATAAATGAAGGTTAGATGTCACAAAGGGAACTACAGAACAATTTTAATAGCAAGGGTAAGTAAAATAATCAACTCATTTTGTCTCCATCTATAAAAAACTCAGCATTTGTATATAATTTAACCTGAAGTGAATATATATTAATGTAAGAGGGCTTTAATAATGTGTTTAGGAAAGATTAACAAATATGGGCTAATATAAAAAATATCAAGTATTAAGAGGTATTTTACTTTCAAGGAGTTAACGTGACACAAAATAGTGGTTGGTTTAAAGTCAACTATTTCACTAGGCCTCATTCATATAAATATGATGTACACAATGAATGTGTCCATTTAACAACTTGAATTAGTTAACATTAAAGCTAAGGTTTTATTAATTATAGATTAGAAAGGTTGTTTTTTAAACTTCTCCATGAAGAATGTGTGTATGTGTGTGTGGTATTGGGGATTGAATCCAGAGGCATTCTGCCTCTAAGTTACCCCCAACCCTATTTTATTCTTACTTTGAAACAGGGTCTCACTAAATTGTGGAGGGCCTTACTATGTTGCTGAGGCTGGCTTGAACCTGTGATCCTCCTGTTTCATCTTCCCAAGTACTAGGATTACAGATGTTTGACACCATGCCCAGCTCCATGAAGTTATTTTTAAAATTAAATTAGCATAAGATTACAAATAGAAACTGAATATTTATGTTGCTATAGTAAGTAGAATTTATAAATATACTCCATGATATTATAAAAGATAATTTAACAGTTATATATACTTCTTACTTAAACTGTTAATTTTCTTTTTCTTTTTAGTGGGTAAGCTTCAATTGTGATTTTAAGCTTTATCCAGTGGTGTTTTTTTTTTTTTTTTTTTTTTTTGGTGGTACTGGGGTTCATGGAAGCCCTTCTACCTCCGGGCTACACTCCCAGACCTATTTTTACATTTTTCTTTTTTGGAAACAGGGTCTCCTAAGCCAACGCGCGCGGCTGGCTTCGAACCTGCGCGATCCTCCTGTCTCCGCCTCCCAAGCGCGGGGATTACAAGCGTGCGCCACCACGCCCGGCTATCCAGTGGTGTTTAACCATTCTGAAAAAAGTATACACTTCAGAATGCAGATAAGTACACACATACAAAATTTTGCATTTCAATGATGAATTAAGTATACAGTAAAGTAGAAAAAAATCCACAAAGATGAGGCTCTGTCATCTACTGAAATAGAGATCAAGTTGGCTTGGCATTGTGGTACACGCCTGTGGTCCCAGTTACTTAGAAGTCTGAGACAGAAGGCTCACAAGTTCGAGACCAACTTGGGAAATTTAGTGAGACACTGTTTCAAAATAAAGAGGGCTGGGATATAGCTCTGTGGTAGAGAACACCTAGGTTCAATCCCCAGTAATGAAGGGGTGGAGGAGGACGTTGATGACTGGTATCAAGCTCTTAAAAACACAGCGGAAGAAAAACAGAAAGGGTATATTAAAAAATCAAGAAAAACAAAAATTGAAGAAGGCAAGAAAAATATGGTATAAATTCATGATTGGTGGTGGAGTGAGACAGAATTAAATCCCCATCTGTCATCGGCAGAAGTAAATACTGCCTAATTCTTTAATTACCATAATATAACTGCATAGACACAGTGTTTAGAAATATGGAATGTACTACTAGGAGAAACAACTTAAATATAGACCATCTCTGAAGAGTATTATTAAGGAGTAGACTTATGAAATAAAGGACTGAAAAAAATTTTTGTGCTTCTGGGTTTTGAACCTGGGCCTTGGGCATGCTAGGCAAGAGTTGTACCACTGAGCAACATTTTTAGCCCAGTTGCTATTGCAATTTTTTTATTTTTAATTCATTTATTTTTGAGGCATTGGGTATTGACTCCATGTAATTTTTAATATAAATTATCCTAGGTGTGATCTAAATACATACAAAAATGCAAAGAAAAGACTGAAAAACAGACCAAATAATAATGATGCTTATTTTGGGGGATTTAGGTAATTTTATTTTTTTCTTTATATGTCTGTACTTCCCGATGTTCACAATAGTCATATATTACTCTTACAATAAAAAAGACAGTTAAAAATATTCGTGGCATGTTAGATTTACAAACGTAAAATTTTAACTAATTACTGAATCTAGGACAAGGCAGAGGTATTTCCAACACTTATTTTTATAAAGATACACATGTTTTCAATAAAAGTCACTCTGAATCCTGTCTTAGAGATGTTACTGGTAAGCAAAAAACAATGTCAATATATTTGGATTAAATATAAGATGCACAACATTATTAGTATTTCAACTTACTCTGGATCTAAAGTTTTCATGCCAAGGGGACCAAGCAATTTTTTTTCTGCCATCTCTAGTGCTTTCCATGCTTTTTCTGGAGTAAAGAGTTCAGGGGCCTAATGAAGGTCAAAAAACAAAAACCAAAAAATAACTTTGAAAGACCACATAAGGATTAGTTCCTACTCAAATAAATAGATTATAAACTTGGAAAAGTATGAAAACTATTTAAAAATACAGTGTGGGCCAGAATTCAAGAGGAGATGCTTAATCAGATCTAATCCTATGAGGATGCCTTGGAGATGTGTTTCTGGGTCTTAGAAGGCAGACAAGCACCGAGAGGTGATTATTTCCTTGTGACACTTCGAGAATGTGCACTAGATCCCAAAAAGAAGTCACCACAGCTATAATGAAGGGAGAACTCAGGCTCATCTAATTCATTCTTCAGAAGATTTATGTTTCCTTTAAGGTATATACGATTCTATTTTTTTGGCTCCTGGAATCATAATAGACTACAGAAGAACAGCAGGAGTAAAGTTACTTGTGATGTTGAGGAGAAAAAGATTTGTATTAATTTTAATGGCTCACCAAGAGTCTGCATTTGTGTGTGTGTGTGTGTGTGTGTGTGTGTGTGTGTGTGTGTGTGTTACTGGGGATTGTCTCAGGGTTTTCTACCTCTGAGCTGTGACCCCAGCGGTAGTTTATTTTTATTTTGAAACAGGGTTTCACTAGGTTGTGGAAGGCCTCGCTAAATTGCTGAGGCTGGCTTTGAACCTGCTGTGATTCTCCTGTCTCAGCCTCCCAAGTACTGGGATTGCAAATGTGTGCTACCGTACCTGGCTAAGAATCTGTATTCATTTTCATAGCTAAATGTACACGGAACCATGTGCCTTTGTGTTTTTCATTCTACTATAATTTTTTATTTTTTATATATTTTTTATGGTACTAGGGATTGAACCCAGGGGCATTCTAACTCCGAGCTACACCCCCAGCCCTATTTTATTCTTTATTTTGAAACAGGGTCTCACTAAGTTGCAGAGGGCCTCACAAGTTGCTGAGGCTGGCCATGAACTTGTGATCCTCCTGTCTCAGCCTCCTGAGTACAGGGATTACAAAGTGTGCATTGCTCATTCTACTATTATTTATTTATTTATTTATTATTTTTTTGTGTGTGTGGTACTGGGGGTGGAACCCAGGGGCTTTCTACCTCCGGGCTATCCTCCCAGACCTATTTTATACTTTATTTGGAAACAGGGCCTCACTAGGCTGCTGAGAGCCTCACTAAGTACCTACCTTCCTTCCTTCCTTCAGTGTGGGGGATGGAACCCAGAGGCATTCTACCTCTGAGCTGTACCCCAAGCCCTATTTTTTTATTCTTTATTTTGAAACCGGGTCTCACTGAGTTGCAAAGGGCCTCACTAAGTAGCTGGGGCTGTCCACGAACAGCGATCCTCCTGTCTTGGCTTCCCAAATGCTTGGATTATAAGTGTGCACCACCACACCTAGCTTTTATTATTTTTTTAAATTTTTTGCAGTACTGGGGATGGAACCCAGGGGCATTATACCTCCAAGCTACACCCCCAGCCCTGTTATTTTTTTTTTCTTTTTGGTCTTTTTATTTCTTGAAACAGGATCTCACAGAGTTGCAAAGGGCCTTTGCTAAGTAGCTGAGGCTGTCCACTAACTGCGATCCTACGGTCTCAGCCTCCCGAATGCTGGGATTACAAGTGTGCACCACCACTCCTGGCTTATTCTTTATTTTGAAACAGGGCCTTGTTAAGTTGCAGAGGGCCTCACTATGTAGCTGAAGCTAGTCTTGAATCTGTGATCTTCCTGTCTCAGCCTCCCAAGTACTGGGATAACAAGGGTGCGCCACCATACCCAGCTTAAAAGCTAGGTGAATTCTATTAAAACATTTGTGTGTGGGTGTGTGTATGGCACCGGTGATGAACCTAGGGGCATTCTACCTCTGAGCTACATCCCCAACCCTAATTTTTATTCTTTACTTTGAAACAGGGTCTCATTAAGTTGCAGAGGGCCCCATGAATTAGCTGAGTCTGGCCGTGAACCTGTGATCTGCCTGTCTCAGTCTCCCAAGTACAACATTTTAAAAACTTGAAAGTAACAAGCAAATCACTTACCACTACCATTGCTATGGTAAAATTAGGCCTGAGCTGGTAGTCACACCAAGGACTTGAAGCACCATAACTATCCTTGTAGATGCCACGTTTGTGAACAAGATTTGGATGCTTCTCATTAGGATGTGAAGGGTCTTCTGAAACGTGAAACAGTCTTTCAAAGTTGTCTTGTATTTTTCTGTTCCACTCATCATACGAGACTGTTACAATCTTCCCTGAAAAATGATAAAAGACAATGGCAGTTTTGAATACTGAAAGCAATTCAAACCTTTATCTACAGCCAAAAAGTCATATTTAATTTACTTACTTTTACCTAAGAAGAAAATAAATTGCTCAGCGTTTAAACACAAGGCTAATCTGAATTGAGATGGCATATAAATGTAAAATATTGACTGGATTTCCAAAATCTAGTATCTTCCCAAAAAACTATAAAATGGCTCAGGAATAATTTCATATTGAACAATATTATATACATTGAATTAAATAAAATCTTATAATTAACTTCACCTGTTTCTACTCTTTTCAAATGTACTAGAAAATTTGAAATTATGTATGTGATACAAGTAATATTTCTATAGGTCAGCATTATTCTAGAAAAATATGTAAAAATTTGAAAATTGTTCAAAGAAATACAATTGGCTCACAGTCATACTGGAGAAAAATAATAGCACAATAAGGCAGTAACTGTTGTTTTTCTTTTTCTTTTTTCTTTTTTTTTTTGGTGGTACTGAGATTCCTGGAAGCCCTTCTACCTCCGGGCTACACTCCCAGACCTATTTTTACATTTTTATTTGGAAACAGGGTCTCCTAAGCCAGCGCGTGCGGCTGGCTTCGAACCTGCGCGATCCTCCTGTCTCTGCCTCCCAAGGTCGGGGATTACAAGCGTGCGCCACCACGCCCGGCATGTAACTGTTGTTTTTCTTATCTCATTTTAAAGCTATTGCCAAAAAAAAAAATAAATAAAGGTTAGCAACCAGGTTTGCTACAATTTCCATACTAGTAAATTAATGATTTTTTCTTTCTTCTTAAAACTCAGGGTTGTTCCCGCTCATCCAAACAATGCATTCAAACTTGGCTGGGAAGATCACGGGCGTGCTGCTGGAGACTGACAACTCCAAGCTGGGAGCTTGACAACTCCGAGATGGGAGATTGACAGCTCTGAGCTGCTGCACACGCTGGAGTCCCCCGTCCCCCGAGTCTCTATGCTCCAAAGTAGATGAAGCTGTTGCTGTTCTTCAAGCTCATCATGCCAAGAAAGAAGCTGCCCAGAAGGTGGGCACTGTTGCTGCTGCTGCTGCTGCTACCTCAAAGACCAGGGAAAACCGATCCAAGCACCAAATAACCCCTTACGGGATTCAGCTTAAAGTTTGAAGAATTCCTAGCTTGTCCTATTGACCTCAACATCAAGAACCACAAGTTGCAAATTACATAGGTCGTTTTGTATCAAAAGGTCAATTATGAAGCGCCTAGAAATTTTCAACTAAAAGAATATATTCTCTGGGTTCTGGTATGACCCAGACAGTGTGGACTTTTCTTTGTACTGTGGGTTTGATTTTTTTCCCCCTCCAAAAATTGGTTTTATTTGATGTACCAAAGTCTTAAGTTTAAGTTTCACCATAAAGAAAAAAAATCTCCATAAAAAGAAACTTCAGGGTTTAGCCGGGTGTGCTGGCACACACTTGTAATCCCAGCATTCGGGAGGCTGAGACAGGAGGATCATAGTTTATGGACAGCCCCAGCTACTTAGTGAGACCCTTTGAAACTCAGGGAGACCCTGTTTCAAAATAAGGAAAAAAAAATAGAGCTGGGGTGTAGCTCAGAGGTAGAAATCCCTGGGTTCTATCCCCTGTACTGCAAAGAAGAAGAAAAAAAACAAACCTCAGGGTTCTCTAATATTATCTGCCACATCAAATGATGATTACACGGTTAAGAACATAAACAGTACATTACACGTTTCTTTGTAAATGGATCATATAGCTTACCATGCCTTTTAACTCTGACTTCATGATAAGGGAAAATATTATTTTTTGATAATTCCAGCAACCAACGAACGGCAGATTTACAGAGGCCCACAATTTCCACGGCAGACCCATCTCTAAAATGAAAATCAAATTTTATCCTCTAAGTCTGATTCATTAAAGCACTTTTAAAAAGGACACTCAATAAATAATTTTGGTGAATAACATAACAAATGCATAACAACTAAAAAATCTTTATAAGGAATGTGTATTACATCATATAAAAATCTCTTCTTGCTACTTTAACATTTCTATTTTCCTGACATTTTTAAAAGCTAATTTTAAAGGAATATATAAAGGAAATATAAGATCTAATAAGGAAGAATAAATACAGCTTTTAATTTTTTTCATGGGTACTAGGGATTGAACCCAGGGTGCTCTACCACTGAGCTGCATCTTTAGCCCTTTTTAGTTTTTATTTTTGAAACAGGATCTCACTAAGTTGTTGAAATTGGCCTTAAACTTGTGATCCTCTTGCCTTAGCCTCCCAAGTACCAGGATTATAGGCAGCTAATAATAAACAGGTTTTGAATAGAATTTGCAAAGCATGTAAAAATAGCAATTGTTTTTCCTGTGATGGGACTTGAATCCAAGACCTCACACATGCTAGGCACTCTACCACTGAGCTACATTCTCAATCCAATAGCACCTATTAAATTATTTGTTTTTAGGTTATTCTTATTGAAGATAGGATTTTGAAAAGTAAATAGTTTCCCAGCTTAATACAGTACCAGAAGCTTCTAAAATCATAAAAAGAAAAATTTGTGGATGACGAGTTCTGGTATAAAATATTTAAAAATTGGGCAGAAAAAAGGCTCAGAAGGTGAAAAGATTTTTTAAAAGAGAATAACTAGCTGTTTTCCATGTTTGCAAGAGAAGGCATAATGAAATGTTTATACTGGAAGCAGTTTGGATTAAGAAAATGTCTTAAATGTTGGGACAGGAAATCATAAAACCTTACAAATTTACTTGTGCTTATAGAGACCAAACCATGAGAATTTCCAAAAGAGAACAGACAGCTTTGCTTGATGACTAACAACAAAAGAACTGTATATTTGTATAGTTAAGGAGAGGAAAGGATGAGTGGACGAGGAAGTGGAAGAAGAGGAGAAAAGGCAGATTTTGATTGATTTAATATGAAGAGCTCATGGTAAATAGAGTGAAATATTCCATAAATATGTGAGTCCCCCCCCCCCCGAGTGTTGTACCGAGGATTGAACCCGAGGGCATTTTACTTTTGAGCTACACTCCCAGCCCTTTTTTTTTTTTTTGGTGGTACTGGGGTTCCTGGAAACCCTTCTACCTCCGGGCTACACTCCCAGACCTATTTCATATTTTTATTTGGAAACAGGGTCTCTTAAGCCAGCACAGATAGCTTCGAACCTGCACGATCCTCCTGTCTCCGCCTCCCAAGTGCGGGGATTATAAGCGTGCACCACCATGCCCGGCTTCTCCCAGCCCTTTTGAAATGGGATCTTGATAGGTTGCTGAGAGTTTCACTAATTTGCTGAGGCTGGTCTTGAACCAGTGATTCTCCTGCCTCAGCCTTCAAAGTACTGGAATTACTGTTGTGCACTGGAAGAAAGGAAATGAGCCAGGTGGTGCATACCTATAATCCCAGATCCTGAAGATTGCAGGATTAGGACCTGCCTTGGCAATGTAGTATGACCCTCAGCAACTTAATAAGAAGGAAACAGTTCAAATAATACTATGTACATATATAAAATTATCAACACCAATCTCAATAATGTGTATGGGGAGGAGGGGGAGGAGGTATGATCTGGAAGGAAACATACCAAGTGCTGTGTGCATGAATATTTTTGTCACTCTGATTCTAAGTATGATGCAATCATTACGGTATGATGTTTATAATGATATAAAAGTGTATAAACAATAAAAATAATCTGGTGTGGTGGTGCATGCTTGTAATCCCAGCATTTGGGAGGCTGAGACAGGAGGATCTTGGTTCATGGACAGTCTCAGCCAGTGAGGCCTTTACAACTCAGTGAGACCCTGTTTCAAAATAAAGAATAAAAGATAGGGCTGGGGTGCAGTTGAATGCCCCTGGATTTCATCCCCAGTACTGCAAAAAATAAATAAATAAATAAATAAAAATAAAATAAATAAATAAAATAAAAATAAAAAGAGCTGGGGGTGTAGTTCAGAGGAAGAATGCCCCTGGGTTCAATCCTGAGTACCCAGAGACAAATAAGATAAAATATATAAAAAAAGAAATAATAAATTTAGAAGGCATAATTGTGTGAGCACTAGAAGTAAACACGACCTTGGAGTGGCCGGAATTCCTCTGTTTCTAGCTCTGTCACTTTCTCCCATTTTATCCATCCATGTGCCACAATTTAAGCGATTTCCTCCATAAACAAATCCTGTTTTTTCATCAACCCCTGCAGTTACATTAAAACCTAAAAAAAGTAAAAGAAAATATTTATAAGACAAGCTGTTTATATAACAAATGTTTTACATATAGTATATGAAAATATTTTATTTAAAATATTCAAAAAATTTAAAGGAATATAATAAACTAAGACAACCACTCTGAAGATCAACTTGGTAATACCTTAAAAGCCTGGCTTCTGCCATGCATTGTCTGCCTTCAGTCATTTCTTTTCTCTCTAAATATACTCTAGCCAGGCGTGGTGGCCCACGCTTGTAATCCCAGCATTTGGGGGGCTGAGACAGGAGGATTGCACAGGTTTGAAGCCAGCCTCAGCTACTTAGGCCCTCTGCAACTCAGTGAGACCCTGTTTCAAAATAAAGAACAACAAACAACAACAACAAAAACCAGGGCTGGGGGTGTTGCTTGGAGGTAGAATGCCTCTGGGTTCCATCCCTAGTACCGCAAAAAAACCCCAAAATTATATATATATATATATATATGTATGTATGTATGTATGTATGTATGTATGTATGTATATGCTAGAGAAACCTTTACCTATCTGTACATGGATATGTGTATAAGAAAATTCATTGTAAAACTGCTTAGAGTAGGGGGAAAAAAGCAATCACTCAGTAGAAGAATAGCTAAATACTGTTTCCTATACACAAAACAACTTTATATAATTTAAAATTAATAAACTCAGGCTGGGTATGTAGTTTTAGGTGAAAGTGCTTGATTAATATGCACAAGGCCCTGAGTTCAGTGTCAAGTGTGGTTAAAAAAAGAAAGCGAATGCCGGGCGTGGTGGCGCAAGCTTGTAATCCCTGCGCTTGGGAGGCGGAGACAGGAGGATCGCACAGGTTCGAAGCCAGCCGCGCTGGCGTAAGAGAACCTGTTTCAAAAATTTAAAATAGGTATGGGAGTGTAGCCCGGAGGTAGAAGGGCTTCCAGGAACCCCAGTACCACCAAAAAAAAATTATTTATATAAGTAAAAATGGATGAATACCCAAGACAAAAATGACTGAGTAAACAAGTTACTAAAGGAAATGTATAATAAAAATGTTTCTGTATGGGCTCAAAATATAGATAACATATACAACTATATGTATATATATATACATAATCTATATGTATATGCTATACAATATTTGTACAGAATTTAAAAACAGTACAATTATACAAAGTATATATTATGTTCTGTACACTGAATATATGCTACATATTATATATCATATGCACATATCTAAACACACATGAAAGCATAAAGAATAAAAACATACATGGAAACAGTCAACCCTGATTATAGGAAGGCCATTAATTCTAGAGAAGAAGGGAAGAAAAAGAGACAGAGATGAAGTGTTGGATATTTGTAATATGATTTTACTTCTTTTCAGAGTAAAAGTCTTTTCACATAGTTAGATTTTTATAAAATTTTTTTTTGTAGTACTGAGGATTGAAACCAGGGACACTCTATCTCCAAGCTATACCCCAGCCCTATTTTTTATTCTTTATTTTGAAACAGGGTCTCAATAAGTTGCAAAGAGCCTCATTAAGTAGCTGAGTCTGTCTTCAAACCACCATCCTCTTGTCTCTGCCTCCCAAATGCTGGGAATACAAGCTTGCAATACCATGCCTGGCTTTTATAAATATCTTATGTCAAGTACTTTTTATTTAGCAGATTTAACACTTATAAAATCTTAGGCATAAATTTTAGTAATTACAGAATTTTTCTCATTCTGGCCAATGTAAATATTTTCGGCTAGCTGTAAAAGTTGTTTCTTCCTCATATGTAATTATAAACAGTGGTATGACCAATGTCATTCTGTAATATGACTTTTTTTTGGGTGGTACTGGGGTTCCTGGAAGCCCTTCTACCTCCAGGCTATACTCCCAGACCTATTTTTATACTTTTTTTTTATTTGGAAACAGGGTCTCTTAAGCCAGCACGGCTGGCTTCGAACCTGCGTGATCCTCCTGTCTCTGCCTCCCAAGCGTGGGGATTACAAGCTTGTGCCACCACGCCCGGTGTAATATGACTTTTTTATATGTACTTTAGAGTATTTTATAGGCTAGGTACACAGAAGTAGAATGTATTCATGATAGAATGGGAGAAATAACTTGGAAACTTTTTATATCTAGAATATTACAAAGAATATCCAGAATATCCAGTAAATAACTCTACTACCTCAAACCAAGACCTATAACCAATCCAATAAAAAATGGGCAAAAAACTAAATTTTTTTAAAAGAAGGTGTACAGATAGCCAAGAAACATGAAATGATGCTCAGCTTCACTAATCATTTGGGGATACAGAGAAACTGGAATACGTGTGCACTATCGCTGGGAATGTAAATGGTGTATTCATTATGGAAAACATTAGGTTCCTGAAAAATTAGAAGTAGAATTACCATATGATCCAGAAATTCAAGATCTTGAAGAAATCTTTACATACCCATGCTCACTGCAGCATAATTCACAAAAGCCAAGAGTTGGAAGTAATCCAAATGACTACTGACAGAAGAATAGGTAAAGAAAATGTGGGGCACACACACACATGCATGTGTGCATGTAATATTAGACAACTTTGAACAAGAAGAAAATCCTGTCGCATGTTACAGCATGGATGAACAAACCTTGACACTATGCTGAGTGAAATAAATCAGTCATGAAAAGAAAAATACTGTATTACTCCACTCATATTAAGTATCCAATGTAGTCAAAATTGTAGCAAGGAATAAAAAGTAGAAAGATGGCTGCTAAGGGCTGGGGGAGTGAGAAGGGAGGAAGAAAAATTAGTATTTAATGGGTACAGAGTTTCAGTTTGCAAGATGAAAAAGTTGATTGTGTCGTACTAATGTAAATTTCTTGATTCTAATACTGTATTTCAGTTATGTAAGACACCCCCCCTTTGGGGCAAGCTGAGTGAAGGGTCCATGGTATTGTGTATCATTTTTGAAACTTTTTTTGAATCTCTACTTGTTTCCAAGTTATAACATGTGAATAAAATAGTTCAGGTTTTATTTTATAAGAATATATATATATATATTTATATATATAGTTATATATGCATATCTGTTATTTTAATGCATATCAGTTATATATAACAGTATATGTATAACAGCTATATGTATGTTGTTTTAATATATACACATATGTATATGCATATGTCAAATTCATTAGAATAGACAAGAAGAATGGGGGAAAATGAAATAAATGATTAGGCTTGCATGGCTAGTAATGATAGTGTGCCATAAAATGAGGAATATAATGGACTCAAAAGAAGTGTAACAAGTATATACATTTTAACCTGATATACAAACAAGCCTTTTTACAGAAAGTATTTTATAGGAACCTAGGTCTTAGAGATAGGCAGACATGAATGAAATCATACATTTGCCACTTAGTGGCTATGTGACTCTGGGCAGTTTTCTCTTTTAGTAAAAATGGAAACAGTATAATTTATTTCCATTGTTTAGATGAGAACAAAATAGGTACAGTAGTTGGCACAATACCTAGCACATAATAAGCACTCAGTTCATGGCAGTTAAATGATGACTATAAACTGCAACCACCAATATTACCTTTAGTATTGGCTGGCAAAGGATAGTCAGGTTTATTTTTCCTTTAGAAACTAAACACTTGGTGAGATCAGGAACTGTGTCTTTTATTTTTTTAAATCTTTTTTATTCTTACATCCTGAACTTTTCCCTACAAATGTTGCAAGGTAAGTGAACAATTACAAAGTTTAATTTTACCACATCAGTAAATATTACTAGGGAGTCAGTCTGTACCTTCGTCCTTCATGTTCCGGTCTATCTGCAGACCCGCATTCCTTTCTCGGAACTGTATGCCCTGCATGTGTCTTTGCATAGCTTCCTGAATCACTTCAAACAATGGCTGATCCTGTTTGAGACATCATGTTAGAATGGTACCTCCTTAGAAATTACACTCTTATCTTCCCCTACAACTGAAGCAATGTGAAGTGCTATGAAAACACAAATTTTTCTTTGGAGGGAGAAATAGGGATTGGGTGGGGATGGGAAAAAAGAAGCTCCCATACACCAAGTAATACATTTTGGCTTATGAACATTTAACATTAGTAGTCTTAACTCTTTAATATGTGACACGAAATAATTCGTAATTTTCTTATATGTGAAAATGACAAGCTTGTATATTGTTTCTTTTAGAACAATAATTAATAAATTTAGCTTGTCAACCAACACCTAATTCTAAGTTGGTGTTGCTGTTCTTACTCATCTTCATGAACAGGTTATGAAGATGTTCAGATTATATGCAAAGTGGTTCTCTTAGAAATAAGGATCTATCACCGGGCGTGGTGGCGCATGCTTGTAATCCCAGCGGGAGGCTGAGACTGGAGGATCGCAGTTCACGGACAGCCTCAGCTACTTAGTGAGGTCCTCTGCAACTCAGTGAGATCTGGTTTCAAAATAAATAATAAAAAAATAGGGCAGGGGGTGTAGCTCAGAGGTCAAATGTCCCTGGGTTCCATCCCCAGACCCGCCCCCCCCCCAAAAAAAAGAAAAGAAATAAGGATCTATCCCTGTGAATGTAAAGAGACCATAAATAGTTTTCTTTTTGCAAGTAAATAATAAATGTGATACCTAAATGACATATAAGGAGAATATAATTATATTTTAAAAATAAGGTGAAGAATGTTAGAAGCAAAATGTTTAGAGTTCTTATATACTTAATTGTTTCATTTAAAAACCTCTAAATAAAACCACAACTCTATGATATAACAATTCTTGTAATTATAAAAACCAAAAAGCATTTTTAATATGCTGTGAAATACTTTTAAAAAATGAGAAAATAGTTATGTACATAAACATCTGCCTGATAACATGAGCCCATAGTCATATAACTGAAATGTGTTAGCAGACAACAGAAGACAGAGAAAAGAGTTTTTAGGACAAATGCTTTTGAGTACTTCATGGTGTGAACATCCTGGGGGCAAAAGCATTTGTTAGCCCTGCAGTAGCTTCCTCATCCCAAAATGGTAGGCCAAACAAAAGCAGATCAGAAGTAACAACAGAAGAGTACCACTGTACATTCCTGACTGGAGAAAAACAGTAAAAACACATTTACCCATTCTCCATTCTCATAAGATAAACTCTGAGCTCCCTGGATTGGTCATCGAGGCCCTGTTCCCCTGGCTCCCATCCTATTATCTCTCTGACCTGCAGGTGTCACACATAAGAAGCCAAAGGAGCCCGAGCAGCATGTCCTATAGCCCCTCAATCCAAGCACTTCATTATTCCTTTCAACTTTCAGGTCTCCCACAACTTCCCCCATCTCTTTTGAGATCCTACTTACCCTTTAAGGCTCAGCTGAGGCAAATTTTTGGCTACTTTCCCAAGTTCTCCCTAAAACCCACTTACTAGTTTTCTCTCCCTATGTAGTCTATGTATTAGACTACATAGCGCTTCTTTTACACATTTTTGCAATGACCATATTTAGTACCCATAATCTCTTTCACCATGTAGCTAAATAAATATTGATCCTCATGGTACTAGCAGAGGCTAATACTGATATCTGAATAATTCTGAAGATTCAGAATCTTAATTATATTTAGTATTTTATATTAGAAAATAAGCCATATTTAAGAAAAATTATTTTAGGGAATGATCTTACCACTGTGCCAGCTGGCAAAGGAGCAGAATCATCTGTTGGATACATTCTGGAAACTGGGCACTTGAGAATGTCTAGACCATTTGGAACCATTTTGCAGTAGTCCTGAATACACTGTAGCCACCACCACACAGCATCCCGGCAGTTGTATCTGGCGTAGGTTCCTTCTCCAAGGAGATTAGGAATGAGACCATGCCTCAGGGTACCAGCAAATGCTAAAATAATATTCCTGAAGTGATAAAATTAAGTGGATCATTTGAAATGATTTTCATTGGAAATGAAAATATACATTTAGAAAAGTAAAGACAGAAACGATCACTTTTGGTGACTATATTTTGGGTGCACTTTCTCACCAGCTCTTATATATAATCAAAAATAAAAAGACTAAAAACTAGGGCTAGGAGTGTGGCTCGGAGGCACAGTGTCCCTGGGTTCCAGCCTTGGTCCCGCAAAAAAAATATATGTGTGTGTGTGTGTGTGTGTGTGTGTGTGTGTGTGTGTGTGTGTATGTTTGTAGAAAGCAGTGATACTATGATGTACTGAATTTAAAGTCAGAGATCTTGGTTCTGGTCCTGGCTTTTTCTCTAGCAATCTGTGTGACTTGCCTTCTCTGGTATAGTTTTTTGGTCTGTGGAGTCAGGGATTGGGCTGTGTGATTTTTAAGGTCCCTTATAGCTCTAAATTCTTTTGAAATCTATGGTATTTCCAAACCCAAGTAATTATCAGGCATGTTCTTTCTTTCTTTCCTTCTTTCTTTCTTTCTTTCTTTCTTTCTTTCTTTCTTTCTTTCTTTTCTTTCTTCCTTCCTTCCTTCCTTCCTTCCTTCCTTCCTTCCTTCCTTTACTAGGGATTGAACCTAGGGGCATTCTACCTCTGAGCTATTATACCCCCAGGCTTTTTATTTATTTATTCATTTTTATTTTAAAAGGGATCTTGCTAAATTGCTGAGGCTGGCCTTGAACCTGTGATCCTCCTGTTTCAGCCTCCCACTTGTACTGGGGTTATAGGAGTGAGCTGCCATGTCCTGGTGCTTTTTACATATTTTAACAATGACCTTTATATAAAAAAAAATCAAGCAAAGATGCAAGCTTAAACCAGAAATAATGAATACAATGAATTAGTTTTACAAAATAAATTTTATAATATTTTTAAAATTTGAAAATTGTGTGTGATGCAATTTTTTCTATAAGACCCCCCAAAACCAATTAGGTCTTTATTATGAAAGACATAAAGTGGTTAAAAAATGTTTTGTTTTGCTAGGTGTGGTGGTGCACACCTGTAATCCCAGTACTTGGGATACTGAGGAGAACTGCAGTTTCAAGGATAGCTTCAGTAACATAGCGAGACTCTCGGCAACATAGTGAGACCACTTCATAACAACAACAACAAAAATATCTGGGGGTATATTTTGGAGGTACCATGCCCCTGGGTTCATACCCCATAAATATGCAAACAAAAATTGTTTTGTTGAAATAAATTTGCAAATACTGAAGATAATCTGACCTGTAATATGAAAAACGATAACTCAGTAACTTCAGAGTTAACTTAGTAACTTTAAAATCTTAAGGCATAAACTTTGCACTGTGACTTTTTAGAGGATCTCTTACCTGGCCTCTAAATAGCGTCCAGTAACCAGCAGTATTCCTCTAAGTGCGATGAAAGTATCTCTTCCCCAGCAGCGGAAAAGACCCGAAGAAAAATGAGGTAAGCCTTACCAAAAGAACAAGATAATATGTTAAGCCTAACAATAAACACAAATCTATGCACTCTGTTACTACACAATAGTTACTCTAAGCCTTGGGGTAAAAGGAGGAGTTACAAAAAGCCTGCAAATCCTCTAACGTTATTTATAAAACTTATGTCTACACTTAGGTCAACTTTTGTGGAATGATGTTCTGATTTCTTAACAGGTTCAATTTTTTGTTTGCTTTCTTGAGACAGGTCTTTCTGTGTTGCATAGGTTGGTCTTGAACTCTCAGCTCTCAGTAGCTTAGCAAGACTGTGTATCCAAATAGAAACAGGGCTGGTAATGTAGCCCAGAAGTGGAAGGCCCCTAGGTTCTATCTCATCTCACACACACACACACACACACACACACACACACACACACACACACACCCCAGAATTAAAGTCAACATTAGACATTTGTTTTCTATGTGGTCTCCAAAATTGGTCATACAAAATTGCCTCTTATATTTGGTTGACTGATATTTGGTACTGGGATTGAACCCAGGGGCATTCTACATTTAAGCCATACCCCCAGCCCTATTTTATTTTTTTAAATTTTGAACCAGGATGTTGCTAAGTTGCTGAGACTGTCTTTGAACCTGCGATCCTTCTGTCTCAGTCTCTCAAATACTAGGATTACAGGCATGTGCCACCCTGCCTGGCTGACACCTGATAACTCTGATGATAATCAGACAATGCCAGCAGCCAACATGTACACAACACTCTGTGTCACACAAATGTCCTACTACTTTAACCCACCTAACTTTTGTACGAAACATGTATATAGACAGACACAATGTAATTTTTGTTTTGGTGGTGGTACTGGGGTTCCTGGAAGCCCTTCTCTGGGCTACACTCCCAGACCTATTTTTTATATTTTTATTTGGAAACAGGGTCTCTAAAGCCAGCGTGGCTGGCAAGGTGATTGTTTTAATAGTAGTAAAAAGATACTTTCTATTTTAGTTGTGAAGTACTGCAAAGCCATTTCATCTGATCTCAGCAGATGCAAATTTAAGGAAATTTTAAATTAACAAATGGCAAGGTATGACTTGTGGTACAAGCCTGTAGTCCTAATACTTGGGAGGCTGAGGCAGGAATATCATAGGTTCAAGGACAGCCTCACCAAGTGCAACCTAGTGAGATACTGTTTCAAAAACAAAAAATAAGCTGGGCATGGTGGCTGTACTTTGTAATCTCAGTACTTGGGATGCTGAGACAGGAAGATCACAGGTTCATGGCCAGCATCAGTGACTTAGTAAAGCCCTCCCCAACTTAGTGAGACCCTGTTTCAAAATAAAGAATAAAAAAATAGGACTGGAGATGTAACTTAGAGGTAGAATGCCCCTGGGTTCAATCCCTTTTTTTTTTTTTTTTATAAAACACACACACACACACACACACACACACACACACACACACACACAGTAAATAAATTTAAGAGGGACCCACATAGATAATACTATTACCTTCTTCCCACAATCTTATATATATTTTTTAGTTTATAGAGTTCTAAATTTAGTCAGTGTCCTCAGATACTAATTATTTTCTAGAAATTTGATAGAAATTTCTTTTTACATGCTAAAAATTTATTTAAAAGAAAAGCTTGTCTTTTACCATATTTTGCTTAATTGAATATATTACTTGATTCAGGTTTTAGGTTTTACTTGCAAGATAGGGTGCCAATAAATATGGCTGAAAGTCAGCCAGGCCTGGTGGCTTACGCTTATAATCCCAACATTCAGGAGGCTGAGACAGGAGGATCCTGGTTTGCGAACAGCCTCAACTACTTAGTGAGGCTCTCTGCAACTCAGTGAGACCCCGTTTCAAAACAAATAAAACAAATTAGGACAGGAGGTGTAGCTCAGAGGTTGAATGCCCCTGGGTTCTATCCCCAGTTACTGCCAAAAAAAAACCTTTAAAAAATGGCTGAAAGTATGTGACAGCAATTAGACACATAATAAAAAATTATTTAACATTTGTTTTGCATTTTGTAACTTGTAGAATGCCTTTCAATGCTCTCTTTGTAATTATAAAGTAGACTTTATTTTTAAAAACTGGGGAAGAAGTATAGGAAAAAAGACAGTCAACTAACAATAAAAAAAATAACAAATGCTATGAGTTGGAAAATATAGACACCTGCAAAACAAAAGGATTAACCGGTCACAATAAAAAACAAATAAATACCTGGTATACAGTTATAATTAAATAACAAGTTGGGTTATTATTTTTATGGCTATTTATAAAATTTTACTCAGCAGTAATATACAGCCTTGAATAACATCATGACTTTTTAAAAGTAATCATTTCCTATAAGTTTTCCTTTTTTAATACTACTGACCTATACATTTTAACCTTCTACAAAATCCCTTACCTGCAGCTATCGACACGCAACACTGCTCCTTTTCTTTTGTGATACCATTCAGCCTGTAGGGCACGTCCAGAAGGGAAGGAGACAGCCTTGGTAGAGCGGGGAGTTTTCCTACACCACACATTTGGACGGAGCCCAGCGAAAGGTGTTTCACAAAGGTTGAACCATTCTGAACAAAGCTGTAACAAAAGTGATAGAGTTTAAAAAGGTTATTTGTAGAAATGAAAATTTTTTAGCAGTTTTATTTTGCTTATTTTTCCCCTTCAAATGATTTCTTCACACAAGTGTGTAAAAATAGTAATCGAGTTGAAAAAAATGATCAGTTTGATTCAATTTCAAAGTTGCTTTCACAAAATCAATTTTTTTTCCCTCTGAGATACACCCCTGTCCCTGTTTTATTGTTCTGAAACAGAGTCTACGTTTGGAGGGCTTCACTAAGTTGTGAGGCTGGCCACACACCTGTGTTCTTCCTGGCTCAGCTTCTTATGTTCTGGGATTACAAGCCTGTGCCACCACACCCAGCTGACACCCATTATTTTTATCTGGCTTCAAGCCCATGGCCTGTTGTAAAAGAAATGATATAAAAGGATGCCCAAGTCAACTTGGTGGCTCTTAGGGGACATTTAACTTTTTTTTTTTATCTTAGTTTAAGGAATTTCATCATTAAAGAAAAATTTATTCATGAAAAAGCAAAATATTGGAGAAAAGCGGGGCTTAAGAGCCCCGCTAACAACCAATCTCCATTACCACAAACAAAATCAGTGCCGTTCATAGCCAGAAAACACCATCAGCAGAGAAACAGAAAAATCACCAGGCTCCAGAGAGAAAGTGGACTGAGAACAGAGCTCAGAGCCACAGAGGAGATACACCGGCCTCACGCCCGAGGACGCGGCAGCAGCGCCATACTGCCTGCGGCAGCGGCGGGTTCATCGGACAGCTACAGCAAGCCGAGGTGAGCCGCTGCGGAACAGCCGGGCGGGATCTTTCAGCGCAGGGAGCATCTAAAGCTCCCAGTGACTGAGCTCAGCACACGCTGCAGGGACTCAGAGTGGAAATCAAAATCAGAGAAGAAAAAATACGCCAGCCTCACGGCCGAGGGCGTGGCAGTGGCGCCATATTGCTACCGGCGGCAGCAGCAACGAATCCACCGAGTCCAGTACAGCTACATCTGCGTACTCAAGAACAGTGAGTCAAATTGGGGGCCCCAGAGGAGAAATCCTAGTACTGTACTCCCTGGGACTTGATCCAGTGGGGGAGTGGCGGTGGCAGAGATATCACACCATAGGAGAACGTGCAACCTGGCACCACCCATAGTTTAAAGCAGCCTCTATCGACTCCCTGGGTCGGAGACTCTGTGATACAACCCAGTAAAGGAGTAGTGGGGTCTGAGATACTACTGACTCGAGATCCAGAGCACCTTAAGCGAAGTCATAGTGACCCAAGGGAAGAACCCAGAGAAGGCACAAACTTCCGAAATCATGGGAAAGAGGAATAATACTGGAGCAATGAACGCCCACAACCCCACAACATCAGAACCCGATAAAACAGAAAATCAGAGATTTCTAGAAGATCAAATCAGGAAAATAACTGTAGAAATAATAGAGGTGCTTCGAAAAGAACTCAGAGAGAGCCAAAAAGAGATAAAGGATGCAATTAATGAAGTAAAGGCCTCAATTCAAAGCACAAACAACCGATTAGACCACATGGAGAACAGAATCTCGCTCTTAGAAGATGATCATTCCAAAAATGAACGCATAGTTTCTAACCTAGGAAAAAATATCCGACAGCAGGAATCTGACATTGAAGAAATATGGGCCCATTTTAAGAGAGCTAACCTAAGAATAATTGGAATAGAGGAGGGAAAAGAAAGTGAAACCAAAGGGATCAACAATCTCTTCAAGGAAGTAATAGCAGAAAAATTTCCAAACATAGAGCAAGAGGTTGATACACAGGTCCAAGAAACTTATAGAACTCCCTTTAGACAGGATCGGAGAAGAGGATCCCCACGCCACATAATTGTCAAAATGACCAATGTGGAAGCCAAGCAGAGAATCTTAAAGGCAACAAAAGCAAAGGGCCAAGTGACATTCAAAGGCAAACCAATTAGAATCACTCCAGACTTCCCAAACCAAGTCATGAGAGCCAGAAGGGCTTGGAGTAACATATTCCAAACTCTGAAAGAAAACAACTTCCAGCCAAAAATTTCCTACCCAGAAAAACTTTCTATCAAATTAGATGGAGAAATAAGAAGCTTCCATGACAAACAGAAACTGAAGGAATTTATGTCTTCAAAACCAGCACTAGAGAAAATACTCAAAGAGATTAACTACAAAGAAGAAATAGGTAACACACACCAGAACCAGAGAAACAAGATTTTCCATCCAACAGACAACTAAGATTGGTTATCTGTGGAGATTCATTATTTATGTTAGTCTTTTACCTATCTCTAAATGGTATTGTTTGCCTTTATTGTTGTTAATTTTTAGGATTTCTAGTTGGAATATTAATATACCTTCAGATATAGCATTTGGAAATATTTTATCCCATTCTATCAGTAACTTTTAACTCTGTTTACATTATCTTTGGGTATACAATATATTTTTTTTTATTTTTTAGGGAGTTTGTATACTCCTCTGTTGCCTGAGCCATTGAAATCATATCCAAGAAATCACTGCCAATTTCAATGTTGTGAGGTTTTATGACCCAGATTTTCTCCTAAAAGTTTATAGTCTTAAGATTTATATTTAGGTCTTTTATCTATTTTGAGTTAATATTTGTATATGGGATTAGGTAAGGGTCCAATTTTATTCTTTTCCATGTAATTATTATTTTTCAACAATATTTAGTTAAAAGATTATTATTTCCACCACCAAATGTTCGTGGAAACCTTGTCAAAAATAACTTGACAATATAGGGAAGAATTTAGCTCTAGGCTTTTATTTAACTCCAATGGTTTATATATCTGCCTTTAGAACAGTACTACACTGTTTCAATTATTGTAGCTTTATATGGCTTGAAATCAGAAAATATATGTCTTCTAGCTTTGTTCTTTTTCAAGATCGTTTTGGGTATCTAGAACCCGTATTCCATATTAGGATAGATTTTTTTCTGAAAAATAAATATATAAATATATGATAGTTTCACCTAAAAAAATAGAAAAAAAAATATTCTCTGGTAAAAAAGAAAGCAAAAAGAAATATTGAAATGTTATCTTTAAGTCATCAAAAGCTTGGTATCAGACAAATGAAACTGTTATGTGAGATTATCATTGTTAATTTTGGATAAATTGCTATAATACTAGATGTCAACCACTAAGCCAAGCATGGGAAGGAGGGATGGGGAGAGAATGGGGTGGGGATCAGGTGGGGGCTGACTGGGTGAAGTGTGCATGTATGTCTACAAAAGTTTGTATCCCACTATGATGTATGAATACAGTGCACCAATAAAAAATTAAAAAAAAGAAAAGAAAAAGCAAAATATATTTTTTTTAATGATAAGTTAGGAAAAGAACAATATATGCTCTTCAGTTTTATCAACTAGCATAACTATACCAACTATCAATTGTAGCAAAAAGTCAATGAATAAATAGAAAAATATAAAATAAGTTCTCCGAAATATGTTTTATTGGTTTTACAGAATGGATTTTAAATATCTAAGGATGTTTTTTTATATGTTGAGGGCTAAAGGATGCTAATAAGTTAGCCACCTGAAACCATTTTAAGCACCGAGTCTATCATGAGAGTTCCTCGTGTTTTGGTCTTTTCAGAGCATGTATAAAGTGGCTCTCTGAATAGTTTCTACACAAACATCTATTTACTCGAGCTTTGTTGGATATACCTTGACATCTGCTTCCATGCTGTATCCAGAAGAGTGGTGTATACACCAATTAATATAGCATCAAAGTAACATGGGATAAGGTATCGTGGGATCTGTTTCAAGTAGAAGAACATAGCTTGCAACCATTTACCAACCTGTCACGAATATAAATTTAAAAGTTAATTTGGTATGTTTATAAGCTAGGAATATTTTAAGACGTAAATCTAAACATGCAACTCTACTTTCTAGAAACTCATTAATCATACTTCTATTTATTAGAACTGAAAGATGAAGGGAGGTAAATGTTCAAGAAAACATGTAGGTATTATATATAACATGATAATATTATTGTGCCTTGATTTTTTTTATTAGAATATAGTCTACTTACTTCAGCAATAGCTCCTGATCGTGAAATAAGCCGGCCACTGACATAATCAATCATCCAATCTCCAGATCTCAAATTATCACAAAAGGGATGCCCCAAATCATTCTTTGGTCTTATTTCTGCCAATACGGACATTAATCCTAAAAAGTCAGAGACATATCATGTTGCATTACTGGTAGAGTCAAAATGTTCCCATAGTTAAAGTTATGGCTAATCTCTAGTGACTTGGGGTGAACACCTGTACAGGAGGAGCTAATCCACAATGGCACTTAGCACAGCTGGAGATAAGTGTGGCTTTATTGACTGGAACCAGAACACAGAACATACTGGAGGGAACTACTTCCACAAGGGCCATGCAGAGCTCCCTAGGAGTCAGAACTTCTGGGACTGGTATTATATTTTTACATTTTAATTTTATAATATCCACAAGCAACCAGTATGTGTATGCCTTAAGGCATCACAGAGAAGAAAACTGATAAGCCTGTATCTTTTCATGTTTAAAAGTACAAGATAGCTGGGTGTGGTGGTGCACTCCTGCAATTCCAGTACTTGGGAGGCTGAGACAGGAGGATCAAAGATTCAAGGACAGACTCAGCAACTTAGACCTTCAGCAACTTAGAAAGACCTTGTTTCCAAACAAAAAGCTGGGCACACGCTTGTAATCCCAGCACTTGGGAGGCTGAGAGAGGAGGATCGCACAGGTTCAAAGCCAGCCTCAGCTACTTAATGAGGCTCTCAGCAACTTAGTGAGATCTTGTTTCCAAATAAAGTATAAAATAGGTTTGGGAGTATAACCTGGGGGTAGAAAAGCCCCTGGGTTCCATCCTCAGTACCACAAAAAACAAAAACAAAAAGCAGAAATGGGTACTGGGGATTAATCCCAGGGGTACTCGAATTCTGAACTACACCCCTGGCCCTTTTATTTTTGTTTTAAAATAGGGTCTTGCTAGGTTCCTGGGAGTCTTGCTATATTGCTAAGGCTTGTCTTGAACCTATGATCTTTCTTTCTATCTCAGCCTCCCAGGTACTGAGATTACAGGTATCTGCCATCATAACTAAGCCCTTATAAATTCTCTCCCCCCCCCAGAAATATGGCTTTAATAAACATTTAATGTAAAAACAAAATAATTTCCCTGTATAGGATGAAACAAACAGGCAACAGTGACAAAAATTTCCAATTAGGTTAAAAGAGAAGAATATATATTCACAATCCAGTCCCACTGGAAGCCCAGATGAGCACATTTTGTTTCTTACTATATAATAAACCAAGTCAAGAAATACCAGTTAAGGTCAAAATGTTAGAATTATAAATGACCTTCCAAAAGGACAGAATTAGTGATTCTAGGTAGCACTCACTTATGAATACTTGTGTCACACCCTGTTTTTAGTGTTTCATATGAAAGATCTCATTAACTCCTCATAGCAGATTTCTGAATTGGACAATATAATTTACATTTTATTGGCACAGAGAGAGTATGTTACTTGCCATAGGTCAATCAGTGAGTAGGGAGTAGAGTCATAATTCGAACCCCGGGAGCCCCTCTCAGTCCATACTCTAATTTCTATAAAGAAGACAATACATGACTCTGAAAGCAAATGAAGTTTAACTATTCTTACACTTGCTTACCTTGAAGACCTGCGTATTTAAGGGCTGACCAGTTGGGTATGTCATAGCAACCTCCACCATCTTCGTGTTCTTCTGATTCACATCGGTAAAGTATCTGATTTAGTTCAGCCAATGTTAATTTAGAGGCAATACTAAGATTTGAAAAATAAAACATCTGGTTAAACGTATGGATTTCACTTGCTGTCAATAAAAACAAAGAAAGAAAATATGCATTATACTAATAAAATGTCTTAGCAAGTATGATCTAGAAATTCAGCATGAAAATAAACATTATATACTATATATGTTAAAATAATAGTTGTAGCTCAGAAAATGCTAGAAATTAAATTAAAACTAACATTACTCCCAAACTGACAAAATAAAAAAGGGTCAAATTTTACTGATCAAAATATGCCAAAAAAATTTTTTTGGTTGTTGTATCCTTTATTTTATAAATTTGTTTTTAAATCTTTCTAGTTAAGACTTTGTTTTTCCCCCTCCTTTGTATTATCTCAAGTGTGACATCAAGAACTTGTTATGCTATTTTTCTTAAACTCAAAATATTTATTCAAGGATCAGTAAAAGAATATTCAAAAGTCAGTTACCCGCCCAAGAAATAATGTAGTCTCTGCTTTTGTATGTCTTGCCTGGTACCTTCTCTCTTCTGAGGCTGCTCTGCCCTCAGCTTGGTTATTCAAAAAACTAAGATTTTATCAGAAAATGCTGCTTTCTTGATGAAGGTCAGAGGAAAGTGTAACTAACATGGCCTTGATTTCCCTTTGTTTGGTTAGCAGTGAGATTGTGTAACTGACCACAAGTGAATATAACTAAAATTCTATTTTCTTGTGAGTCGAGGTAATTCCACTTTACACAACTGCCATTTGATGTGGACATATATTCTCTTGAATGTACTTTCTTCTTTTTCTTTTGGTTCTGCTTTGGTCTAGAAAATTGCCTTTGTTCCCTGCTTCAGCCTCCCTCCTTAAAGCCACAGTTCATGAATCAAGACTGACTCAAATAAATTAGCAGCTTCTGTACCAATCTGATTCTAGGGCATTACTTTCCAACATGCAGCCAGTGGACTTCTTATATAAAAATTGTCAAGAAATCTTATAAATTTCTTGCCCCTTGCCCTGAGATAATCTGAATAGGTTCAAGAAAAAAATGTGTATCTGTAGAAATAAATGCACAGCCATTTCATAGCAGATTGTGTGTGTGTGTGTGTGTGTGTGTATGTGTGCGTGCATGTGCGCGCATGTGTGTGGTACTAGGGATTGAACACAGGGGCAATCTAACTCTCAGCTATACCCCAAGTCCTATTTTATTTTTATTTTAAAACTGAGTCTCAACATATTGATGACTCATTAATTGCTGAGGCTGTCTTTGAATTTGTGATACTCTTTTCTCAGCTTCCCAAGTCCTGAGATGATAGGCTTCAGCCACCATGCCTGGTGCAGATTTTTTTTTTTTTTAGAAAACAACTGCTTTTTTAAGAATAGTTTCAAGTCAGGCATGGTGGGGCACGCTTGTAATCCCAGTACATGGGAGACTGAGACAGGAGGATTGCAGGTTTGTAGTCAGCCTCAGCTATTTAGTGAGGTCATTTTCAACTTACTGAGATCTTGTTTCAAAAATAAGGAATAAAAGTCGGGCGTGGTGGTGCATACTTGTAATCTCAGCATTTGGGAGGCTGAGACAGGAGAATTGCGGTTCACGGCCTGCCTGAGCTACTTAGTGAGGCCCTTTGCAACTCATTGAGACCCTGTTTCAAAATAAAGAATAAAAAATAGGGCTGTGGGTGTAGTTTGGAGGTAGAATGCCCCTGGGTTCCATCCTCAGTACCGCAATAAATAATTAAATAAATAAAATAAAGAAAGAGTAAAAAATAGGACTGTGGGTGAGCTTGGAGGTAGAATGCCCCTGGGTTCAACTGCCAGTACTGCAAAAAAAGGAATACTTTGAATTAAGAGTTAATATCCTCAACAATAAAAGACTTTATAAAACAAAAACATGACAGAAAAATGGGCCAATAAGCTGGACATGGTGGCATACACTTGTAATCCCAGCATTCGGGATGCTGAGACCAGAGGATTGCGGTTCACAGACAGCCTCAGCTACTTAGTGAGGCCCTCTGCAACTTAGTGAGACTGTTTCAAAATAAAAAGAATAAAAATAGGGCAGGGGGTGTAGCTCAGAGGTCAAATGCCTCTGGGTTCCAGCCCCAAACGCGCAAAAAAAAAAGGGGGCCAAAAAAATGTCAAAATGGGCTAATAAAATATCATCTTATAAAATAACATTTACCAAATAAGCACAAACGGGCAAAATAATTTAGCTTAGCTAATCTTTAAAATGAGAGGCTATTTTAGCCAGACGTGGTTGCACACACTTGTATTACCATCATTTGGGAGGCTGAGACAGGAGATTCAAGGTTTGTGGACAGCCTCAACTACTTAGTGAGGCCCTTTGCAACTCAGTGAGACCCTGTTTCAAATTAAAGAATAAAAAAATAAAGCTGGGGTGTAACCTATTATATAACTTACCCAGGTTCTTATTTCTTAGATGTAATAAGAGTAACAAGTAGAATTCAAACCCAGGTAGCCTGACTATACTTCATGCTTGTAAATTATACATTATAATAACATATCTTCATTATTGGTAAGGACAGATACTCTTACATACAGCTGGAACTGGAAATACTCATTAAAATAATCTTTCTGGAGAGGGCATGGTAGTACCTATCAAGAGCCTCAAATATATGATACAGTATTACCAGAATTCCACAAAATTCCATTCCTGAAGATTTATCCTAGTAGGGATGGTAGCAAACATAAATCGAGCACTTGCTATGTGATACACATTGTGTTGAGTGCTCTGTATGTGATACCCTATTTAATTCTTACAAAACCTAAGAGGTAGGATATATATTGTTTTTTCCTTTCTTTTTTGTGGCACTGGGGATTGAACCCAGGGGTATTCTACCACTGGGGGCTATATCCCCAGCCCTATTTTTTATTTTTATTTGGAAACAGGGTCTCGCTAGGTTGATAAAAGTCTCACTACTTGCTGAGACTGTCCTTGAACCTGTGATCCTCCTGTCTCAGTCTCCCAAGTACTGGGATGACAAGAGTGTGCAACCATGCCAGGCTTGAGGCAGGTACTATTATAAATCCCATTTTTCAGATGGGAAAATGGGATGAAGCACTCTCGAAGTGACTTTTCCAGGATCATAGTGACTGTGAAGAAGTTGTAGTTAAATATAGGTCTAAACTTCAAGACTCCTATTCTGTAGTACTTTGAGACACCACTTATTTGAATAAATTTTGAAGGAGTAATTCAAAACTTATTCAAGGATGAATATACATATATATGTGTATATATATATGGAATAATTAAAGCATTCTAGATGTCCAAAAATAAAAAAAGATGAAATAAATTATGTATAGCCATATAATAGAATAGTATGTTGATATGTAAAAAAAATAATGTGGTAAGGCTTTTGATGTATGCAACTTAGTCTCAAGTGGTTCAGGCATGCACATATATATGTCATGAGCATGAGCGATCACACGGGTGAGTACCCACACAAATGATAAAGAAATAGGGTAAATGCTAATAATAACGAAGAACAAGGACCCAGAGGACCTTTAAAACTGCTTTACTCAGACCAGTGTTAACTCAGCAGTTATTAAGTGGTAAATCTCCATAAAATCGGGCGTACTTACGAAGCAAAGGGGATCTTTAATATAGGATCTGCGTTGTCCACAGCAAGACTCCCAGATCTAAAGTGAGGACTGAACTGTGTCAGGTGATTCCGAAGAATTCCAACAGCGACTTGTGCGTGTGGGTCAAGACTCACTCTGAATAATATTAATTTAAAAAATGGTTAATTCTTAGGAATAATTAATTCAAAGTCAATAAGATATGCAAACCTTTCTAAATATAAGTAAAGTCAATAGTTTCACCTCTAATTAACATACCTGAATATAATAACACTTCCTGGAGACAAATTTTCAAATTCTATTTCTTGAATGTATTCTTTGGGCCCTTTTGTGGCAACTCCAGCTTGTTTAACAATTTTACTTTCATTAAGCTTGAAGAAATTATATAAAAAATCCATTAAAAATAATTCTAAAGACCTTAAAATATTAAACCTAGTAGAAGATTAGAATTTCAAATACCTGAATATGTTCTCTAACTTCTACTGTGATATTAGGCATTCCATTGATTGAATGCTCATCTTTCTTATAAGGTTTTGTATTTCTCTCAACAGTTCTAGCTTCAAGAACTACTTCTTCAATTTTGCCTACAAATATGTAAAAATTTTAATAAAGTTATTACTACTGTATGTTTCAAACTTAAAATAAGAACTCTGCTAAACATCCTAAAGAATATTAAAAGCTGAATAATAATAAAATATGAAATACAGTGAAAAAAATCACAATTTTATAGGTTGACAAATGTAAATGTTTTAAGAATCATCAGTGACTAAAATAAAACCAGAGATAATATTATACAGTGAATGAATTCTATAAAAGTAATGGTGGAGACTGGGAGTGTACCTCAGAGTAGAACGTAGGCTATGCATGCATAAGGCCCCAGCACCCAAAAGTACAAAACTATTAACACTAGCAAAGATCAGATGAGATTATTAAATACAAATTTAAGAAAGGTTAAAAAGAATATTTAATCCTAAAACTATTCAAATTGATGATTTTTAAAAATTAATTATGCAAATCCAACAATTAGCAACAAATAACAGAATACAATGTTGTGTGTGTGTGTGTGTGTGTGTGTGTGTGTGTGTGTGTGTGTGTAACTGAGGACTGAACCCAGGGGCATTCTACCTCTGAGCTACACTCTCAGCCTTATTTTTTATTTTTACTTGGAAACAGGGTCTTGCTAGATTGATGAGAACCTCACTACTTGCTGAGGCTGTCTTCGAACCTGCAACCCTCCTGTCTCAGCCTCCCAAGTACTGGGATTACACGTGTGCTCTACCACACCTGGATGAACAAGATGATTTTTTACGTGAATCTTAACACAATCAACAAATCTGGACAGATGCTGCTTGCTCAGGATCACACGAGGCTATCATATACTATCTATAATAGTAAAGAAAGAACATATGCACATCTAGAAAAAAATTCAAGCAGTAATAAGAATGTATCTCAGGGACATGCTTTATAATTAAGTGTCAGAGGAAAGACAGAGTCTAACTGCTATGCTTAGAGGAGAGAGATCACTAAGTATGAGTTTCTCAAAGGAGTTGGAACTTTAGTTCTTGAGGGATATAAATAATTCATATACAGTTGGAAGACCACTTGCAAGGGTGAAAACATCTGTTTGGTTGAAACAGTAGAAGGACCTAGGGTCAGGATGGTTAGATGAAGATGGGTTATGAAGAGTATTAAATATTAGATTAGAGCACATGCCTGTAATCCTAGCACTTGGGAGGCTGAGACACAAGAACTGGTGGCTCAAGGACAGCCCCAGAAACATAATGAGAGTTTTAGCAACCTTGTGAGACTATTTCAAAACAAAAATAAAAAGGGCTGGGGGATATAGCTTGGAGGTAGAATGCTCCTGAGTTCAATTCCCGGTATGCCCCTCCACACTATATATATCTTAGGTTAGACTATTTTCCATTTTTATTTATACATATATGTAAATATATGTACAGACACGATACATACTTATAAACACACACACATATATATACGTGCGTATATAAAGACAGAATATTACAAAAAATAAAGACAAATATTTATATATGTCCTGGGTATAAGACAAATAAATGTTCATTACATACATATTAGGAAAAATGGAATTTAGTAAGATGCAAATAAAAATAATTCACAACTCAAAAAAAATGTTAAACTTTTTTTTTTGGTGGTACTGGGGTTCCTTCTACCTCTGGGCTACACTCCCAGACCCATTATATATATATTTTTTATTTGGAAACAGGGTCTCTTAAGCCAGCGAGGCTAGCTTCGAACCAGCGTAATCCTCCTGTCTCTGCCTCCCAAGCACAGGGATTACAAGTGTGCGCCACCACGCCCGGCAAAAAATGTTTAACTTTTGAGAGTTTATCTGTCCAGATCTTGTTCTATGCAGTGAAAATATAAGTTATCCAACCAGGTGTGGTGGCACAAGCTTGTAATCCCAACATTTGGGAGGCTGAGACAGGAGGATTGTGGTTCAGACAGCCTCAGCTACTTAGTAGGCCTCCTGCTCTGCAACTTAGTGAGACTTTGTTTTAAAATAAAGAATAAAAAAAGAATAGGGCTGGGGGTGTAGCTCGGAGGAAGAATGTCCCCGAGTTCCATCCCCAGTACTGTAAAAAAAAAAAAGTTATCCAAAATTTCTTTTGTCAACTATAGTCATTCTTGTATTGTGTTAGAGATGACATGATGACAATGTAATATAAAATTATGGTATAATTTAGTATGCAAATTACAATAATTAGTTTTAGATTACATTACCAGGGATGCACATTTGAGGCACTTCCTTGCTGTAAAATGAAGTTTTGGGATTCCTGAAGGCAGTTCTTGACACAGCCACAAGCGACTGATGGATACTGGGTGAATGTCTTGTTACTGCCACTATGTCTTCATCAACCTGATCCACATACACCTGAGAAATGGAAAGAGGAGCTCGGTTAGTGCTCAAACTGGGAAGTCTTCCTCTGTAAGCCTTTAGAAAGAAATTTGGAAAATCTAGTTTCTTGCCTGAAAAAAACCCTTGGCGCCCAGCTCTTGATGAAGTTTATTGATAGCACATCTGGCTGCAATAATTCCACTTTGGAAATTAACATCACCTGTGTCTGATGGCGATGCTCCAGGATTCCACTTTGTGTAAAACCGTTCTTCAGAAACCACCGAAATCTGGAGAAAGATAACACTTGGTCATACATACATTTCAGTCACAGTGAGAGCTATGGATAAAAATGCCAGCCATGTGGATTTTAAAAAACAACACATAAACAAACCTGATGAGGCACTAATTCGTCATAGCCTCGGGTGCTTCCACTAGCACAGCATGCCATAGAAACAATTGTGGCACTTGGAAGAGCATCATAGGCTGATCTATGCTAGAAAACAACGACAAAGCAAAGTTTACTCATTTTTTTTCAAATGCAAATCACTACCCTAAAGAATAGTGAAGTAAGAAGATAATGATATAAATATGTTCTATAAGGCACATTAATTTGTTTGAAAACAAACAATAAAACATTCTAGCTGGGTGTGGTGGCGCACGTCTGTAATCCCGGCACTTGGGAGGCGGATAGCGCAGGTTTGAAGCCCAGCCCCACACTGGCTTAAGACACCCTGTTTCAAAAAAAAAAAAAAAAAAAAAAAAAAGGTCTGGGAGTGTGGGAGTGTAGCCCGGAGGTAGAAGGGTTTCCAGGAACCTCAGTACCACCAAAAACAAAACAAAACAAAAACCCCCAGTATTTTAAATACTATGTACCATAAAATCACTTATAAATCTAAGATGCTATTTTGAAGAATGTGAACATCCAGATAACTAAATATCAAAATATTTAGCAAGAAGTGGGTTGACACTTACCACAATAGGACACTCATTATCATGCGTGATATCCATAAACAGGGCATGTGCGATAGCTGGCATTAAAGGCCTCAGACAGGGCTGAACAAAGGATCCAACAGGTTCTCCTCCATATCGGTAAACTAACCTGCCCTCTTCGTGACTATTATATGCACTCATTGCCTCTGCAGAGCAGTAAAGAATAGTTCAACAATTTCCTTACTCATGTCCAAGTAGAAGTTAGATTTCCCTTTATGACCAATTTTTTAAAATAAAGAACACATCAGTATTATCAAAAAATAAAGCTTCTTTAAACAATTAACAAATGTCTACTAGCTCAAGTGATCAAAGAAGACTTCATATAACTTAAGTGGAGAAACAGCTCATATAGGAAAAAGGGAGCAATAGTTGTTTATTGAGATGTTGGCTACACACATATCTATGGGAAACAATCTAGAGATAAGGTCATATAATCAGGTAGGAGACGAAAGACAGATTTATATATTTTCTTTTTTTTTTTTGCGGTACTAGGGATTGAACCTAGAGGCATTCTGTCTCTAAGATATACCTGTAGCCCTATTTTTTTTTATTTTATTTTTTGAAACAGGGTCTCACTAAGTTGTGAAGGGCCTCACTAAGTAGCTGAGGTTGGCCGAGAACCTGTGATCCTCCTGCCTCTGCTTCCCAAGTAGCAAGATTACAAGCGTGCGCCATCACGCCCAGATATATTTTCAACAACAACAACAAAAAAAATGGTTTTGTGGGTCATTAGTTTAATTCCACCTGCCATTCAATTTGAAATTACGTACCTTAATTTCAAAAGTAGAAATTTCTCAAAGTAGAAATTTTTTTTTTACTAATATTGATACAGTTGTATCAGAAGACTTCATATTGAACTATTTATTTTTTATTTATTTATTTTTTGGTGGTCCTGGGGATGGAACCCTTCTACCTCCAGGCTACACTCCCAGACCTATTTTTTAAATATTTTATTTGGAAACAGGGTCTCCTAAGCCAGCATGGCTGGCTTCGAACCTGCATGATCCTCCTGTCTCTGCCTCCCAAGCGTGGGGATTACAAGCGTGTGCCACCAAGCCCGGCCATACTGAACTATTTAAAAGAACAGTACTGTCAGGCGTGGTGGTGCACGCTTATAATCCCCGTGGTTGGGAGGTGATACAGGAGGATCACGCTGGTTCAAAGCCAGCCGTGCTGGCTTAAAAGACCCTGTTTCCAAATAAAATATAAAAAAATAGGTCTGGGAGTGTAGCCCGGAGGTAAAAAGAACAGTACTGTGTTAAAGTCTTCTAGGTATTGCACACAAAGTATTAAATATCTTTGTGTGTGTGTGTGTGTGTGTGTGTGTGTGTGTGTGTGTGTGTGTGTGGTACTGGGAATGGAACCCAAAGGCTTTCTACCTCCAAGCTACACCCCCCAGATCTATTTCATATTTTATTTAGAACTGGGTCTCACTAGATTGCTGAGAACCTCATTAAGTAGCTGAGGCTGGCTTCAAACCTGAGCAATCCTCCTGTCTCAGCCTCCCAAGTACTGGGTTTACAAACGTGTGCCACCAAGCCCGGCTAGTATTAAATATCTTGTAATCTACTTATACAAAATATAAAGTTTAACAAGCCTACCTCTTATTAAAGAACTAATGCCCAGTCTAGTAACAAAGACATTGTCCAGTTCTTCGCTTCCGGTGAACAGTTCAGCTACTACATATAAATTGGGTTGTAATTTCCTAGCCGCATCCAACATGTACTGCAAAAAGCACAGTCACACATGTAAAAGAGAGAAAAACAGGATGCACAAGAAGGGAAGGAGCAAGGCTAGGTGTGGGTGTGACATAGAAAGATACACAGCAAGGCAAAATGGAAATTCCAGAAGAATTTCCAAGTGAATTTTGTTGTACAAATGTAAGAAAACATGAAAGAGACCAACACACATAGGAAACAAGAGAATTTACAGAGTAAAACAATTAAAAAGGAAGATTAAATTGTGCAGATATAGGAACAAAAGGAAGAAAAAAAAGGGAAAACATTAGTGTCATTACAAAATGCAATCTGTAACACTGCAATTCTGTCAATCTTTTTTGTTTTTTTGTTTTTAATACCTCTATTCAGATTACTAATTTCCAAGTGGTTAAGTAATTACTGATTAATTGTTCCTGGTAAATTATTGATCTATTGCAAAAAATTAGATCTGACTGGTCAAACTGGAGCCCGCAGATGATAGTAACAACCCATTAAGTTCCAAATTTTCTATTCTGAAAATATAATAAAATTGACACAGGTGCTTTAATATAGAGCTTCTATTAATTAACATTTATACTTATATTTTTATAAATAGATGAAAGTTGAATCAATGACTAATACGATCAAATTCCCTACACTAAAATTTAAAAATTAACTTGTTAAACATTTTATATCTCATTTTATAACAACTTCACCAAAAGATTATTGTAATTAAAAAAATTATTGCAAACGTGTTAAGAGTTACTACCAAATCAATGCTGGTGTTCAACCAGTAGAATGAAACATGTGCCTGCAGTCTACATAAGGAAAGCTTGGAAAAAACACTGAATATATTTTTTTAATGGAGATGAATGAATTGTTTTTCTATACCTCAGCTACATGAAGAGGTGTTGAGTGGCAGTTATCAAGGCGTACTCCCTGGAAGTAAGTCGCAGTTATTTCAGTATATTTTTTCATGTGTGCCCAGAGATAAGGGCAGTCCTCTGGTTTATTTCCATAGCGTAATTTAACACTGTCTCCCCAGCAAATAAGTTCTCTCCTTAAATAAACATTGGAACCTGTTAAGAAAGAAGTTTGCTTTCAATGGTTCAAGAAATAGAATATAAGCAATCATATCCAGGAAACACTGCCATTTTTAAATTGCATTATTTCTACTACGAATAATAGATTGGTCAAGAAACTGTATCTAAAAGTGTATGGGACAAAGTTTTACATTTTACACCTATCTTGCAAAAAATTGTAGCTTATAGCCTCTTCTAAAAATTTGGGCTCAATTTCAAAAATTCAAGTTGCTTCTTAGAAAAATATAAGAATATAGGTTTTTGTTTGTTTGTTTGTTTTGGTGTATGCGTGATACTGGGGATTGACTCCAGGGGCATTATACCTCTGAACTAGACCCATAGACCTTTACATTTTTGTTTTGAAACAGGGTCTTCTTACTTTGATAAGAGTTGCTATGTTGCTGAAGTTGTCCTTGAACCTTCACTCTTCCTGTCTCAGCCTCCCAAGTACTGGGATTCTAGGTATGTACCACCATGGCCAACTAATATGAGCTCTTTAAAGGTTTAGTTTTATCAAAAAACACTCTAAAGCTCCATCTCCACTTTTCTACTCACTTTTGCCAATAGGCTACATCAAATCCATGGCATATAGCAGAATTGCTGTTTTCATTTTTTTTTATACTTGTATTGGTGCATTCTAGTTTCATATCATAATATAGTTCACAGTGATAGCAACATTCATGCACGCAGCACTGGGTGGCTCTCTCCTGACTCCCTATTTCCCCTGCTTCATACAGGTACTGAGATTGATATTGGTTTTCTCACATATGTACATAATGCCCATAGAAGTGGTTTCTTCATTGATCCTCCCTCTCCCTCCTCCCTTCCCCTGACCACCTCCCTGGCTCCATTGGAGTTTCTCCTCCATTACTTGAAGCCCCTCTTGTATCCCAATTACTCTCCATCTTTCACATATGAGAGAAAACATATCCCTTCACTTTCTGTGACCGGCTACTCTCACTTAACATAATGTTCTACAGGTCCACCCATTTTCCTACAAATGACATTACTTTGTTCTTCTTTATTGCTGAGTATTTCATTGTGTGGATATTCCATAATTTTGTCATCATTTATCTGTTGATAGATACCTGGGTTGGTTTCATAATTTGGCTACTGTGAATTGTGCTGCTGTAAAGATAGATATGCAATATTGCTATAATATTCTGATTTCAGTCCCTCTGGAAAAATACCCAGGAGTGGTACAGCTAGATTATATGGTGGATCCATTCTCAATTTTCTGAGGAATTCCCACACTGATTTCCATAGCACCCGTACTACTTTGCAATCTAACCAACAGTATAGAAGAGTTCCTATTTCCCCACATCCTTGCCAGCATCTATTATTGTTTGACTTCTTGATGACTGTTGTTCTGATTGGGATCAGATGGAATCTCTGGGTAGTTTTGATTTGCATCTCCCTAATTGCTAATGATGTTGAACATTTCTTCACAAATTTATTGACCATTTGTATCTCTTCTTTTGTGAAGTGTCTATTTAATTCAATTGCCCATTTTTATTGGATTTTTAGTATTAAGTCTTTTAAGTTCTTTGTATATTCTAGATATCAGGACTCTATCAGAAGAGTAGCTGGCAAAGATTTTCTCCCATTCTTTAGGCTCTCTCTTTAGAATGGCTAGAAAAAACGAGAACAGAGATACTCAAATCGTTATGTTGTTAAAAAAAAAAACCCCAACAGTTCTGAAATAACTTTAATGTCACAAAAATAAACTCCTACTTCTGAAATATTGAAAAAAAAATAAAACCCAGCAGGTCTCCTGCAAAATGTTTCCTAAAAATGAAATAGCTATAGAAAAAAAGATGCTAAGAGTAAGTTAGAAGGAACCTAAAAACAATTAAGTTTCTAGATTAACTGCCTTTAATACTCCTTTGGCAAACGAATTAAAGTACCTCTTGAGGCAATGCAATTGTAACAGCAGTGGTTCCAAACCTCTTTTTTAAAAATGCAACAGAATCATATTTTGCCCAAATAAAAACTTACATAGACCCACAATACAAAGATATTCTGTTCAAGAAAATAAGAGGTAGGAAGGCAAAGGAAAGGAGATATGAACTTTTTGTCAACTCCTTCTCTTTTTTTTCCCCAACTGATACATCTCTGACACTTTTGGTGAAACAATTTAAAAACCACTAACCTAGCAAGAAAGAAAAATAAATAGAAGATATTACATTTTGAACTTTCTGTGAGCTCTTCTTTCCCCGTCCATAGAGAGGTAGAAAATGATGTACCTGGTTCAGCAAAGTTTCGAAGAGGGTCATCTCCCATCACCCATCCATTATAAGCCATCAGAAAACAAGCTTTATTTGGGAGGTGAATCAAAGATTCTTCTGCAGATAAGGCCATTTCTTCAAATGGGAAGGTAAAGTACCTACAGTACAGAGATACAATTAAATATTAAACCCACACAGAGAAACTCCTTGAAAAGAATCTGAATTAGCAACGTCAAAAATTACACATCACAGGCGGGCGTGGTGGCTCACACTTGTAATCCCCACACTTGGGAGGCTGAGACAGGAGGAATGCGCAGGTTCGAAGCCATCCTCAGCTGGCTTAAGAGACCGTTTCCAAATAAAATATAAAATAGGTCTGGGAGTGTAATCTAGAGGTAGAAGGCCCCTGGGTTCCATCCCTAGTACCACACACACACACACACAAAAAAAAAAAAAAAAAAAAAAAAAAAAAAACATTGCTAGGCATGATGGCGCATGCTTGTAATCCCAATACTTGGGAGGTTGAGATAGGAGGATCTAGGTTTGTGGCCAGCCTCAGCTACTTAGTGAGGCCTTCAGCAATTTAGTGCGATCTTACTTCAAAATAAAAAATAAAAATAGGGCTGAAGGTGTAGCTTGGAGGGAACTCCTCTGGGTTCAATCCCCAGTAACACACACACACACACACACACACACACACACACACACACACATACACACACACACACACACTTCTCTAGTGAGTAAAATAAAGAAAATTAGTTGAATACCATTTACAGAAATAAACTTCAAAATATGTCAAAGATCTTTAGAAGACTTTCTAAATAAATTTAGTAGCATTTGAAGAGTGGACAATTAACACTGTACCACATACAGCTACCATTTTAAGTAATTTTTAAAACATCATAAAATCACAAGGACATCACTGAGATATGGATGATCTATTACAAAAGCTTTTATTATCTTCTAGTTACCCAAGTTACATTGATGTTACTTAAAAAGTAAGGCACTACGGTACAGGGGATCTTGCTCTGTGCAGAGCACATTTTGCTCTTTGAGCCCCAGAATCTCAAAAAAAAAAAAAAAAAAAAGCTAAATGCTTGCTCAGTTTTATTAACATTGATTTTATTACTAAGCTATATGATTTGAGTGTGTCTCTCAAAAGTTCATGTGTCAGAATATCTTTACTCCTTAATGTAAATGCAGTGCTGGGAGGTGGGGCCTAGTGGTAGATATTTGAGGGATGGAGCCATCAAGAATAGATTTCTTATGTGAGTTCCTGCTCTCAAAGGGCAAAATTGGCTGTCATGATAGTGGGTTGTTAGAAAGTAAGGCTGCTTTGTCTCTTCCACTTGTGCTCCTGTGCTTTTCTGCTTTCTGCCTTGAATTGCAACAGCATGAGCCCCTTACCAGAAGCTTAACAGATGCCAGTGTCATGTTCTTACACTTCTTGGTCTCCAGAACAGTAAGCCAAAATAAACCTTGTTTCTGTATAAATTATCTGCCTCAGGTACTTTGTTATAGCAACAGAAAACAGACGTAAGTCTCTTATATAGCCCTCCAGAAATATTAATGTAATTAGTAACTATAAGGTGTTTCATACTGATGATAACTTTTCTAACTAAAGATGTGCCTAACAAAATTAATTAATATTAAGCTTACTTCCATCGCTTCTTGGCCTTTTGACTAAGATCAAGTGTAGTATCTGTTCTTATCAGTTTAATATTAAGCTTACTTCCAAATCAAAATTTCTACTTCATTTTAAGAAATGTACTTAAATCACACCTTAAAGAAAACACTTAGGTTAATTTGAGGCATTAAGTACAATTTAAAAATTTTAACCATTAATAAGAAGAAAATCAAAATGGAATACCTGGTAACTAAAGGATATTTTCTAGTGACAGGTCCTAGTTTTGGACCATGGCCAGCCAGTCGTTCATAAAGCACATTTCCCAGAAAGCAATTAACTGCCTGGAAAACATTAAATTATATAATCATCATCAACAGAAACAACAACAAAACAGTATTAAGATTCAAGAAAAACAGCAGTTCAAAAATAGGTAAAACCTGTTCCTGATGATGGTTGATGAGTTGATGCATCTCTGAGTTTAATTCCTCTACTCTCTTACGGAACCAATTGCAACATTCTTCTATTGCAGCTGGCCCACTGCTAGAGCAGACAGAGGAATACAAGGTTATGTAGTAGTTTTACAAAGCCTATATTTTAATTCTCTAGCAAGGGTAACACACAACTTAAAAACAATAATCAGGATCTTAATTATGGCTAAAAATTTTTATAACTGGGAAAAATTTTACATAGATGCATCCTTGCATACAGAAAAAAGGGAAAATGTCATGTGTTGAAGTAATAGAATTATGGCTCATTATTTTATTTCACTTTCTATGAACAATTTTGCTAAGTAGCATAAAGGTTTATAGGTAGCACTATACTTTATTTCACAGAGAAGATATGCAACATACTCATGTGGTATGAAAGTCGCTAATGCAATGTTCATGTCTACAGTGCAGCCAAGTCGTCTGTATTCAGGATCCTGCATAATCTTAAGATGCTGTGTTGGGTCAGACTTGGTTTCTCTCCTATTCTCTGAAAGAAGAAAATATGGCATTTTAAATGGAAATATCCACAAAAAGGTTTTAACTGTCACTGACTGCAAATTTCTAGTCTACAATTATTTATAAAAATAAGACAAAATATTTGTTTCACAAGCATCTTTCTACCTCTCCTCCCATCTTTCTGCTTATCACCATACACACACTAAAACATGCGCATATATGAGAGAGAAGAGAAATATAGAGACAAAAGATCATTAAAAAAGAAAAATATAGAATTCTCAGCAGTTCACCCAAAGCCCCACTTTTCTACCTCATTCAGTATTTACTTTTTTTTTAATGTGTGGTCCTGGTGATCAAACTCATGCCTTACTTGTGTTAGGCAAGTGCTCAACTGCTGAGCTACTTCCCCAGTCTTATGTAATATTTTTTGTGTGTGTATGTGGCACTGGGGATTGAACCCAGGGGCATTCTACCTCTGGGCTACACCCCCAGCCCTATTTTTTAATTTTTAAACAGGGTCTCACTAAGTTGCGGACAGCCTCGCTAGGTTGCTGAGGCTGGCTGCAAACCTGTGATCCTCATTTTCAGCCTCCCAAATACTGACAATACAAGCATACTCCACCATGCCTGGCTATTTATTATATAATTCATAATGTCATTTAGGATTTTGGTGATATGCATTTTCTTCCCAAGTGCTATCAATTATTCTAGCCTCAAGAATTCTATTTTCTCAAAGACTGCTTCCATTTCTAAAGCAAATCATTAACAACTTGACTTTCTTTGCATTCTTTGAAAGAAGTACACAGGTTTGTTTTCATGTATTATTTTCCATTTTTACCAATGACTACATTATTTATTTATTTATTTGGTGGTAATGGGGGTGGAACCCAGGGACTTTCTACCTCCAGGCTATTCTCCCAGACCTATTTTTTATATTTTATTTTGGAAACAGAGTCTCATCAAGTTGCTGAGAGCCTCACTAAGTAGCTGAGGCAGGCTTCGAACCTGTGTGATCCTCCTGTCTCAGCCTCCCAAGCGCAGAGATTACAAGTGTGCGCCACCATGCCTGGCTGACTACATTATTTATATGATAAAAGAGTTAAAAAGGAAAAAAATGGTTTGGGGGGAATTTCATTTTTTTCCCCCTTAGTGGTACTGAGTGAGGCTCTCAGCAACTTAGTGAGACCCTGTTTCCAAATAAAATATTTTAAAAAAAGGTCTGGGAGTATAGCCCGGAAGTAGAAAGCCTCTGGGTTCCACCCCCAGTACCACACATACACACACAAAAAGCCCCAGAGATCCTCACTTCTAGGTTGTGCTACACTAATTGCAGCTATTTTCTTTAGAATCCTTTCTAATTTATCTCTTAAAAAACACTAATTTGGCCGGGCGTGGTGGCACATGCTTGTAATCCCTGTGCTTGGGAGGCGGAGACAGGAGGATCATGCAGGTTCGAAGCCAGTCACGCTGGCTTAAGAGATCCTGTTTCCAAATAAAAATATTAACAAAAAAAATAGGTCTGGGAGTATAGCCCGGAGGTAGAAGGGCTTTCAGGAATCCCAGTTCCACGCGCACGCGCGCACACACACACACACACACACACACACACACAAACCCTAATTTGAGTTTGGGTTTTCCTCTTATTTTGTTGGGATACACTGATTGACTTGACTGTCTTTAACTGAAGATCTATTTCTTTACCTTTTGTTACTGGCTAATATCTGGCTTCTCTAGTAGTGGTAGGCCCCTTCAGCTAGAAGACCCTCTACTATAGTTAAGATTCTTACTACAGAGAGCAGAAGACTCCCATATCTCAATTTCAAAGCCTGGTTTAAACCTTTCTCAGATTAAGTAAGCTGCTCTACCTGACTCCCATTTATACTTTTAACAAATATATGCTGAGCTTGCTATATTTTGAGCATAATACCAAAGGACGAACAATAAGACGCAGTATCCAAGGGGAACAATTATTCTATATTATTATGATAGACCCTTCAGAAATATGCTAGCTCTTGGCTTCCACAATCATAGTTTTAGAAACACAAACATAACACAAATGTTACATAACAATAGCAGGTTTAACAAAGATGGTCATCAAGAGAAAATAAAGAGTAATATTAAATTTCTAAAAATTGATAGGGACAAGCTAGTGTATATCCTTTACCTTGTGTGAGAAGTCTTCGAAATTGCTCAACTGCTTTGTAAACATCTACTTGGAAAAATTCCCAGAGTTGAATCTTTGGAAAAATATCCTCCCAAATTACTTTCCGAATGCACTGAAAAATTTCAATAGTTAAAAATATATTTAAAATATTTCCACCAAATACTGTTTACCATTTTGAAGTACTGATTCTAAATAATTTGCAACCATATTTTAAGTCATACTTCAGAAATTTTGTTTTTTTTTTTATTTAGAGTGGTATTTCTCTATATATACTTACATTCATGTGATGATCATTTTCAATCAGAGCAGGTATTCCTTTTTCTTTGTATTTCCCTTCTGCAACATCACAAGAAAAATGCCAAAATGCTCTGTCTAAGACCCAGGCAGGTTTTAAGTGTGGAGAATTTACAAGATTATATGCAGATTCTGGATGTTCCTGAATCCATTTACTATTAGCAGCTTAAAAATGAAACAAAAAAAGAAAGAAAAAAGAAAACATTTCTTGTAATTAATATCTATATTAAATATAAAAATAAAATAAAATAGTAATATCTACTACCCACCCCTCCCTCCCTCCCTCCCTCCCTCCCTTCCTTCCTTCCTTCCTTCCTTCCTTCCTTCCTTCCTTCTTTTCTTTTCTTTCTTTTTGTGGTACTGGGGATGGAACCCTGGGGCTTTCTACTTCCAGGCTATACTCCCAGACCTAGTTTATATTTTATTTGGAAACAGGTCTCACTAAATTGCTGAGAGCCTCACTAAGTAGCTGAGGCTGGCTTCAAACCCGTGCGATCCTCCTGTCTCAGCCTCCCAAGTACGGGGATTACAAGCGTGCACCACCACGCCCGGCTCTCTGGGGCTTTTTAAATAAGGAATTTTCATTGTTATCTAGAAACCCAAATGCTTCAGAAATACAGTCTATGGCAGAGGCTGCTACTGTACTCCATTTTTCATACTTTCTGCTTTTAGTGATGGAACTCCTAAGGAACAGCTGTACACATGGCTGGAAAACTAAAGATTAACTGCAAGTCTCCTTTATATCTATTGTGACAAGGGACAAAATCCTATCTGATGCAACATGAGCAGAAGTAACACATATACCAGATCATGCCTTCTGAAGGCATGACTTTCCTTTACCCATTTGCACTGGGTGGAATATGAGGTAGGAGCTAGAACAGCCGTATTTAATTCAAAGCTGGAACCAAAGTGTTGGAGACAGAACAGCAACATGAAAGAGAGAACCTAGTTCTTTCTAGTTGAGGCTGGAGGATCACCACTGAGCGACTACTCTAGTCCTGGAATGCCTACTTAATCTTTTATAAGAGAGAAATACACTTTCAATCTTGTTTAAGTCACTTTATTGTTTTGTCTCTCTGTTGTAGCCAAACCTATAGTCTTACAACTACACTTGGTAACTAACACATCAATGTGAATTATATTATAGAAGTCTAATTTTCAAGTGAATTGTTGGACTACAAAGTTTTCACTGTAGACTTGGAAGCCTTGTTTCCAAGTACATGAAAAACACCAAATTTAAGAATGCATCTCTTGTTAAGTCTAATTTTGATTGTTTGCATTATTAATGGAGATTATTATCTATATCAATAAGTAAGATCTATAAGTGTATGTGTATGTGTGTGTACGTGTGTATGTACCTCAGATTCTACTGAACCGGGGCATTCGACCTTTGAGCTACACCTCCAGCCCCAATTTATTTTTTATTTTGAATAGGTCTTACTAATTTGCTGAGGACACTGCTAAATTGCTAAAGATGGCCTTGAAACTGTGATCTTCCTATCTCAGTTTCCCAAGTACTGGTGTTACAGGTATGAGCCAACATGCCTGGCCAACTTATATAACTGACTATATTCTCAACTTACACTGTTTTCTTTGAAAGACAATAAGTTCTGGGTGTGGTGGCACATGCTTGCAATCCCAGCATTTGGAGGGCTGAGACAGGAGGATTGCGCAGGTTCGAAGCCAGCCTCAGCTACTTAATGAGGCCCTTTGCAACACAGTGAGACCCGGTTTCAAAATAAAGAATAAAAAAATAGGGCTGGGGAGCTAGGTTGCTCGGAAGTAGAATGCCTCTGGGTTCCATCCCCAGTAGCACACACACACACACAAAAAAAAAAAAAAAAAAAAGGAAAGAAAGACAAAAAGTGATATAAAATTATGTTTTAAATTAAAAGATACTTAACCATCATTTGTATCTTCAAAATTTATGTCTATATAAGGGTTGGTGGATGGCTCAGTGGTGGAGCAGTTAGTTGCCTGGCATTCATGAGGTCCTAATGTTCAACCCCAGCACCACCAAAAAAACAAAAACCAAAAAATAAGAAATGAAATATCAGAATTTAAAATTCTTTTTTTAATTGCAGGAGTGGGAATTGAACCCAGGGTCATTCTGCCTCTCAGCTACATCTCAGCCCTATTTTTTATTCTTTATTTGGAAACAGGGTCTCACTAAGTTGCAGAGAGCCTCACTAAGTAGCAGAGGCTGGCTGCTAACCTATCATCCTCCTGTCACAGCCTTCCAATTATTGGGATTACAGGTGTGTACCACCATGCCTGGCTCAGAATTTAATATTCTTATCAAAATTAATGAAACTCATACCAGTATGATTGTAGACAACATCTGTAATACAAAGAATATTCCACTCTCTTTTCATTTTTTCCACTAGGTGTCCAACATCATCCCAGGTATACTTTCTATTAGGCCTTGAAAAGTCAGGATTTAATTCCAGCTGATCAGCGAGGGAGTAGCATGATCGAGAGTGTCCAAGAGTCTGCAAGGGGGTGAAATGAATCATGTTGTAACCTGTAAGACAAGGAAAAAGCAATTACTGTAGGAAAAAAACACAAAGCAAAATATAAAAGTAAACTTTCTTAAGGAATTGTAAATAGGAAGGTAACCATGCTACTGGAAAAGGACTCAAGATATAGGTTCAAATCCTAGCTGTACCACAAGAGACTTTAGCCAGGTCTACTTAAATTTCAGGATATCAGTGTCTTCATTCATATAAGACAGGGAAAATGAGATAATGTATTTGAAAGAAAATCACAGTGCTTTGTTATTATTAGGGGTTCAACTTATATTTGTTCAATAGCTATATTTGTATGTAGAAAATATATCCCATACAAGTATATCAACACACATCTTTCTCCTACTTTTAGTGTTTCACAGTACTTATATTTATAGTACTAAGTGATATCAGTGGGCTTTTCATTCCTTTCTTAATACTCCATTCAACTTGAAAATGGAAAATTAATATTAGTGTTATTTTGATTAAGAGTAACTACAACTTAAGTTTCATTTTATTCTTTGTATCTTTGGTAATACATACCTTCCATATGAAAAATTTTTAATCAATATTTATTAATTTAAATCATATGTAATAATATATTTCCTCTACATTTTAATAGCTTATTTTCATATATCAAAGTAAAATCTCAGAAATGATAATAATCCCATTTTATCATAGAGTTCCTTCGCTTACTAAGTTGAACTACATAACTTGCCTTTTTATAAATTAAAAATGGACAAGCATAAAATATCATATGGTTCTATTTATATTTTTAAATATATTTAAAAGCAAAATTAAAAGTAGGAGCAAAAATGTTGAAATTTGTATTACAGAGGATCATTAAATTCATTCTTAAAAAGAAAAACAAAAACTAAAAACAGAAATCAAGCTGACATTACCTGATTCTTTTGCAACCCTAAGTCTGCTTTCCCATTCGTCCAAGGGTCCTAAACACTTGCTTAAAAATGTCTGAAGAGTAACACAGTCTAAGGGTAACATGTGATTATCAGTGCCAACACGTAAAATAGGATCCACAACAATGTAACCTCCACCACTTTTCTCATTTCTAAGGAAAAAAAACAAAACAAAAACCTTTTCATTTAATGAGAGAGAGAGAGAACGAGAAATTTCTTCTAACAGACTGACTCTAATTGTAAAGTTAATTGTCCTATTTAGAAATATATGGATCGTGCAGGTTCGAAGCCAGCCGTGCTGGCTTAAGAGACCCTGTTTCCAAGTAAAAAGTATAAAATAGGTCTGGGAGTATAGCCCGGATGTAGAAGGGTTTCCAGGAACCCTAGTACCACCAAATTAATTAATTAATTTATTTATTTATTTATTCCTAAGTACATAAAATCATTTAGGGATTTGAACAAAAATTTAATGGAAAGCTACTTTTTACCCTTTCCCAATTACTACATAACTATATAATATACATAATATCCAATAAGATTGGTTTTATGAAAAATAAATATAATAGGATCTTTCTCATTAAGGGCAAGGACACTCAAATAGCATCCTATAATCAGAAAAAAACTATTTAAAAAATTTAAAACTACTTAAAAAAAGTACACAATACTTTGAATCTTCAAGGGGCCATATAACTGCTTTCTAGAAATTGAAGAGCCATATTTTATTTGCATTTCAAAAAATACTGTGAAAATCACACTCCCATGGTCCAAGTTAGATAATTTCAGGTTATTCAATAAATTAACTTTTTCTTCCACATGAGAACACTTGACTTACCCTTGAAGGAAGTAATACTGAAAAGATCCCGATTGCTGCAGATTAAGTTTACAGTATTTATCAGAGTCATCTTCTTTTTCTGTCGGATTTTCCCAATCCAGGGAGTGGAATTTTTCTCGATGAAATGTTTCTCCAGGACATGGGTAATTTGTATACACAGTAACTGCTTTTCCCTGCAAAGTTGGGCCTAATCGGAACTGTAGTTCAAAACCTGAACAAAACACATATTTTAATAAACTCATTGCAGACTTGAAATTACCAGATTAAAAAATACTTAGCCACCTTGTTTTAAAATAAAGAATTTAAAAAAATAGGGCTAGGGGTGTAGCTCAGAGGTAGAATTCCCCTGGGTTCCATTTAAATTACTCTAAATATGTCTGCTTCTAGTACTGGATTTGTCCTTTGCTAAAAAACAAAACAAAACAAACTAACAAAAAGAACGAAACAACTCTTTCTAGAAGTAGGTAGTAAGGACTGTGATCCATGACAAGAAGGGTGATCCTTAGGACTCTCCAGCATTAAGAACAGAACTCTCTGGACTCTTAACACAGGAATAGGAACAGTGTCTTCCCTGAGTTGGAGAGAAAGCTCAGAATTTATGGAGATTGAAGAGACTTAAATCTGGGGGGCACTGTGTTACAGAGAAGAGACCTACGTGGAAACTAAAGAGTGTTCCAAAATTTACCTTGGTTCATCTTTGAGTCTAATATTGTGCTAATCCTAATAAACAGGGTGTGACGGTATGAAACTGAGCAAAGAATTACTACTTGGAGTTGGGAACTGAGCAATTCTCATTTATTGTGCTTCACAGACACTGTTTCTTTTTCTTTTTTCTTTTGGTAGCAATCTTGTATCCAACAAGTCCATTGGCACTTTTCCCCCCAATAGTGCCTGTGTCACATTCAGGTAGTTCTCGTAACATTTCAAACCTTTTTGTTGTACCTGACAATCTGATCAATGACCTTTGATGTTATCATTGTTTTGGAGCACCATGAACAGCATTCATATAGATTGGAGAACATGTGTGTCCCAACTACTCCTACTCCTTGACATAAAATGTTGAAATTAGGCCAGTTAGTTACTCTAAATATTCAACTGAAAGAAAGGGTTGCACCTCTTTCATTTTATTTATTTATTTATTTATTTATTTATTTATTTATTTGTGGTACTGGGGTTCCTGGAAACCCTTCTACCTCCAGGCTACACTCCCAGCCCTATTTTATATATTTTTATTTGGAAACAGGGTCTCCTAAGGCAGCGAGGCTGGCTTTGAACCTGCACAATCCTCCTGTCTCCGCCTCCCAAGCGCGGGGATTACAAGCGTGCGCCGCCACGCCTGGCCACCTCATTCATTTTAAATCAAATACCATAAATAATTCAGCTTAGTAAGGAAGGCATATTGAAAGCCAAGACAGACTGAAAGCAAGGCTTCTTGTACAAAATAGCTAGCCAAGTTGTGAATGCAAACAAAAAAGTTCTTAGAGAAAACTGTCAAGTGTTACTTACATGGGCAAATGATTAAGAAAGCAAAACTGTCTTAATGTTGATACAGAGTTTTAGTGGTCTGGACAGAAGATCCAACCAGCCACAATACTCTAAGCCAAAGCCTAATCCAGAGCAAGACCCTAACTCTCTTCAATTCTGTGAAGGCTGAGAGCAGTGAGGACGCTGCAGAGAAAAGGATGAAGCTAGCAGATGTTAGCTCACAAGGTTTAAGGAAAGAAACCATCAGATGTTAGCTCACAAGGTTTAAGGAAAGAAACCATCACTTCATGTAAAAAGTCCAAACAGCAAGTGCCAATGTCGAAGCTGTAGTACGTTATACAGAAGATCTAGCTGAGATCATTGATGAAGGTGGCTACACTGAACAGCAGGTTTTCAGTGTAGATGAGCTAGCCTTATGCTGAAACAAAATTCCATCTAAGGCTTTCATAGCTAGAGGGAAGTCAATGTCTGGCTTCAGAGAAAAGGCTGAATTTTTGTTAGGGGCTAAAGCAGCTGGTGACTTTAAGTCGAAGCCAGTGTTCATTTACCATTCTGAAAATCTTAGGGCCCTTAAAAATTACACTAAATCAGTGGTGGTGCATCATATCTGTAACCCCAGTACTTGGGAAGCTGAGACAGGAAGATTGTAGGTTCACAACCAGCCTTTGGATGATAGTATATCTGTTTACAACATGATTTAGTGAATGTTTTAAGCTCAGTGTTGAGAATCACTGCTCAGGAAAAAAAAATTCCTTTCTGAATATGACTGTTCACTGACAATGTACCTGGTCATCCAAGAGCTCTGATGGAGATATACAGTGAGGTTAATGTTGTTTTCATGTCCACTGACACCATATCCGTTCTGCAGTCCATGGGTCAAGGAGCAAATTTGACTTTTTAAGAAGTACATTTTGGATGTATTTCTTACATCCTGGCATTATAATGATTCCTCTGATAGATGTGGACAAAGTAAACTGGAAACCTTCTGGAAAGGATTCAGTATTCTAGATGCTGTTGAGAATATTCATGATTCATGGGAGAAGGTCAAAATATCAACATTAATAGGAATTTAGAAGAAGTTTATTTCAGTCCTCACAGATGACTCTGAAGGGTTTAAGGCTTTGGTGTAGAAAATAATTGCAGATGTGATAGAAATAGCAAGAGACCTAGAATTAGAAGTGGAACCTTAAATAACAAAATTGTGAGATATCCACACAATGGAATTCTACTCAGCAATAAAGAAGAAAAAGATTATGTCTTTTGCAGGAAAATGGAAGGACTTGGAGAACATTATGTTAAGTGAGATTAGCCAGCCACAGAAAGTGGAGGGTCATATGTTTTTTTTCTCATATGTGGAAGCTTGGGACTCCAAGCTTGGAATGCCAGGACTCCATATAATGGAGAAGAAACTTCAATGGAGCCAGGGAAGTGGTCCAGGGCAAGGGGAGGGAGAAAAGTATCAGTGAAGGAATGACTACCATTGGCTATATGTACATATGTGAGAATACTAATGTTAATCTCAGTACCTTGTTTGGGGAGGAAGCTAGGGGAAAGTCCATTGAATGCTGTGTGTATGTATGTCACTATCAACACGATTTGCATTATGATGTGAGACTATAATGGACCAATAAAAGTATATTAAAAAAAGAAAAAGCAGAGCCTTAAGATATGAATGATTGCTGCAATCTCCTGATAAAACATTAAAGGATGAAGTGCTATTTCTTATGGATAAGCAAAGAAAGTAGTTTCTTGAGATGGAACCTACTTCTGGTGAAGACGCAGTGAATGCTGTTGAACTGACAGCAAAGTATTCAGAACATTATATAAACTAGGCTGATAAGCGGTGGCAGGGTTTGAGACACTGATTTCAAGTTTAAAGAAAGTCTACTATAGGTAAGATGCTATCAAAGGGCATCACATGCAACAGTGAATTTTGTGAAAGAAAGAGTTAACAGATGTGGAAAATTTTATTATTGTCTTCTTTTCAAAATTTCCAGTAGCCGGGTGTGGTGGCTCACACCTGTTATCCCAGTACTTGGGAGGCCGAGACGGGGATCATAGGTTCATGGCCAGCCTCAGCAATTTAGCAAGGGCACTTCTCAATTTAGTGAAACCCTTAGTCCAAAGTAAAAAAATAAAATAGTGGTAGGGGTGTAGCTCAGAGGTAGAATGTTTCTAGGTTCAATCCTCAGGGCCAAAAAAGAAAAGAGAAAGAACTTGCCAGAGCCACCCCAAACTTTGGCAACCACCATCCTGATCAATTGGCAGCCATCAACATTAATGCAAGACCCTATACTCATTGAATTTTTTCATAGAAAAGACACATAAAAATGTAAATTTGTCACTACATCTTTCTGTTTATCTGCTTAAGGAAGGTAGATTTAGGGGGTGGTACCAGCTACCCAAGATAAAGGGCAAATAAATCCCTGCTGCCAGCCACACTGCTGTCCAGCACTAATCTTGGGAATGAAGTGTGACGGCATGAGCGACCTGCCTGTGTGTGCAGACTACAGGGTGACGCCAGGGTCAGATTTCAGAGGCAGCCACTTAGACTCACCTGGTCTGAGAAGTGTATCAGACATCCTGTGCAAAGAGAAGACCAGAGTGGACTCTGAGTCCAGGTGCTAGGAGGGGTTTACTGTAACTTCAATACTGGAAGCCCAGCTGCTGATCTTGTTAAGTGAACCTCTGCTAGGTAGCCCAAAAGGTTGGGAGTGAGGATGGGAGAGGGGGTTGGCCATGATCTTGGATATGGTCCACTGAATAGCCAAATAGGTTCTTTTGTTTGATTTTTTGTTGTTTTTATATTTAAAATTTTTGTCAACTGTTGGTGTTAGGAAAAAAAAGTCATAAGCTAGTCCTCCCCCCAAAAAAATAAATAAAAGGGGGTGGTAAGCCAAATAACTTTTGGAACCTCTGGTTCAAAGGTTCAGATGATCATTAGCATTTATTGGCTGTAACACAGTAGGAAGAAAGGTAATATACATGCATCATAATAATATTACAAGTGTGTGCAGGGAAGCTGGTTACACATTGTTTGGACAGTATCATCCCAATTTTTTAAAACAAAAAGCATAGAGAACAGTCAATTTTATATATTTCCATAATTTTATAATTGTGAAAAATTTTAAATTAGTTATAATTATAAAGGGACAAAATGAGAAGTAACTGCATAATGAATTAAAACATTAAAGATGCGGGGCGTGGTGATGCACACTTGTAATCCCCACACTTGGGAGGCCGAGACAGGAGGATCGCGCAGGTTCGAAGCCAGCCACGCTGGCTTAAAAGACCCTGTTTCCAAATGAAAAAGTATAAAAATAGGTCTGGGAGTGTAGCCCAGAGGTAGAGGGTTTCCAGGAAGCTCAGTTCCACCCCCCCCCACAAAAAAAAACCATTAAAGATATTTAATGAATATGAGAATCATAAAGATCTATGTATTTATAAGAATGATTACATTGGTCATTATGCTGGCATTTTGAACATGTCATTCAAAGCTGATTGGGCATATTTAAGCAATCTGTCCCCTGTAAAGTTTATACAAATATTGTTGTTATAATTACACAAGGATTCAAAGAACTTGTAGTACAAAGGTTAAAACTCATCCCAAATCTCTCAAATAGTATTTGGATCAGTGGGGTTTTTTTACTTCAGAAAAAGAAGACAAGCATTATCAAAATATATTTATTTATATATATGCATATACATGTTAATTCTAATAGACTATGTAATTATAAAATATCAGAAGAAACTTAAAGGCCAAAATAGAAATAAAATAAACAATATTTTAATAACTAATTTATTTATTAATAAATAAAATATTTTAAATTCTCACCAAAATTAATATTGATATTCTGTCAATATAAATAATATTATTTAAATAATTTTATTATTTTAAAAGATTTTGGTTTAATATTCTGTGATAAAGTGGTTCAAATATTACAAGTTCTATATTTTGATAATTGGTTTTAATGGCCTCAAAGATAAAAAAAAAAAAAAAAAAGAAAAAAGCTGGGCATGGTGGCGCACGCTTGGAATCCCCACACTTGGGAGGCTGAGACAGGAGGATTGCACAGGTTCGAAGCCAGCCTCAGCTACTTGGTGAGGCTCTCAGCAACTTAGTGAGACCCTGTTTCCAAATAAAATAGAAAATAGGTCTGGGAGTATAGCCCGGAGGTAGAAAGCCTCTGGGTTCCATCCCCAGTACCACCAAAATAAAAAAATAAAAAAAAAGAAGAAGAAAAATATATAAAGATACCCAAATCCAAATAAAACAAATTCTTGGTGGATATGTTTACTAAACCATTCCCCAACTATGTAAAGACTTTTTCTTAAACTCAGCTAGTAAATTTATGTTTTCTCTGATAGCCAGGATTGTTTTTATAATCACCTGACATTATGAAGCATTCATATTATTTATTTGTTTGTTTGTTTATTTAATTTTTTGTGGTACTGGGGATGGAACCCAGGGGCATTTTACCTCCAAGCTACACCTCCATCCCTATATTTTTAAGTATTTTTAGATTTTGAAACAGGGCATCACTGAGTTGCAAAGGGCCTCATTAAGTAGCTGAGGCTTTCTTGGAACAGCAATCTTCTGGTCTCTGCTTCCCGAATGCTGGGATTACAAGCTTGCACCACCAACCCCGGATAAGCATTTATATTTAAACAAATAATCTGAAAACCAACTGAAACTCTTTAGTTGGAAGACTTTAAACAGATTAGAATGTTGGTATCAACTTTCTAAAGTGAGTATGGTACTCATTTACATGGGTAAAATCAAGTAAGGATGGAAGCATTTCTAAAAATACATATTCAGAATGCTTTTGTATAGCAAAGCAGACTAAAACAGATACTGGGTAGGACATAAAGTTTTATTGGAACATAGCCACCATACCCATTCATTTATATATTGCCTATGGCTGCTTTTGTGTTACAATGGAAAAGTTGATTAGTACAACAGAGTAGATGATCTGATTTGCTATCTGAACCCTTTACAGGAAAAATGACTCGAACTCTGCTCCATAGCATCAATTCCCTTCAAAAGAGCAATTAGCTTTATCATTCATGTTTACCTAGGAGAGTTAGATGCTTTTTTCCCCTAAGTATCATACTCCTGAAAAGGCCAAATATCAAAGAGCAAATCTCAAACACTTTCTAACTCATCTTTGACAATTTCTGTAAAGTAAAAGGAAAATTCATGGTTATTCTTTTTGTTGCGACGTTTTGAAAAGATTGGATTTGTTTTGTTTTGCAGTGCTAGAGATTGAACCCAGTGCCTCACACACGCTAGGCAAGCATTTTACCACTGAACTCCATTCCAACTCCTATTTTTAAAGATAATATAAGTTGCACACCTACTTAAACTGACTTAGGCAAAAGTGCAATTCATGGTGATACACTGCACACAAACGTAAGGGTTTCACTATCAGCCCCCTTGATGTACAATCTCTATCTACTCTTTCATGATAATATGCCATTTTTGTTGATTCATCTGATATAGAAGCTGAGAGTATTAATGTAAATTCATATACTATCATAACTGAATTACTTGGAGCAAAACTAACACAGAAAAGGAGAAGAGAAAGAATGATCCTCTATTTTCTTTCTGCATCCCAATATGTAGATCAATGGATACCCACAGGAGTCCAGAGCCACTGTTAAACTTCTAATCCAAGTCACTGAAACTAATTTTTTTTTTCTACAGTAAGTAAAACATTAGAATAACTGGAGCACGTCAGATTCCACAATTATTCAGTCTGCTAAAATTAGCTTAGGTCACAGAGGTACACAGTGTGGCTATCTTGTTCTTCATGCTAACACTAGGAATAGTTCACTTAACTTAGCCATATTCCTCTTGCAGACAACTAGCAAGATGTGATCAGAGTACTACAGTAAACTGGAACTCCTCCCCTCAATTGATAGAAACTTGAGCTCCTAACCAAGCACCCTTTACATATAAACATTTTTTAAATAGTAAAAAAAAAATTGTAAATTTGATCAGCCTATATAAAAGATGCCAGAACTTCAGGTTTGGGGATCAGTGATATTGTTCATTATCCTGCTACTAAGTGAGATAGAAAATACAGGGAAAGACTATGATTTGGCTAGAAAAGGTAGCCTTCTACTTATTGAACTAAAACAATTTACGGAAATATCAGTCTTGAATTCTTTTTCAAGGAAAAAAAAAAGGAAAGAAATATGAAAAGAAGTTTGGTGACCAATTAAATTTGCAGAACCAAAAATTCCCAGTTTTTTTTTTTTTTTTTTTAATTTGGTGGTGGTACTGTAGGTGGAACCCAGAGGCTTTCTACCTCCGGGCTATACTCCCAGACCTATTTTCTATTTTATTTGGAAACAGGGTCTCACTAAGTTGCTGAGAGCCTCACCAAGTAGCTGAGGCTGGCTTCGAACCTATACGATCCTCCTGTCTCAGCCTCCCAAGTGTGGGGATTACAAGTGTGTGCCACCACGCCCGGCAGTTCCCAGCTTTTCTTCACATTTAATTGGTCATTTCACTGTACAAATTTTAAAATGTCTCCTACCCTGTCCCGTCTTTTTCAACTCTGAGGTTATTAAATCTTTCAGAAGATGTGTTTTTTAAAGAACCTTCTCAATGATTTGTTCCTATAGCTCCTCTCTTCCATTCATCTTTCACATTACAAATTGTTTTCTAAAACAATAATGTCACATCATTACTACAAACAATGACAGAAATATTTCCATTCACAGCATCTGAATACATTTACTGATTTAAACTCGAGTTACAAAGTTAACCACATCATTCTTATTTCATCAAACATTCACGTATCCCTTTTCAAGTAACTTAGTAGAGTTTACAATTTTTGCTACTTTTAACTGGAGTTTTAGGAGTCTATTAGCAAGTATACATTAACTGTTATATACTACACCAGGTTTATATCTGTTCCTATCCTCACAGATCTTAAATTCTAGGTGGATATTGTAAAACAAACCAGTATTTAGATATGGCCTCACTGCTTAGCCCTTAATTATCTTGTTCATTCTGTAATTGAAAATCAAAGAAAAGAGATAATGAAATTTTAAAGAAATACCTCACTGAGGAGGTGGAATTTCAGCTGAAAGTTGAACACAACAAATGATAGTAAATGGAACTTAACAGATACAAAAGAAGTATAAGGACAAATGTGAGAAAAACCAACGGGGAAGGAATTAATGGGGAGCTATAAGGATGTCAGACACTAATGATGGGGAACAATGAGATAAACTCTCAGATGGGAAAGGTAGAATCACATCATAGAATGTCTTGGAAGGCAGACAGAGGTATTTAAACATCACTTGACTGATACCAGTAAATAAAAAGGGAAGAGATTGTATAAGATTATTCTGGCACTATATTTGTTAACATAAAAAGACAAAAGATGCCAGGTGTGGTGGCGTACGCTTGTAATCCCAGCATTCGGGAGGCTGAGACCAGAGGATCGTGGTTTGTGGACAGCCTCAGCTACTTAGTGAGGCCCTCTGCAACTCAGTGAGACCTGTTTCAAAATAAAGAATAAAAAATAGGGAGGGGATGTAGCTCAGAGGTCAAATGCCCCTGGGTTCCATCCCCAGACCTGCAAAAAAAAAAAAAAAAAAAAAAAAAAAAAAAAAAAAGACAAAAGATAAGCCAGGTATGGTGGTGCACCTTGTAATCCCAGCACTTGGGAGGCTGAGACAGGAGGATCTCACAGGTTCAAAGCCAGCCTCAGCTACTTAGTAAGACTCTCAGCAACTTAGTGAGACCCTGTTTCTAAAAAAAATATAAAATAGATTTGAAAGTATAGCTGAAGGTTCCATCCCCAGTACCCCAGTACCACACACACACACACACACACACACAAAAGACAAAAGATAGGTAGGCAGAGATATATATGGAAAGAAAGTATTGGGTCTAAAGAGAGATTGTTAAAGACGAAAAACTCTCTAAGAAGAATATAATTTCTAATCTAGGAAATAATAAAACACAGAGAACACTAAACAAAGAAGCTGGGAAATAAAGTTAAGCAATGGTGAGGGAACAGATTTGGATGGGTTAGATTTAAGCTCACCAAGTAGATCCTAAGGCTATTCAATAGCATAGTATCAGGATGAAGCCAGGATGCAAGGTGGGGATAGACTATGTGACTGATGTCGTTTTAACTATTTGAGACATTAGCACTATAAAGCCATACATTAATAATTTTGAGCCTGAAAACTTAGAAAGCCTGGAGAAGAACAAAATATCACCATTTCACAAATAGGAAAATTAATGTGTAGAATTATTCGAATTTGTCTAAGATCACATAGTTTGCTAGTGACAGGGCCAGGAAAATGTTGATTCCTGGTGCTTGTCATTACACTGTTTTCAAAAGCTTCCAAGAAGACAGCAAAGTTCAGCTAGGCATGGAGGCACATGCCTGTAATCCCTGTACCTGACAGGTGAAGACAAGAGGGTAGCAGGTTTGAGAACAGACTCCGCAAGTAATAAGACTCTTCGTCAACCTAGTGAGACCCTGTTTCAAAATAATAATAGGACAGGGGGTGTCACTTGGAGGTAGAATGTCCCTGGGGTTCAATCCCCAGTCGTGTATATATATTTAAGAAAAAAGCAGAAAATGTTTATTTTTGGTATACCAATAAAGGGAACTTTATTTTATTTTTCATAATTTAGACTTTGATTTCACAGGTTATACTTATATAAGGTAAATGTCAAATGTTCCTCAGTGTTGAAAAAAAATATAAAGCCTAGAAAATAAAGTGTCTATTAATCTGTCTTATAGAAAATAATATCATCTTTCAAATAACAGTTCCAATACATTTTAGTATAACTCTTCAAGTATGTTTTATTTGGCAAGAAAATATTTTCAGCTTTTACCTTCTTCACATTTTGAGAGGGTTTTGATGAATATAAAGAATAGTTTATTATACTTTTGCTGGACCCTATTTTACTAACTCAGAGGTTCAATGAAAGAAACGTGAGCTATAAAAAAAAAGCAAAACTACAGATATACTCAAAGCAAAATTACATATGAGGTATTTTTCTAAGTTTCAATAATAAGTGCTACTTAAATAATTTGGTCACATATGCAGTTTCTGCTTAAGTGAGAACTAGCACAGAAAGAAAAGTGAAATATTTTATCCTTGTCCTTAAAACATTTTTAATTCTGTCATTAGTGGTATTTGCAGAACAAAGCACTACCTTTTGCACAAATCAAGTTTTAGAAAGATTCTAGGCAATATCTAACTTGTAGCTTTTTTTTTTTTTTTTGGTGCTGCAGATTGAAACTAGTGCCTTATGCATGCTAAGCTCATGATCTACCTCTGAACTACACCCCCAACCCCCAGTCCCTAGCACAAAGTTTTAAAAAATTTAATACGGCCATCAATGAATTAAAAATTTAAAAGACACAATTGAGCTATTCAAACAACTTGTTACTGACCTTGTTCTAGTCTGAAGAGAGTCTTTTCCAACTTTTCCATTTCGTTCAGTAGCAAAATTCGAATCTGTTTACTGTGTGCCATTCTGGCTTCTGGAGGATTTGAATTCTTTCAGGAAAAATAAAAGGACTCCAAAGTCGAATGAGTTATCCCTAAGAAACAACAACAACAAAAAAGGAATTACAAAAAAGAAAAGAACTATTGCCAGAAACTCTTGAGAGCTGCCAGCGGCACTTACATGTTCTAAAAGTGGTTTAACCCTAGCAGAGCAACGAGAAAGATCCCTATAAAGAAATCCCAGGGAGCAAATTAATAGTTGTTCCCGCTTTTAAAAGCACATCGAGGAAGACTGCAGCAAATCTGTATATACTTATGTAGAGTAGATTCTTACAATCAGAAACAACAAAACAAACTCTAAAGCATTCTCAGAGAAAAACTACATTTAGGAAAGCCTGAAGCTGGGGCGGGGGGGAAATTTCTCAGCCCCGAGCCAAAGGGCGGCCAGGCTCCAAATGGCACTTCTGCTTACAGGAGATTAGTCTTCTCCAGGATAACAGGTGGGAGATCGCCCCATTCCCAAATTCGGGTCGGAAGCCACCAATGGGGAGGTGAGAGCCGAGGGTAGGGTAGCAGTTGTTGCCCCGGGAATAGCTGCCGCAGACATAGGATGTGCCGCGAGAGCTATAGATAGAAAGACCGCGCTTCCCCGACCCGCAGCCGCAGCCGCGCACTTACGGGAGCGGGTCGGCGCCGCGGAGGCCGGGCTCGGGCTCGGGCTGCGGCCGAGGGCGCCGGGGGCGGAGCGCGGCGCGGCCGGGCGCCGTCAAGGGCAAAGGGAGGGGCGGGCCGGCGGCGCGCAGCGCGCTCCCGCCTCGCGCGGCCCCGGCGAGCCCCCGGCCGTGCGCGCCCGCGCTCGGTGGGCGTGGCGCGTCCCCTCGCCCACTTCCGGGAGCCGCGGGACGGGACCGCTGGGCGACCTCTTGTCTCGCGAGAGTATGCGTGGCCGCCGCGGGAGCCGCTTTCTCCCGGTTTGGGGAGGGGCGATGGTCCTGGCGCACCCCCTCATTGAACAGTCTTCCAGATCAGGGTTGAACATTAAAATCCCGCAGTCCAGGCTAGGAACTAGAGGTTGACCGCCCAGCAGGATCCTGTTGTAGGAAGGGCTCTATGGGGGGTGGGGGAGCGACCTGGCTTCTGGTGCTTCTTGTACCAAGACATATATATATATATTTTAAACCTGGCCTAAGTTCTCTGAGCCTTGGTTTCTCTGTGTCTAAAGTAAGGCACTTGCCGGGCGTAGTGGCGCACGCTTGTAATCCCAGTACTTGGGAGGCTGAGACAGGAGGATCGCACAGGTTCAAAGCCAGCCTCAGCTACTTAAGCTCTCAGCAACTTAGTGAGACCCTGTTTCCAAATAAAAAGTATAAAACTGGTCTGGGAATATAGCCCGGAGGTAGAAAAGCTCCTGGGTTCCACTCCCCAGTACCACAAATAAAATAAGGTACTGGCTACAATTTCTGAATGCTTCTAACAGGTGTCTATCGCTGTTTGTCTGGGAACATCTACCTGAAAGCAAACACACAGGACTGAAGGACTAGGTGGGTGCAGCGTGGCCAGTTGACAAACAGAGGAGAGTGCAAATACCACGAGTATTTACAATATCTGGTCATACGTAAAGTGCACTGGTCAGGCCTGCAGATCATAAGCAGATTAGGCGGAGTGCATTTTAGACCAAAAATTCAGGACTCAATGCAGGTGCCTAGGAGATTTCATGCCTGAGAGGAAAAGAAAAGCCATCTTCCAGAGCTTTGCCAGGGCACCTAATGGTCAAGAGAAAAGATTTGGGTTAAGTTAGCCAGGTATGTGTAAGAATCTTGCTTTATTTACTAAACTAATAGTTCGGTAGGTCCGAGGATAATGAGTTTTTAAAAATGCTGAAATAGCTGTGTGCCATGGCATGCACCTATAATCCCAATAAATGGGAGGCTGAGACATAAGGGTGGCAGGTTCAGGCCACCCTCAGCAACATGGGAATACCTGTTTAAAAATTTATTTATTTAAGCCCGGCGTGGTGGCGCACGCTTGAAATCCCTGCGCTTGGGAGGCGGAGACAGGAGGGCGAGACAGGAGGATCACGTAGGTTCAAAGCCAGCCATGCTGGCTTAAAGGAGACCCTGTTTCCAAATAAAAAAAATACTATATATATATATATATATATATATATATATATATATATATATATATCGGGCTTCAGGGGTATTGTACTTCTGAGCTACACTCCCTGCCCCATTTTTTTTTAATTCTTTAATTTGAAACAGGGTCTCACTAAGTTGCAGAGGGCTTCACTAAGTAGCTGAGGCTGTCTGGGAACTGGGATCCTTCGGTCTCAGCCTCCCCAGATGCTGGGATTACAAGCATGCACCGCCACCACCATCTGTTTCAAAATGTAAAAAGGACTGGGCATGGAGCTCAGAGGTAGAATATCCTTAAACTTAACTCTCACCACCACCACCAAAAAGTAAGTTTGTTTCAATAGATTTCCTATAGTGGCTAAGCTGGTTGCAAATGGTCTAGAATTGAGTTGCAGAACCCACAGTTTATTTTGCCAGTCACAGAGGTGCTGGACATGCAACAATAAAACAGCCATTGCCCTCATGGAACTCTTACATATTAAAGGTGAGAAATAGATGAGTAAAGTATATAAGATAATAGTAAGGCAAGGAAATGTGGAAGTCAGGAGAGGAAAGTGTGCAATTCTAAAAACAATACTTAGGAAACTGAGGCCAGACTGAGAGAAGAGGATTGTGTACAGAGAACGACAGAAGGTTGTATGCAGAAGTGATGTAAGCGCAAAAGTTAGGACAATGTAGTTGAGTGAGAGGTTGGGCAGATAGAGGGTGTGTCAGTCAGCTGTCCATAACTCTAACAAACACCTGACCTGATACATGGAAAGGGTTATTTTCTCAAAGTTTCGGAAGGTTTGAGGCCATGGAGAGTTGGCTCAGTTGCTTTGAAGCCTATAGCAAAGCAGTATACCATTATGAGAGCACCTGGGAGAAGAAACCTCTCACTCATGGCAGCCAGGAGGCAGAGAGAGAGAGAGAGAGAGAGAGAGAGAGAGAGAGAGAGAGAGAGAGAGAGAGAGAGAGAGATTGAAAAGAAGAAGAAGAAGGAGGAGGAGGAGGAGGAGGAGGAGGAGGAGGAGGAGGAGGAGGAGGAGGAGAGATTGAACTGAGGGACTTTCTACCTCCAAGCTACACCTCTGTCCCTTTTCATTTATTTTTGTAACAGGGTCTTGCTAGGTTTCTGAGAGTCTCATTGAAGTTGTCTTTGAACCTGCAATCCTACTCTCTCAGCCTCCCAAGTATTGATATCACAGGCATGTACCACTGTGCCCTGTTTTAGATTAGTTTTAATCTCTGAATTGCAGTTAAGAAGTTCATCCATAAAATGAAAACATTTTACTTGCAAGATCAGGTATGAAGATTAAATGAAATAAAGCATTTGAAATGATTCTAAAATGGTATTTAGCAAATACAGTAATCTTTTAACAAGTAGTAGCTTTAAAAAAAAAAAAAGGGTGTTGTCCAGTTGGTGCTGCTGGGTCAAGGGTTGTGTTCAGACAAATCAGATAAAGAGGAGGCTCCCAGGACCTGGCAGAGGCAAGGGGTGTCATGTTTCTCCCTGTGACCCACAGTTTCAGCCCAAATCACTGAAAAGAGAGGAGGGGCAGAGCCTAAGAACAAAACAAGGACTAGCCAGTATACAACAGATATTTGTTAGAATATATATTTAGATGCTCATATAAAAAGGTAAAGATAGATATATTTCTATTTAGAATAAAACTTGGACTCAGTTTGTTTAGAAAAAAAATCATTTAAAAAATTCCTAGCTGGGTGTGGTAATGAATGCCTATAATCTTATGTCTTGGGAGAATCACGGGTTCGAGGTCAGCCTCAGCAACTTAGCTAGGCTCTCAGCAACTCAAAACAAAACATAACAAGGAATGGGGTATAGCTCAGAGGCAGAATACCCCTGGGTTCAATCCCTAGCACCACACACACACCACCAAAAAAATTCTAATCATTGATAATAACAAATCATTGATAATAACAAATAACAAATTGATAATAACAAATAACATGCTGAAAACAATGCATGGAATACTTGGAAACCATGTCGTGAGAAAACTCAAGAAGGTTTTGTTTTTAGTGGTGAACTTTTCTTTTAGGGTAAATCTTTTCAAATGTTCTTCAGCTCAAAGTTTAAAACTAATTCATTTTACCCTTGCAAATAAATTTAACTTCCTGTTAGAGTTTCTATAACGGAGGGCTTAGGGTTGACATCTGGTTAGGAAAAGGGGACTTGAAGCTGATTTTCTGTATTTGGGAGCCCAGGATAGCACTGCCCAGTCCCAGCCACGTGGAGCCCAAGATGACACCGCCCAGTCCCTGCCATGTAGAGGCCAAGATGGGAAATCTAGCTCAGGGAGCAGAAATGAAACCTGACCTGAGCTCCCATATTGGTATCCCTGCCCGTTATTGAGCCAGTCGACACCTGTCTTACTGGGGCCGTATAACTGTATGCTGACTTAGCTTTGCTCTCTGAGCTTCACTGGTGAATAAACTTGCTGCCTCCTGATCCAGCCTCTGGGTCTCACATCTCTGTGGACCTGACTCTCCAGCAACACAATGGCTTAAATAAGATATAAGTTTCTTTCCCGTGCAAAAGCCAAGATATAAGCAGTTCAAAGCAAAGCTGGAGGGGCATCTTTGTGAAGCCATCAGGAATGCAGGCTCCTTCTACCTCATCCCTTTTTCCCTTTTACTGTGTGACTCTCAACTGTGTAATCTGGCTGCCAGAGCTATTTTCAGGCAGCAGGATTGAGAACAAGGAAAAGGTGAATTGCCCTCCTTTTAGGAGAATTCCGGAAAATACCATGACATTTCTTTCATCTTGTGCACACAAATGCAACCTTTACCCATGCAGCAACGAGACTAGCTAAAGCCCAGGTTTTGTTGTAAAGGAAAGGGAGACTGGGTTTTGGCAGATAGTCTCTGCCTCGGTTCGCATACATGGTACTCCACTAAGTTATGGAGGCCTTGCTAAGTTCCTGAGGCTGGTTTTGCACCTGTGATCCTCCTGTCTCAGCCTCCCAAGTACTGGGATTACAGGTGGGTGCCACCGTACTGGCTACCTGACTCATTTCAGGTGTTATCAACGTAAGGTACTTTGCTGGAAGAGGATGGAAGGCTGAGGCTAGAAGACTTCAGGAGGAATGTCTCTAAGGAAAAAAGTGAGAGAAGACTGATTATTTGATGTGCTTGACCATATTGAGAGGGTTTTCAGAAACACCTCACTTGCTTTTTTAATCAGAAAGCTTGGTTGTGAATCATTGTTTGACACACAGAAAACTAAGTAAACACACACACACACACACACACACACACACACACACACGCAGTCCTGTTGGAGCATGCTGCTTTACATCTATCAGCCAAGTGAGTTTGCAAAAACTGGACTCTATAACTGGGCCAATTTCTGCTCCCAGTCTCAGACGGGCTGGGGGAATCATGCTTGCTGCGTGTTCACTCCCCAAAGGAAGGATGGGATGGAGGTAAGCCAGCCTCACAGTCCAAATTTACCAATCAGTAAGTCTCTCTACCTCCACGGGAATGGAGTGAGTTAGAGAACAAAGAGAAGCCAGGGCTTGTTCAGGGAAATCCTCTCCTCAAAGAAAGCAAGAAATAGGGAAAGCATCTTTCTCAGACATTATGCAAGTCATCTTACCTCTTTTGTTTCCTAATTCCCAAGCTGTTATTGATCTTCCAAGGATCACAAAAATGAAATATATGAAATGTTTTAAAAATTAATATGTGTCCTATTACTACTTAATAATAACTAACATTTAATAAACACCTAAAGTGGCAGGTACTCTTTAACCCATTTTATGAGTGAACTCAATTCCCAAAACAAACACTATCTTACCACTAATTTAAATAAAAGAAAACTGGGTCCTCAAGATTAACTTGTTTGGGTCATATATGAGCAAATGGGTGAAGGTGACTTCAGTTGCTTTCTCAGGGATTCTTTTCCATGAACCCTGTATATGAGGGCATGAATGCTATTTCTATGGTCTGGTATCAATAAAAGCTCTGTAAATTGAATTGGAAGGTTGCTGACTTTATATATGGCTGTGTCAAGAATGGCTATCTCTTAGTCAAGGTGCAGTGGTGCAAGCCTATGATTTCAGAACGTGGGAGGCAGAGACAGGAGGATAGCGGGTTTCAGGCCAGCCTCAGCAACTCAGTAAGACTCCCAGCAACTTAGAGACCCCTTGTTAAAAAAAAAAAAGAACACCAATACACACACTCAAAAGGCTATGGGTGTAGCTCAAAGGCAGAGTGTTCCTGGGTTGAATCTTCAGTAACACCACACACACACACACACACACACACACACACACACACACACACAATTATTTCTTAACTCACTATCAGGAAGTCTTTGACTGCCCTGCCACCCCTCCTTGGGTCTAGGCTTAGTGCTCCTGTAAGCTCCTGTGTTGTGTGATATGTGGCATCATGTTGTGTAAGAATTGCCTTTTTAATTTCTCCCTTAACCATCAGAGTCTGAGACAGGGACTGAGTATTCTGTCTCTGGATGGTGGAGTTACATTGCTTGCATATACTAAGAAAAGTTTGTGTTTTTTTTTTTTTATGAGTTTTGGGGATGGAATCCAGGGGCATTTGACCTCTGAGCTACATCCCCTGCTCTATTTTTTTATTCTTTATTTTGAAGCAGGGTCTCACTGAGTTGCAGAGGGCCTTCACTAAGTAGCTGAGGCTGTCCTTGAACCGCAATCCTCCGAGTCTCAGCCTCCCGAATGCTGGGATTACGAGCGTGCGCCACCACGCCTGGCTAAGAAAAGTACTTTATTCTTAAAACCTTCTTTGATCTCCCTTATCATTTCCCAACTTCCAGGCAGGTAGAGAAAACAAAACCAATTTTAGTCTAATCCATTTTAAAATAAATTCTGATCACACTATTTAATCTCTTTAACCCTGTCTCTGAAATAACTGTTCTGTCCCTTCAGTGGTCCTTCCTCTCCTCACTTCTCTTTATGGCTTGGCTCAAGCAGCAGAGTCTCACTTGAACATGAATGAACTCATCATTGTTCAGGGTGAGATCACTGGAAATGCATCTGTCTAGTTCTGCTCCTGATTATGTTGTTGACACAAGCTACTGATGTCTGCAGCTGATAACCGTCCTGAGCATTTTTTTATCCTTCTTGCTGCAGCAGAGTCTAAAACCATGCCCCTCCCCCTTTTGGCCTTCCTCCAGTTCCTACTTTTATTACAGATCCCTCTGAATAAATGAAACATTGTCTACCCGGTCCAAAACTCCATGCCTCCACTTCCTTTGCTGGAGTTACCTCACCTCTGCCATGGTGGGTCATGAAATGTGGTCTAGAAATGAAAACCAGGCCCTGTCTAGAACTAACCTCCTTGATTTGCTCTCTTAACTATGGTGTGCTCTCTCTTTTTGGACTTCTTAATGCCTACTCTAGCATTGCATGCCCGGGTTTAGAACAGAGAACAGAATAAAAAGGCCTCTATGCACTCAACAAGTACTGTCCTACTGTTCCTACTGTGTGCAATTCAGTGGTGAACTAACACGAAAACCCTTGCCCATGTGGGCTTCGTAATTAGGTAATCTCTGCCACCCAACTGGCTTGCTTCTATAAGGACACATCAGACCATTTATTTCACCTCCCTCTCTCTTTCAGTTTTCTCATCTCCTATCAGAGACTAATTCATTAGACCTTTACTATGAAAATAAGATATAAAAGAATAGAGAATATTTTTTTTTGAGGGTCTAGGGAAGGAACCCAGGGGCACTTGACCTCTGAGCTACACCCCCTGTCCTATTTTCTTTTTATCCTTTATTTTGAAACCGGGTCTCACTGAGTTGCAGAGGGCCTTACTAAGTAGCTGAGGCTGTCCGCGAACCACGATCCTCCGATCTCAGCCTCCTGAATGCTGGGATTACAAGCGTGCGCCACCACGCCCGGCGAGAACATTTTGTAAGAGAACAAAGGAAAAAATCTCTGTAGTCTTGCTGCAAAATCCTACTTTGAACATCAGATTTGTTAAGGATGAACTCTTCTTTTTCTTTGAATTTATTCTATAACAATCCAGGTCCCCTACTTAGGTAGATGGGTATTTTAGGCCAAATGGAGAAAGTTTTGCATGTTTCCAAGGTAAATTAAAAAGATGTTAATATTGCTAAAGATATTAACCTGGGGCTGGGGTGTAGCTTAGTGGCAGGGTGCTTGCCTAGCATGCCCAAGGCCCTGGGTTCAATCCTCAACACCACAAAGGAAAAATAAAAGATCAATTTATTGCTTTGGGGTCTCCATTGCCTGGGCAATTTCCATAATGAATTGTGTTTTATGAATAAATTGCATTGTAATAGCTATACTTTTGCTTCTGGGTTTAATGAATAATTTGCTTGAAATAACTTTTTAAAAAATCTTATTTTTTCCCTTTTGTTTTTTTCTCCTTCTATTTTTTAATATCTTTTATAACAAGGATCCCAGAACAAATACACTGATCTATATTTATTTTATTTTCCCCAATTTTTAAAATTGTGGCACAATATACATAACATAAAATTTGCCTTCTTAACCATTTTTGATAGTACCTTCATAATTCATATTTTTGCCCATCTATATATACCATCTCTTTAGAACTCTTTTCTTCTGGTGTAGTGCTGGGGATGGAATCAGGGCCTTATACCTATATCCCAGCCCCAGAACTCTTTTCATCTTACAAAACCTCTATACTCATTAAGCAAAAAATTCTCCCTCTTCCCAACTCCTAGTAATTTATGGCTAGCATAGTGCTACCTGCTAAATTTACTGGGTTTTTTTCCCCAGAATTATCTCCCTCATTTTCATAATTTTGTTTAGTTTTTCTATTTAATTTTTAATTTTCTCAGCTAAGAATATAAATGGATTTGACAGCTGGTGTTACTGGTTCTTTGCCTAGTTCAGAAGGATGGGAAATTAACAAACCTCTCTAAGCAAAGCTTCCATAGTGGGTGAATTTGTAAGAATGCATCCAGTTTCCTGACCTAACAGTTGTCTTTCTTTCTTAACAGAGTAAGCTCCTTGAGAGGAGAAAGTGTCTTTTCTCTGAATCTCCAGTACTCAGAACAGGGCCTATTGTATCACAAGCACTTAACATATTGGAAATGAACTGAAGGATAGCAGTGTGTGCCCTGCCTTTTCTCCCCTCTCCTTTCCTAAGAGAGAATGCACCAAACTCAGTAACTTCCATAAAGCTGATTTACTGCGAAGTACAAACCTGAGAGTATTTGACTTCTGTAAATACTGCAAAAGTAAGCAGTTATGCCATTTTACTCAGGATTGTTGAAATGAAAACTTCAGTTTGTTATTAAGAAAGAACTGTGATGGTTTATACCATGCCATTATTGATTGCATTCTCTTTTCAAAGCCATAAAGACTCATGTATTATTCAGTTCTCAACAGCTTAACTGGTAGACTGTCTAAGGATGGATGGCCAAACAGAAATTTAAAATCAGAATTGGAAAATAATGGTACTTTAACCTCTCAAAGTCGGTCTTAATTTTGTACAGGTTATCACACAGTATTTTGTGTGAACATAAAATTAGGTAAAGTATAATCTATGAGTGGTGCCTGCTGTCTACATTCTCAGTTTGATGGTGAGAACAGCCTAACTTACCAGAGCACTTGTCAGAAGTATTTCACTGCCATCAAGTAAACGCAGAGGAAAGGTCAGCGGTGGCTACAAAGGCCAATCTATTTTAATTGCCTAAGGTTAAAAAAAGCCCTCTTCTCAATTTACTGTGGTGCTGAGAGTCATTTTCCTGCTTACACAGTGTTAAAGTGCCTGTATATCTTGAATGCAACATAGTAGGAAATCAACAAAGCATTAAATTAAGTTAATCAGCATGTTGTAAAGTTTATCGTATGAACATAGCTTACATGTCCTGTCAAGGCAAATGATTGCTCATTGGCCACAGAAAAATACCAATAAGATTTAATTTTCTTTTCTTTATAGTTTTATTGGTGCAATATATATGTCATAGTGAGATTCAAAGTGATATAAACATATGTACTCACAGCCCTTGGTGTATGTCCCTCTTTATACCTGACCCCAATACTTCCTTCCTCACAATACATATTTCATTGCTTTTTTTGTGTGTGTGTGGTTCTGGGGATGGAACCCAGGGGCATTCTACCTCCGAGCTACACCCCTAGCCCTATTTTTTTATTCTTTATTTTGAAACAGGGTCTCACTGAGTTACAAAGGGCCTAAGTAGCTGAGGCGGTCTACAAATGGTGATCTTCCTGTCTCAGCCTCCCAAATGCTGGGATTACAAGCGTGTGCCACCACACCTGGCTCATTTCTTTCTTTAAGAAAGTCTTTTACTGGAAAGAATTTATGTAGAGATTCAAACACAATAGAGTTGCATCTTAAAAATATATGAGGTTTTGCCGGGCGTGGTGGCGCACACTTGTAATCCCAGTACTTGGGAGGCTGAGACAGGAGGATTGCAGGCTTGAAGCCAGCTTCAGCAGCTTAGTGAGGCTCTCAGCAACTTAGTGAGACCCTGTTTCCACATAAAAAAAAAAAAAATATATATATATATATATATATATATACACACACACATATACATATGAGTTTTGGGTGAATTAAATTGAAATTGACAAAATTATGTATGTACTTGTACAAATATGTAAAATAAACCTCACTATATAAAAGGCAAATTAAGCTGGGCATGGTGTCACATGCTTGTAATTCTAGTACTTGGGAGGCTGAGACAGAAGGATCGCAGGTTCACTACCAGCCTCAGCTATTTAGTGAGGCTCTTTGCAACTTAGACCCTGTTTCAAGATTTAAAAAATAAATTAAAAAATAGGGATGGGGGTATAGCTCGAAGGTAGAATGCCCTTGTGTTCAATCCCCAGTACTGCAAAACTTATATACATACATACACACATACATGTTAAAAAAAAGAGAGAGACAAAAAAAAAAGAAACTATATGAGGCTTAATTTTGATAATAATGATTTTTTTTTTTTTTTTTTTTTTTGGTGGTGGTGGTACTGGAGATGGAACCCAGGGGCTTTCTTTTCTACCTTAGAGTAGAACCCAGGCCACACTCCCAGGCCTCTTTTATTCTTTTATCATATTTTATTTGGAAACAGGGTCTCACTAAGTTGCTGAGAGCCTCACTAAGTAGGTGAGGCTGGCTTTGAACCTGCACAATCCTCCCATCTCCACCTCCCAAGTGCTAGGGTTACAAGTGTGAGCCTCCATGCCCGGCTTGATCATAATGATATTTTTAAGTGTACATGCCCAGCTTGATCATAATGATACTTGAATTGTTCTTATATACACATTCATATCTGAACTGTTTCAAAATGTAGCCTTTCAACTAGTTTTGCATACTTAATTTGTTCTGTAGGATCCATCTTAATCGACATTTCTGTCCTTTCAACGTTTATTGATTCTTTGATTCTGTAAAATAAATTTTAAAAAGTAATGAAAATTTAAGATACAATCTAGTTCTTTTGTATTCCATAATAATAGTAACATTAAAGCCGAAGTGTCAAGAAATCTTGTGTTCATAATTCTGTACTGTTTAGGAGAGAAAGCCACATAAAAAGAACGCTAGAGTGCAGGTCAGGAAAGGCAATTCTAGAACCTACTGAACCACTCAGTAGTTGTTCAGAATAGACAGAGCACTTTGAAGAGCCTTAATTTTGTATCAAGACAATGACCTTTAAAATAGAATGCAGAAATAGAAAATCTACATTTTGTTTGCCTAGATACTATCCATAGTTCAAACATCCATGAAATTTCTGCTAGACACAGTGGCTACGGTACTGCATTTCAGGAAGATCTGGTGAGCTCTGGGGTAACCTAACTCATGAGATAGCTGCTCTCTGGACAGTAGATTGAGGAAACCCTGTCCTCATGCTGCAAGACCAGTGGGCACTGGATGAAGAAATCCTTCAGGGATGTTAAGACTCCCACCAGCTCACTCTCTCCCACAGAAATTACAGAAATCCTGGGACTCCTGTAGAACCGCTGATCCTTCGCCTACTGTTGGCACTGTACGTTTTGCTGTGTAATCCTCCTCGTAGGAGCTGCTCCTCCACTGTGGATCAAGCAGTGCTATGGGTGAGCTCAAGGCTGCTCCTCACAGCTGTCTTCTGTCCCAGTCAGAGGCTCAGCCACAGGACTCGGGCCACCATGCTCAAAACAGTAACCCTTAGTTCTGGCCTCCCACGTATCCTGTATCTGTCTCTTATTCTGAGGTATTCTGAGCTTGGACAGAATGGAATTTCTTAGAATCCCAGAAGACTATTTCATTTATTTTTTATTTTTATTTTTATTTTTTTGGTGGTACTGGGGGTAGAACCCAGAGGCTTTCTACCTCCAGACTATACTCCCAGACCCATTTTATATTTTATTTGGAAACAGGGTCTCACTAAGTTGCTGAGAGCTTCACTAAGTAGCTTAAGCTGGCTTCGAACCTGTGCGATCCTCCTGTCTCAGCCTCCCAAGCGCGGGGATTACAAGCGTGCGCCACCACGCCCGGCTCCAGAAGACTATTTCATGATGTTTATGTGTATGAATATTGTGGAACCAGTTTCTACCTCTTATATGTATTTTCCAAATTTTCTACAATTAAACTATATTTGGGGATGGAACCCAGAGGCATTCTACCTCTAAGCTACACCCCCAGCCCTATTATTTATTTATTTATTAATTTTTTTGGTAGTACTTGGGGTGGAACCCAGGGGCTTTTCTACCTCCGGGCTATATTCTCAGACCTATTTTATACTTTATTTGGAAACAGGGTCTCACTAAGTTGCTGAGAGCCTCACTCAGTAGCTGAAGCTGGCTTTGAATATGTGCGATCCTCCTGTCTCAGCCTCTCATGTTCTGAGATTGCAAGCATGTGCCACCATACCCAGCCCTATTTTTTATTCTTTGCTTGAAACAGGGTCTCACTGAGTTGCAAAGGGCCTCTCTAAGTATCTCAGGCTGTTTGCAAACCATGATTCTCCTTGTCTCAGCCTCCCAAATGCTGGGATTACAAGCGTGCGCCTCCACACCTGGCTTTAAACTATGTTCATATGGCCACATTTACCATAGGTTGCATCATCGCTGAGGTGTCAAAGTTTCTTGACACCAATTATTTTGTATATTTACTGGTCATCTAGTCTGTTCAGGATAACCTTATATCTTACAATTATCTGATTAATATATAATCAAAAGTAATGGAAACCGAAATCATGAAAGTACAGAATTAGTTTTCTTACAAGAAATAACTGAGCCAAGTGATGTGTGGCATCTACACTTTCACTAGTAGCGTTTTGTTGGCCAGTACCTACAGGAATGCTTAAACGTGTGCAGGTTAGTTATATTTTATTTGATGATACTGCTACAAATCTATTTGTTCCTTCCATATTGTTAACTTCATTATTTCAGGCTTAGAGAAGTTGCTATTGAAAGTAGCATATTCATCAGCTAACTTAAACTTGTAATACTGGTGATAGTATTTGATAATTTTATAGCACTTTACAGATTTTTAAGGTATCGCAGTATTTGTGATTCCATTTAGCCTTTACCACAATTTTGTGAAAAAGACAAGCTAGTTACCAACTCCATATTATAGATAGAAAAATGAGGTCATAGGTAAGGGTTATGGCTCTGTTTTCTCTGCTACTATTTCCTAGTTTGTGAATGTCTGGATGTTTCTATGGCTTAAGAAATACCTGCTGGGTTTACTGGGTACTAAGTCAGGAGTTAACAGTATTTTGCTATTCAAAATATGATTCAAAGACCAGCAGCATTGCCATCACCTGGGAACTTGTTGGAAATGCGAACCTCAGGCCTAATGCTAGACCTGCTGAGTTGGAGCCTGCACTTCAACATGATCTCCAGGTGATTCATAGGTACAGTCTACCTGGAGAAGCACTAATTAATCAACCATGCCTTTGTGCCTCAAGTTTATGTTTTACTAAACCTCTTTTTATTTGTGTGTGGGTCTGGGGATGGAACCCAGGGGCATTTGACCTCCAAGCTACATCCCCTGTACTATTTTTTATTCTTTATTTTGGAACAGGGTCTCACTGACTTGCAGAGGGCCTCACTAAGCAGCTGAGGCTGTCCGCGAACCGCGATCCTCTGGTCTCAGCCTCCCAAATGCTGGGATTACAAGCGTGCGCTACCATGCCCAGCTTAAACCTCTATTTCTAAGGATCATCTACTTTCTACTTTTCTGAGATCTACTGAGGATCACATGGCTAATTTAGTTGGATTATTAATATTTTTGTGTGTGTGATACTAGGGATTGAGCCCCGGAGCATTCTACCTCCTAGCTGCACTCCCAGCCCCATGTATTATTATCATTTTTTATTTTGAGACAGGCTCTCACTAAGTTGCAGAGGGCCTTACTAAGTAGCCGAGGCTGGCCACGAACCTGCGATCCTTCTGTCTCAGCCTCCAAAGTACTGGGATTACAATCATGCGCCCACCATACCCTGCTAGTTGAATTACTTTTTTATTATAATTTTAAGGCCTATCACTTTGTGGGTCCCAAGCTGTCCCTTTCTAATTTGTCAGAGAAAAGAGAATTTTTTTTTTATCTCATGTTTTCACCTCTTTGTCTTTGATATATATGTATATATTTTTTTAAGGCAAGGGGGCAGAGGCGGCGCCGTTTCTGCTGTATAACAGGGTCGCAGCAGGGAAGAGAATTCCTCAGGGCTGGAAGACTCTGTCAAAACTGAAGCCATTATCCCTCTTGATTTTTGTTATAATAATGATAATATTAATAAAATTTGAAAATTGATTTGAGTGGGGATTGCTGTTTTGTAATAATTTGAAAAAAGATGTGAATATGACTGGAAAATGCCCTAAGATTTGTGCTGGGAATAGCACTAAGAAGAATATGACTACGGGGAAACTTTCAAGAAGATACATAGAAAAGAGCTCTTTACATCTTTGCTTAAAACACCTAAATCCAGCCGGGCGTGGTGGCGCATTCTTGGGAGGTGGAGACAGGAGGAGCGCGTTGGTTCAAAGCCAGCCCCGCTGGCTTAAGCGACCCTGTTTCCAAAAATAAAAAAGTATAAAATAGGTCTGGGAGTGTAGCTAGGAGGTAGAAGGGCTCCTAGGAACCCCAGCACCACCAATAAAATAAAATAAAATAAACCGAAAAAACACCTAACTCACTTAAGGTTTTAGCCATGAAAGAAAAAGTTAACTTTAGGCAAATTATACCTGCTGTGCAAGGCCCTCCTATGTTGTTTATAAGTTAGGGGGTCAACTACAGTATCCCCCTCAGGAGTATAGCGCTAATCAGAATACTTTTCCACCTCCTACCAATCCTCAACTTTTTTATACAGGAGTATATGATGAGAATGGAAAGCACAGAGTTAATTTTACTGGAAAATGGCTTGAAGTCAAGACTTTGCCATTCTTGTAGAGGTTGGATAGGCAGGGACCTCCTTGGTGCCTGCTCACAAAAGCACAAAAGAATTCT
>NC_137788.1:89345817-89355817 GCF_963383645.1 Muscardinus avellanarius | reverse complement strand
TGTTTGTTTGTTTGTTTGTTTGTTTGTTGGCAGTACTGGGAATGGAACCTAGGGACATTCTACCTTTGAGCTATACCCCCAGCCCTATTTTTTATTCTTCATTTTTGAAACAGGGTCTCACTGAGTTCCAGAGGGCCTCACTAAGTAGCTAAGGCTGTCTGTGAGCCGCAATCCTTCTGTCTCAGCCTCCCAAATGCTGATATTATAAGTGTGTGTCACCACATCGGCTCAGTGCCCTAAAGTTTAGAAAGCAATCTTATTAAGATTGATTCCTCCCTTTCAGGTTTTAACATTATTTTAATTATCCAATGCAATGTATATAATTATATTAAATAATGAAAAGAAAATTTGAATCTACTCACATAATCATTAGTTGTTTGTTCTGTTCATCATATCCATGATTCCTATGTCCTAAGTTTAGAATTCATCCCAAATATGTAATCTCTGCAGGGTCAAGAGGAAAAAGTTTTAAAATGCACAATTCCTAATTTAAAAGATTATTTTTACACCAGTATCATCTAATTTTAGTGCTATAATAAGGTTTTCCTAAGTGAAAAAAAATCAAATTAATAGAATTTTTTTTTTCTGTGGGTCTGGGGATGGAACCCAGGGGCATTCTACCTCCGAACTATACCCCCTTCCCTATTTTTTATTCTTTATTTTGAAACTGGGTCTCACTGAGTTGCAGAGGGCCTCACTAAGTAGCTGAGCCTGTCTGCAAACCGTGATCTTCTGGCTTCAGCCTACTGAATGCTGGGATTACAAGCATGCGCCACCACACCCGGCTAATAGAAATTTTGTCAGTATTGTTTGTATTTCTCCCAGAAACTCTAAGTAGTTTTCAGATAATCATTTTTTGTGTGTGTTTGGGGATTAAACCCAAAGGTGTTCTGCTTCTGAGCCAAACCTCCCAGCCTTATTTTATATATTATTTGAAACAGGTTCTCAATAAGTTGTCCAGGCTGACTTTCAATTTGTAATCCTCAAACTTTTTTTTTTTTTTTTTGTGGTACTGGGGTTCCTGGAAGCCCTTCTACCTTCGGGCTACACTCCCAGACCTATTTTATATTTTTTATTTGGAAACAGGGTCTCTTAAACCAGCACGGCTGGCTTCGAAGCTGCGTGATCCTCCTGTCTCCACCTCCCAAGCGTGGGGATTACAAGCGTGCACCACCACGCCCGGCCAAACGTTGTTAATAATTGATTATGATGTGATTTGGGGGCATTTAGCTTAGAAAGGATTGATAGAAATAAACAATATTGGTAACTAAACTTCCATTATCATATACTCAACATACATATAATAACAAAGACATTTAGTACTTATAAAAGAGAAAACTGAGGAACAACTAAATCCTGACTCGTTATAACAATAAAGTGATATTAATCCATGGATAAATAAACTCTTTAACCATCTAAATATATTAAAAATATTAAGTAGCCAACTTTGAAGATTTGTGAGGGGTATATAGGTTTTCAAATTTCTTTGAAAGGAACATAAGAAAAAATATTTGGAGACAACTAATCTAAAGAAATAAATATGGATAAATAAATCAGTCACATAGCACCCGTACCGGAGACTGGATGTCTATTTTTAACTGTCCTGTTGGCTACTTCAGCAGACAGCTGTATCAGATGGGTGGAGACTGTCTAGGGTAGAAGAACATTATGTTGGCTCAGTTATTTTTAGTTGTGAAACCCTCTCTTTGAACCCTAATATTTAAAAGAGGTACTATGCATGAGGCTCTGGGCTCAATCCCTAGCACCAAAAATAAAATTAACTTAAAAAACAAACTTGAGATGGATATTTGCATGGCTTGAGGTGGAAGCACCTCCCGTTATTGCTGTAGGACATGGAGCACCGAGATCCACATGCCTATTGGCAGCAATTCTGGTCCATTCCCCTCAAGTCCTCCCCCTGCCTGTTGAGGAATTCTTGAATATTTATTGTCAATACTTAGGAGCAAGTGAGAATGAGGGCCTTGATCCCGGTGCCTTGATGCTTCCTTTTTGAAAAGTCCTCACTGGACTGCTGGCACACCAGCAGTGGTTGAATTTGAGGATACGAGGGTCTCACGTCTCTGGTGTTACTCCCGGTGAAAAGGGCTCCATTCCAGCTGACCGGTCTCCAGCCTCTGCTTGTTTCATTTATTCCCCACTACTGGGAAGCAGGCTTTGAATCTATGGCATCCCTCCAGGGAGCAGGTTCACTTTAGATTCTGGAGTCTGGTACTTTATGGACTCTGTTTCAGTAGTACTGTCCCCTGAAGATTACACTTCAACATCCAGATCTTTGAAATAACAGGTAGTGACTTCTCCTGAGTATTTGCTTTCAGGTGAACTGGTTTGGGGTGGATTCTGTCAAACAGCCTTAGGGGTGCAAAAAAATCAGTGTTCTTTCCCTTGGTTTAGTTCTAAGCTGAACACTGCTCCATTCTTTGTGTTTCTGTGATGACTTCATTTAAAAAGCTCATTGACTTTCACCGTGAATATCTTCAATCCACACAATCTTAGCTTCCTCACTCCAAAATTTCAGAGAAAAGAGGGCATGGTATTGGTTTCTTCCCTTGCAGTTCTCAAATTTTCATGAGCAAAATTTCTCTTCCTACAGATGTACTAAGAGAAAAGGTTGATTTTACTAAGGTAGTAATGAGCTTTCATCCATTCTTCAGAACTGGGGCTGTGATAACCTCTTAGAAATGCATGGTAGGCTGCAAAATCAGTGACATCATTAGCATCAGCTTGCTTGCTTAATTTGCTTGTATGACCTGTATCCCAAGGAGCAACTGTTCTGGTGTATGTGCAGGAAGGTAACTTCTTATAGATAACACTAGCTTACTCTGGTTCCCAGTGTGCATCAGAGAAGGCCAGCATCCTTTAAGACAGTATGTCTGGAAATTCTTGCCAAACGATGCATATCTAATAGGAACTATTCAATTGAGTTTTCAGAGAAAAAAAAATCCATGAATATCTTTTTTTGTGGATCTGGGGATGGAACTCAGGGGCATTCAGCCTCCGAGCTACACCCCCAGCCCTATTTTATTTTTATTCTTTATTTTGAAACAGGGTCTCACTAAGTTGCAGAGGGTGTCACTAGGTAGCTGAGGCTGCCCATGAACCGCGATCCTTCTGTCTCAGCTTTCTGAATGCTGGGATTACAAGCATGGGCCACTGTGCCCGGCCCAGTATATAATAATAGTGAGACTAAAACTGAGTTGTGGCAGGGCACTTTTTTTCTATCCAAGTAAAGCTAGAGCCACTCTGAGGTGGGACTGAGGGGCCAGAGATCCATTTCTGTATTTCATGTCCCTTTTCTGTACCACTTATAGATTATGTACAACTTCTGGCAAAGTTCTTTTTGAAATATCTGTAGAGTCAGTTTAAAATACATAAGGTATTTTAACTCTGTCCCCCCAGTCCTCTGCACCATATCCAGCAAACTTGTGTGTGTGTGTGTGTGTGTGTGTGTGTGTGTGTGTGTGTTTACTGGGGATAGACCCCAGGGGACTCACACATGCTAGGAGGCTCCAGCTCTGATATGGATTCCTGCTAAGTTGCTGTATCATCCCTAAAGAAAAGGGGGGCAGTCAAACACCATGTCCCCCAATGCCCTTTTTCTGTTCCCTAAAACCTAGTCAACTTAAAAGAACAGGAAGAGCAGGCCTTGGCTAGAATGTCCAGACATACTGTCTTGAAGGATGCTGGCCTTCTCTGATGCACACTGGGAACCAGAGTAAGCTAGTGTCATCTGTAAGAAGCTACCTTCCTGCACATACACCAGAACAGTTGCTCTGTGGGATACTGGTCATACAAACAAATTAAGCAAGCAAGCTGATGCTAATGATGTCACTGATTTTGCAGCCTACCATGCAAAACCCCTCTCTGAGTAGGGGTGGACACAGAAGTGAGGGCGCTGTGGAGAGGATTCCTGTCACTTATCCAGCTGGCTGCAGGCACTGCTTGGCAAAGCACTGCGAGGGACAGAACTCTTCTTGGAGCAGTCACTGATATCTTGTAAGCTGTCTCCCATGTATCTCACGCGGTTACTGAACACTTTCTTTGGCTTTTCTGCAGCTCACCCCTGCCCAGGCATGACTGGGCTGTGGATTAGACAGGTGCTCGGCTTGGCCTTGAATTTCCAGTCCTCTTGTCTCAGCCCTGAGTTACAGGCATATACCACTGCACCTGCCTCAAACTCATCTTTAAGTAATCCGAGCACCTTCTCTGTCACCATTTTCCCCCTGGGGACCTTTCTCCTAGAACCCTCTTTCTGCTTCTGCACTGAAGACTGATCCCTCTCTAGGCTGCTCCACATTGCTCACAGGGACTTCACCTGCCTGGCCCCCTCCAGGATAAATTTATGTGACAGGATCCCAGGTGTAATAGGATGTGTTTTTATTTTTTATTTTTTATTTTTTGTGGTACTGGGGTGGAACCCAGAGGCTTTCTACCTCCGGGCTATACTCCCAGACCCATTTTCTATTTTATTTGGAAACAGGGTCTCACTAAGTTGCTGAGAGCCTCACTAAGTAGCTGAGGCTGGCTTCAAACCTGTGCTATCCTCCTGTCTCAGCCTCCCAAGCGCAGGGATTACAAGCGTGCGCCACCACGCCCGGCTGTAATAGGATGTTATGTGAGCTTTTCCTTCTTGTCTCAGGATTACAGATAAAGTTCACATGTGAGGTCTAGGGCCACTTGGCTCTCCATATTCTAAAGAAAGACATCCACTAGACCTCGAACCTGCCTGCCAGTGCTTGAGGAACACTAGAGGGGTAGGATTTTGTCAAATCTAAACTAATGAGAAGTGGAAATTAATGAAACTAATGGGGAGTGGAAACTATGTTGGGAAGAATGCAGTTGTTGTTGTGTGTTGTGTATGCAAAGGTGAACTTGCCATAAGACAACTAATGGAAGATATTATGCAAAAAGGAATAGAGGGGTATTTTATTTCTTAGATGCTGGCTGTGCTGCAGAACCTATAGGTCCATCCTGGAGCTATCATGGAAATATGGTGATGGAATTTTAGGGAAAGTTGTCTTGTGTCCTGTCTCAGTCAACATTCACACTTCTGTAATTGAAAACAACTGACCACACCTATAATCCCAATACTTGGGAGGCTGAGACAGGAAGACTGTAGGTTTGAGGGCAGCCTAGGCAAATAGTGAGACTCTCATCAACTTAGAGAGACCCTGTTCAAAATAAAAATCAAATAGGGCTGGGGTGTAGCTCAGAAGTAGAATGCCTCTGGGTTTGATCCCTAGCACAACAACAACAACAACAACAACAACAACAACAACCCCAAACAACTGAACACACAACTTAGAGGAAGGAAGATTAATTTGTTTACATATTTTAGGAATTTTGGGTTTAGTCCATGTGAGACCAGGGTCTGCAGCATGGCAGGAAGCAGAGAAAGGAAGAGAACAAGGACTCTGCTCTCCTATGATGGGGGGAGGGAGGGAGGGAGGGAGGGCAGGATGGGGGGGGGAGACGAGAGAGAGAGAGAGAGAGAGAGAGAGAGAGAGAGAGAGAGAGAGAGAGAGAGAGAGATTGAGACTGAACCAGCAAGGGATTCAGAGACAAAGCAGTCCCTAACACCACGACCCCAGGGACCCACTTCCTCCAGCCATATCCCACCTGCCTCAGTTACCACCCAATAGATCCATCACAATGCATTTATACACTGATGAGATTACACGCCTTACCTTTGTCAGCTCTGAACATGAATCCACGAGCCCTTCAGGGACATTCTATATCTAACCATAACACGTGCCCCTAGAGCTTGAGGCAAACATAAATATACAGACTGATGCCTATTTCTAGTTCAGAGATTTCCAAGAGTCCCTCTGGGTTAGCCCAGGCCCAAGGGACTTGAGGATCATGTGGTTAGGGGTTTTCAATATCTACAGCAAGGCATAGGTCCCTATGAAGCCCTCGCTAGTCCTTTGCAGATGTTCCTTTCTCTTCAGTGTCTTCTCCTTTGATTTGTAATAAATATTTCCAGCTTTGCTTTCTAATTGTTTTCTGTTAATTTTGGCCTCTGATTTGAAGACCTTCTGTGGTAGGAACCATTTCTTTTCTTCATTCCTCAACAGTAATTAGTTGTAGGCTTGTATAATTTTTCGCTGAATAGTTATCACACCCAATACATAATCAGAGTCCACAGTGAATATGGGTACCCATGTTGGCAGTGATATTAACATATTAATAATTTAGCTACAGAATCCAAAGGAAATGATGCTATCACTTGAAAGGAGAGTCTAAACTTCTCCAGTGGCTATTCTGATTTAGTCAAATACGGAGTTGTAACTGGATATGAAGCAGATGTGTTTACTCGATCTATTATGATAATTGCTGGAAAATACTCTGAGTATGCATCTTATAAACCAGATGTTCTTGCCGGGCATGGTGGCACACGCTTGTAATCCCTGCGCTTGGGAGGTGGAGACAGGAGGATTGCTCAGGTTCGAAGCTAGCCGCTCTGGCTTAAGAGACCCTGTTTCCAAATAAAAGAATATAAAATAGGTCTGGGAGTGTAGCCTGGAGGTAGAAGGGCTTCCAGAAACCCCAGTACCACAAAAATAAATGAGTAAATAAATAAATAAATAAATAAAAGCCAGATGTTCTTAGCCTTGGTTGTAACCAAGTGGATGAAGCCTGAGGCCTTAGGAATTGGCCACCTAGGAGCCAAACACAACACACTCAATATATGTTTGACCGAACAAGCATTTTCTATGTTTTCTTCCTCCTTGCTAACTCCAACCCTAATGATCACCAATTTCTGCTGATTCTGTGTCTAAAGTGACACTCAACAGCGTGGGCATCTCAAATCTAACTTGTCTAAAAACAAACTTTGTCATGCTCTATTCCCTCCACCTCCCTTCTCTCTGCCTATTCAGGCTGATAACAAAATCCCACAAAGCAGCCAGGCAAAGTGGTGTACACCTGTAATCCCAGTATTTGGGAGGATGAGACCAAGTTTTGAGGTTTGAGGCCAGTGCACATATAAAGAATATATATATATTCTTTAGTGAGAATATATATATATGTAGATATATATGTGTGTGTGTGTGTATATATATATATATATATATGTATATATATATATATATATATTTTTTTTTTTTTTTGGTGGTACTGGGATTCCTGGAAGCCCTTCTACCTCCGGGCTACACTCCCAGACCTATTTTTACATTTTTATTTGGAAACAGGGTCTCCTAAGCCAGCATGCGCGGCTGGCTTCGAACCTACACGATCCTACGATCCTCCTGTCTCTGCCTCCCAAGCGCGGGGATTACAAGCGTGTGCCACTCACGCCCGGCTGTGAGAACCTATTTTGAGGTTAAAAAAAAAAATGAAAAGAAATGGGCATATAGTTCAGAGATAGTATGCCCCAGATTCAATTCCCAGTGCAACCAACCAATCAATAAATACCTAAAGAGCCAGGTGTGGTGGCATACTCTTGTAATCCTAGCATTTGAGAGGCTGAGACAGGAGGATCTGAATTCGTGGCCAGACTCAGCTACTACTTAGTAGGGACCTTTGCAACTCAGTGAGAGCCTGTTTCAAAATAAAGAATGAAAAGATCAGGTGTGGTGGTCACGCTTGTATTCCCCAGCTGTCTGCGGACAGCCTCAGCTACTTAGTGAGGCCTTTAGCAATTCAGTGAGATCCTGTTTCAAAAAAATATAAAGACTAAAAAATAGGGGTGGGGGTGTAGCTTGGAGTTAGAACACCCCTAGGTTCCATCCCCAGTACCGCAAAAAAGAAAAGAAAAGAAAAAGAATAAAATATAGAGCTGGGGGTGTAGCTTGGAGGTAAAATGCCCCTGGGTTTCATCCCTAGTACTGTAAAAAAAATAAAAAAATAAACTAAAAGTAAATAAATAAATACTTTAAGCCAGGAAGCTCATAAACAATGGAAATTTACTTCTCACAGTTCTGGAGGTCAGAAGTCCAAGATCAAAGTACCTGCTGATTTGGTGCCTGGTGAGGGCTCTGTTCCTGGTTCATAGATGGTGCCTTCTTTAGAGTCTTTACATGATGGAAGGGGTAAGGCAGCTCCTCATTTTCTCTTGTAAGGGTGCTAACTCCATTTGGGAATTGATTAGGTGACACTTCATCCCCCCTAGGACTTCTCCAGAGGTGTCAACTCTGAACTAGCCTGTTTTTACATGAGACCAACTATGCCATTGTTCTAATTAATTTTGCTCTGACTTGTTTAGCTCTTGATTCTTGGTGGATGAAGCCTGATTGCCCCTCCCCATGGCCCTTAGGATCATGGGAGGAGCACAGTGAATGTTCTGGGCTCCACTCTTCATGGGTCAGAGCTTTGGGAGTAGGTGGACAGAAGGATGCCCGTCACCTCCTCTCCTTTGAAGGATAAAAGCAAAACAAGGGTGGCCATAAAGGGAAATGGTTCTACTGTACTTTCATTTTAGAATTTCCAGGCCGATACTGCCACCATGTGGACATGTGTATTTATTGAATTTAAGCTGTCTCCCTAAAAGGCTGGTCCTAGACAACATACAAAGGATCTAAAGTTTGTTTTAGTGTCCTTCCACCTCAGTTTGTCCTTCTAGGCTCCCTGTGCTCTCAGAACCACAAATTAATTCCATTATTAATTGTGTTTCTCATCCTGTTGTGGTGGCCTGCACCTGTAATACCAGTACTTCAGAGGCTGAGACAGAGGATCGCAGGTTCGAAGCCTGCCGAAGCAACTTAGTGAAGCTGTCAGAAACTTAGTGAGATTCTGTTTCTTTTCTTTTGTGGTACTGGGGATTGAATCCAGGAAATTCTACCTCCAAGCTATACCCAAGTCCTATTTTTTATTCTGTATTTTAAACAGGGTCTTACTAAATTGCAAAGGGTCTCACTAAGTAGTTGAGGCTGGCCATGAACCTGTGATCCTTTCTGTCTCAGCTTCCCAAGCACTGGGATTACAGGCATGTGTCACCATGCCCAGCTAAGACTCTGTTTCAAAATTAAAAAAATAAAAAGAAAGAAAGAAGACTGTGGGTGCACCTCAGAGGTTGAATGCTACTGGATTCAATCTCCAGCAAAACACAAAACACACACACAACACACACACAATAAATAAATAAATAAGTAAATAAATATGTGTTTCTTTTCTCTATGGTGCTAAAGCAGTATCCAAACCAAGCTGCAGACACCCACATGACTTTCATTATTTGATAAGCCAGTTGGATACAAAGGGACCCCAGAATGGTCCAGGTGATCCCTGTCTTCTGGTATTATGACCTTGTGCAATCCCTTCACCCTGTGTGTGTGTGGGACCTGTGACACTCCCATAATGTTTGCATATCATAGTATTTGTAACTCCCATCTTGCTAGCCGACTCTCATGATTGCCTTCTGGGCTTACGAGCGTGAAGCCAACAGGCGTGCTGGTGATGCCCAGTGGAAAGAAAATGAGGTTGGCTACTGGCTATCAGCCAGCCAGGAACAGAGGCCCTCAGTCCAACAGGAAATAGGAAGTTGTATCCTGCTGATGACCACATGAACTTGGGAGCAGAGCACTCTGGGTTGAGCTTTAAAAGAGATCCCAGCACTGGTTCACACCTTAGATATAGCCTCATAGCAGGCCCTGAAGCAGGGATTCCATTAAGCCGTGTCCATGTTCTATGAGATAAAAAATGTGAGTTGTTTTGAGGTGGTAAATGGGTGGTAATTTGCTATGCGGCAATCGATAAATAATGAGCAATTCTTGGGTTTTACTTACATCATTTCCCTCTTCATAGTACTGCAATGTTAGTCCTTGGAGTCTGTTCTTAGAAATAATTATCATCATCATCATCATCATCATCATCATCATCATCATCATCATATGGAACTGGGGATAAAGACCAGGGATATTCTATCTCTGAGCGACACCTCCACATCTATTTTACCTTTTATTTTGAAACAGGTTCTAAGTTGCTGAGACTGGACTTCAATCTGTGATCCTCCTGTCTCAGCCTCCCAAGTACTAGAATTTCAGGC